>NC_090437.1:812557962-812864705 GCF_031143425.1 Pleurodeles waltl | reverse complement strand
ATGCACCTGTTTATAATTGTCCAAGCGAGGCATAACACCAGCTCTAGTCTGCTCCCCCTGGTGATTGTTTTTTATTAACTTTACTTTTTTAGAGGGAGAGTTGCAGGTTTATCCCTTTGACACCTGCTCTAACCAATGGACTCAGAATTTCACAGTGAAAGAACTGTTTCAGTTTTCTAGTCTTTAATTTACGAATGTAGAAAATCTGCTATTCTAGATTCAGTTTAAAGACATGAACGCTTCCGACAGAGATTTCCACAAAGCCTATTTGTGTATCAGAATCTGTTACCTGTGTCAGCACGGTGCACTTTTCACACACCTAAATATGAGTGGATACACAACATTTTTGTGTACTGGACCCAATATCCTTAACCCATTTGTTAAACATTAAATTCTTGAAATGCACTCAAAATGTGTTAAAAAAAGAAAATCTGTACTTTATAAATACAGCCGTGTAGCAAATGGCCACTGTTGACAGGGTTACCTGAGAACTTAAAAGGTCAGACTAGAAATGTATGCATGTGAGAGGCACTTTAAAATAAAAGCAAAAGGTCAGTAGCCAAAAGAAACACTGCTCAGTGGAGTTCAATCCATACCGTTACTAGCATAAAAGAGACACAACGTGTACAACATGTTGAATTGTTGTTAAATACCTTTTACTGTAAAAATTGAGAATCTGAATAGTAGGCATGTTGTTAATGTCAGCATGTCATTAAAGAATAGGTACAGTATTTGAATGAATAAATAAATAACATTTTACTGACTACTAGTGCTTAGTTTGTAAAAGAAGAAAGCGTGCCAGGGCTCAGAAGTATTTTTGAGGAGGTCACTCCGGTTTGCATCACTCACTACCCCTGCCAAAGGTGCCATAACCAGTACCTATGGTAACAACAAAGTATCATGCTTATACAAGGTGACAATTTGAACTATTGAATTTCAAGCAAAACTTAAGAATGGCCTGGACTCATTGATATTATTTGTATTTTGAATTGTTAAGCACTCTGCCGATGTGCTTTCTAAAAAATTGACATCACCACCAGGTAAAAAATAAGTGTTGTGTGAAGTAATAAGTGCTGGTGCCAAATCAAGACACAGGCACACATTCAGCATTGCCCTATACTATTCCTTTATACCGACATGTTAACCCTCAATATTGCAGCAGAGCTGATAAGTACATATTTTATGCATTGCTGCATGAACAGTTCTGGATAGAAAAGAAGTAGCTTGAGGAAAACTATGACACAGTATTAAAGCATTGGAAAATATTGCATCATTTACTAATGAAGGAAGTACCCAGGAAAAGTGCTATACAAATATGTCAACTTTATTATTATTATTATTTTTTAAAAGCTCCATAGTGAGAGGGGAGCTTGAATTTTTTTAGTCTTACTGTAAGAAAGAAAAGCGCTCCTTACAATGACAAATACCATCTGCAGGTCAGACAGGTAATTCCACATCTGGGTTCTAAAGACAATCAAACAGCTGTTTTTAGAAGCCATAAAAGAGGCAGAACAGCCATGCCACTACTCAGAGGTCATGCCATGGCCACTTTAAGCGCTTCTGGTACCCATTGCATTAATATTTGTTAGACCCCATCTTCTTTAACAGATTTCCTCACTACCACCTCCAGTGCTGTCCCTATTTCACCTTAAGCCTTCTCTCATATTTATAGATTTTATAGTGCTACTTATCCCACTATAGACTCTCAGAGCACTTTACATTAGAAAAATATTATACAGAGGCAATAAGTGATTCGGGTGTGTAAATGAATGGATAGGACATTCTTAAGATAATGAGGACTACAAGGTGCAGGAGCTCTATGTCACCCGTCTTGCTAGGCATTATACATTAAGAGTGCTTGATGTGGAGAAACAAAGGGGCAGATTTACAACATTTTCACACAGCAGGGTACTCAACGTTTCTGGTGTGTGTGGTGTGAAAAGGAGAGTGCACAACCGCACTATATCTACTACTGTATAATATAGTGTTGGTGATCTTTCCTCTAGTGCCTCCGTACCTTAGGCTGCCTTACGCCATTGTATATACCCTTGAACCATAGTGAAGGGTGTTTGTGTGAGGTCAAGCATAGGTTTTATACTCGAACCCTACCCTTCCAGCACAAAATTCTATGCTTTGACAGAGTTGGAAAGGTTTGTAGAAAACTAATCTTTTCTTCAACTTCATGCTTACCTCGAGGAGTCATATTTTATTGATGCAAATTCTTTTCTATTAAAGTTAGTATCTAGAGATTAGCATCCCTCTGTGGCTTCGCAGGAACGCAGATGTATTACCCGAGGTGTGCCTCCTTGACATAAAGTAGCATTGTGCTTTGCAGCAGCAACATTGATCCTCGATGTTACGATATCTGAAATCAAAATTGACTGGATAAATCAGAGAATTCCCCATTAAGTGCTACAACCATCGGTTGCTTTTATTATCCCATGTCACACAGCACAAAAAGGATTACATAGAACGCTCTCAATTCGCAGCAGCCTGTCCTGCGAAGGGCGTCCCTTTGGCCTTGGTGCCCAGTGCAATGGCAACTGTCACATCACCCTAAAGCCACACTGGGTCGCACACATTGTTTCCAATCACCAATTCAATTCGTTTTAAATGATAGATCTTGGCAGACAAGGGCTGATTGGTGTCCTACTATCCCGATGGAGAAATATATACTAGTGTTTTTCTAGAACCTCCAAGGTGCCGCTGCGTGTTTTGGGATGCCTGCTGGGTATCCAGGAAAGAAAAAAAAATCTTTCAAACAAACAACAGTCCTATACTAGATTGTTTATCACTTTACTGTGCCAACGCTCTAATTGGAAAATTGATAGCAGGGCCCATGGAGGAAGAGTACTGTATTTGTGTGACGGATGCTGCCATATACATAATCGTTCTTATTCAGCAGGTTCACTGCAAGTGATGGACTTTGTGCGCAGCCAGGAGAGGTTCCCGTCAGAACTTAAAATTACTGCTAGCTCTTTCACATGGGTGGTAAAGTAAAAAGTAACCGTGCTGTGATACTATGAAACAGAATAATTAAAGCATTATCAGTAGCAGGAAACCATAATACCATGAGAACTAGGCAATTACTTTGTTAAAAACTTATGTCTCCACTCACTCTCACAAACTGGTTTTGGCCATGTAGTAAGATTTTTTTAATTTGCAAGTTTCTGCTTACACAATATCAATATTATGAAGAGACCTTCACTGATAAGATGACTGTTAGACTTGGCATCCTTAGCGTAGTCTCCCCTAACTTTTTGTCTCTGTTTCTCACGTTGTTATTGTGTGCTGAACTTTGTTTTTGCTGTTTTTGATACTCTGGTCACTTTACCACTCCTATCCAGTGCTAAAGTGCAAATGCTTCTATGTAAAATGTATGTGTAATTGGCTTTCCATGATTGGCATATTCGATTTACTAGTAAGTACAGTGCACTAGAGGTGCCCAGGGCATGTAAATCAAATGCTACTAGTGGGCCTGCAGCACTGGTTGTGCCATCCACATTAGTAGCCCTGCAAACATGGCTCAGACCTCCCATTGCAGAGTCTGTGTGTGTATTTCGACTTGCTAGGCCTAAACCTTCCCTTTTTATACATGTAAGACACCCCTAAGGTAGGCCCTAGGTAGCCCTATGGGCAGAGTGAAGTGTATGTTAAAGATGGGACATGTACTGATGTGTTTTAACATGTCCTAACAGTGAAATACTGTTACATTTGGTTTTCACTGTGCATGGCCCTATCTCTCTCATAGGTTAACATGAGGGCTGCCTTTAAATATTATTAAAGTGCAGATTCCCTTTGAGAGCAGATAGAGTTATGGAGTTTAAGGTCTCTGAGCTCACAATTTAAATTTAAAAATACATCTTTTAGTGACGTTGATTTTTAGATTGTTAGTTTGAAAATGCCACTTTTAGAAAGTAGGCATTTTCTTGCTTAAACCATTCTGTGATTCTGCCTGTTTGTGGATTGCCTGTCTGGCTCAATTTGACAGTTGGGCTGTTTCCACCTCTCTCTAGACAGTGACACAAAGGGAGATGGGGTGTAGCCCACATATCCTGATGAACCATCTGTGCTGGGAGGGACGGGAGGAGTGGTCACTCACACCTGAAAGGACTGTGCCTGCCCTCACACAATACAGTTTCCAATGCCCTGGTGTGTGTCTGGGGCACACAAGATAGACTTTTCTTTGAAGTAGGCCTACTTAAAAGGCAGAAAGGGGTATAAGTATTGGATCCCAAACCCCTGAAAATCAGATCACTTCTGGATTCAAGAGGAACCTCTGCCAAAGAGTTGAGAAGAAGAAATGCCCCTGTCTGTGATTGTGCTTTGTTGGGCTATCCAAAGTTGCTTCCTCTGCCTGTGGAAGGGGACAAAGACTGGACTTTGTGGTATATTCCTATATATAAGAATCTCCAAGGGCTTGGACTGGGCTTGGCCCCTGTTCTGAAGTCTCAGGGCCATCAAAGACTTCCTCTGCAGCTCCTGGACTCTCTGCTGAGATCATGCCCTGCCAACTGGTTCCTAATCCTATCCCTGGGCCCTTTAAAGAAGAAGCTGGTGGAAAACCAAGAAAATACAAGAAAACCGATTTCGGACGACTCTGGTCTGACACCTCTGCCGAATCCCGTGATGCAACCTTTAACCAAAACTGCGGTCCTTGCTGGAGTGTGACGACCCCGCAGGCCTGACGCTGCTGCAGCCCCACGGAAGTCTGCAACTCCGTAGATGTCTCCACACCATGTCATGACCGCCGGATATTGACTCCTCCCAAAGTGCATGGATTCAGCGCTTCGCCCCTACACCTCCACAGCTCTGCAGCAAGGACACAATACCTCTTTGTGACACCTCCACTCCTTTGCTCTGAAGCACAGGAATCAACGATGCCTCGGATCCCTTTGTGTCACTGTCTAGTGTGAGGTGTAAAACAACCCAACTGTCAAACTGAACCAGACAAGGAATCCACAAACAAGGCAGAGTCATAGAATGGTTAAAGCAAGAAAATGCTCACTTTCTAAAAGTGGCATTTTCAAACGCACAATCTTAAAATCAACTTCACTAAAAGATGTATTTTTAAATTGTGAGTTCAGGGACCCCAAACTCCACATGTTCATCTACTCTCTAGGGGAATCTACACTTTAATCATATTTAAAGGTAGCCCCCATGTTATCCTATGAGAGAGACAGGCCTTGCAACAGTGTAAAACGAAGTTGGCATGATTACAGGGTTACTTGTGTTACTTGTGTGGGTGGCACAACCAGTGCTGCAGGCCCACTAGTAACATTTGATTTACAGGCCCTGGGCACCTCTAGAGCACTTTACTAGGGAATTAACAGTAAAACAAAGATGCCAATCATGGAGAACCAATTAGGTACATATTTTAAACAGGAGCACTTGCACTTTAGCACTGGCTAGCAGTGGTAAAGTGCCCAGAGTAATAAAAACAGCAAAATCAGAGTCCAGCACAGATCAACAACCTGGGGAACAGAGGCAAAAAGTTAAGGGAGACCACGCAAAGGATGAAAAGTCTAACAGTCCCATTACATCTCTTTCCCCTGGGAGGAGAAGGTGTTGGCCATCCTGCATCCTGAGGGCTTGACAGGGATACCCGGGGGAGTGGAGTCTGGTAAGTGACAATACAATAATGTCCCAAAACTGCCATGTCATGCATGCTGACAGCTCATCTTTTGTCACTCTCTTGTTCATGTACCCAACCAACATTCCATTTCCAGAGTATCTGAGTGTAAACAATGTCAATCTGTATTGTTGGACCCAACATCAGAGTTATTGAGGCGAATCACATGCCATTAGTCTAAATGGGGCCTGTAAGTCTTTCAATATACAATAATAATACCGGGACTCATGGTATGTCACAACAGATAAATGTATGCCCAAACCTAAATGCAGTCTACATACAGTCATGTAATACTCAACATTTTTATAGTGTTTGTAGTAGGAAGAGTTACTTGACTGCAACTCTCAAGGGGGCATTGTTTCTGTAACTCCAAACACCAGCCCACTGTTGTCCAAATACCCGTGCTCTTCAACTCTCAATTGAAGTCCTCTCACCTGGGAGGATACTATTTGTCATGCTTGTGTAGCAGAGAGAGTGACATGGCTGCACCTCCAAGGAGACCCTGTTTATCTAACTCCATCCACCAGCCCAGTGTCCACTTGCCCAAATACTCCTGCTTGTTGACTCTCAATTGAAGTACACTCACCTGAGAGGATATGATGTAATGATATTTGTGTTTTGACCACTGACTCCACATTGCACTTAGCCTAGCAGCACACCATCACATTAGTGACCACCAACTTTATTTTGCCCATTGACTTTATTTTTAGCATTTGCCACCGCCACGTTAAAAGCTGCAAGTACTTTTCCATGATACAATGTGCTTCTTGCTCACGTTTATATTCTGCATGTTCTTTCTCACCAAGTGCTTAGGCTGATAAGACTGTACTAGGATGGCAGGGAACGGTTTTGTTTTGATAGAGGGCACCTTGGGATATTGGCCAATTCACGACATGTTCTTTTCAAAGCTGATCTAAAGTAACCAGCGTTTTTTAAAATAATAAACTTATGCAGTGGGAAGGAATTTCTCCTCTCTTGTTTGTTAAAAGTTTATAAGAGACCCAGGTTGATGGTGGGTAGATTTGGAGACCTCAATCAGGATTGAGACGTCAAATGTCTGATATATTTCCCATGAGGGTAAATTTCTCTTTCTCGTTGCAATCGAACCGGGGTCAGTAAATTGCTGGCATGAGAAGGATGAAGCACCAGATAGGCCCCATGGTGATGAATTGTTACTAATTATTTGCTTTGCATTGTGTATGAATATATACGTCAATATAGGTATTTGTATCTTTGCATGTATATATTTGCTGTGTAGAATGGCAGTGGAGAATCATTTGTACATTTTTTCATTTTATTGCTGTGGCCGTTTTTAAACATGTGCTTTCCAGTATTCTAATCTCCTTTACGAACCTTGCAAAGTGATTTAATAAATGTCTTCTTTAGACTAAGAAGCGCATTCCAGAGATTTTTGTCAGTGCATGAGTGTTTCAGCTCAGTCATTAGTGAAGCAAAACATGCCATTTGTCAAATGTGTGAAGTAGAGGGAGTAACTGGACTGCTAAGGCCAGGAGGCCTTGTTTCTGTAATTCCATCCACCAACTCAGTGTTCAATTGTCCAAATACCCCTGTTCATAAACTCTCAATTGAAGTGTACTCACCTTGGAAGACATCATGTGTATAGTGTGTGTAGCAGAGAGAGTGACATGACGGCAACTCCCATGAGGCCTTGTGTCTCTAACTCCAAACAGCAGACGTGTACACTTGCCCAAATACCCTGTTGGCAATTCCCAATTGAAGTTTACTCACCTGGGAGGACACTATTTGTCAAGTGTTTGAACTAGAGGGACTGACCTGAGCAACCCCCAGCAGCCCTGTCTTTGTTACCACAAACACCAGACAGGTGTTCACTTGACCAAATGCATCTGTTAGTTACTCTCACATGCTGATTACTCACCTGGGAGGATACTATTTGTCAAGAGTGTGAAGTAGAGGGGCTGACCTGACAGCACCTGTCATGAGGCACTGTTTCTCTAATTCCAAACACCAGACCAGTGTTCACTTGTCCAATGCCCCCTAATTCTTAACTCTCAATTGAAGTGTGCTCAACTGGGAGGATGCAATTTGCTAAGTGTTGGGAAGTAGAGGGAGTGACCTGACTGCAAATCTCAAAAGGCCCTATTACACTTACTCTAAATACGAACACAGTGGCAACTTGTACTAATAACCTTGTCTGTCAGCTCACAAATTAAGTATATTCACCTGGGAGTGATCAAGCATAGATCATGCCCAAATCAGAGACGTATCTGTCAACATGGCTCCGTCTTGAATTGCTAACCCAATATGAAATATTTGAGGACAGGAATGACACCTTGCCCAAAGTGTACAACAAGTATTCATAAGGCTGTAAGATTGGTATTTGCAGCAGACACATTCACACTGCACTAGGCGCATGATGACCCCGTTAACATATATAACAAAGTCCACAGTTTGCCTGCATCACACTCAACTATGCCTCCAAATGGGCCTAGCCACTGTGGCAAGATGTTATTTTCAGGCCATCCTCCCAAGTGTAAATGATCTGCACTTTTCAGCGGCTTCTGGAATCAAGGTAAATTTTCATGCTTCACACATGTCATGTCAATACACCCAATACCATGGTTACTTGCTACATTAGGATTAACTGCAACTTAACTTTGTACAAGTTCTCTGCTTACTGTAACTCTAAACCGCTGGAAGAAGATGTCACGTTACAACAAGTAACATTGTATGTTTTACATCAACAGGTGGAGCTACGGCTAAACACACATAGGCCACAGAACAGACTGCCATTACCCCCCATGGATGAAGCCCTCAGTGAAGAAGATACTCCTGGATGTTTGGAGGTGGAGGATGGTTCTGGCCAACCTGGGCAACATGCCCAGATGGCAACAGTGAATCTCCCAGCCCGGTTACCTCAACATCACAGGCAACCATTCATACCCAAACCTGTGTACCTAGCAAAGTGTCTACCATCTTACGTCCCCCAGTCATGGATCCTGAGTTGCAGCTCAACACATTCAACAATGAGGGCCAGGACCAAGTAGTAGAGATTACCCTAAGGCAAGTGTGTGGGAGGGATTCTGTGGGCCAGCGGGGTGAGGCCACTGAGGCTTCTCTGGACAGGACATCATCAGCCACGTATTGGGGGTCTATCAGGAGTCTCAAGGCTTGATGGGCCATGTGTTGATCAAACTCCAGGAAATAAAGTGGCTACAGAGGGACATGCACTGAAACATGCAGGAACAGATAGAGGTCCACAGTACCAACATGGCCTCCCTAACTGGGGTGCTGAGGGACATTTATACCACCCTGAGCAGGGCTTTTCAACAACAGTCTACCCCTTCCTTTGGCTCATTAACAACAGGCACATCAACAGTGGTGCCAGCTACTGGAAGGGAGGCCGTGCCAGAGAAAGAACCAGCCCTGGATACCTCTTCCTCTGTAGCAGCAGATCCCCCAACACACAAGCAGGGACATCCAGCTCAGAATCCAGGAGATGCAGATTGCAAGACACCTACGACCGCCAGCAAGTGACTTCTTCCTAAAGGAACTCCTTTGCGTGCGGCACATTAATTCTGTTGACTGATCCTGAACCATCTACCAGTTATAATGGGAGGAGTACCCTGAACATTGGACTCCCAATGATGTGGCAACTACTCCAATGATTTCATTCACCATGACTGACCCCTTTACTTTACATTTTTGTTTCTTTCTGTCCAAAATGTATTTCTGTATTAACAGTGTATTAAATTCACCCATCACAAACTCATTGTCTACTTGCTTAACTTTCACATTTAGCTATGTAGAGATGTAAGACCATGTGAACCATATGATGAAGATACAAGCTACTTGTGAAAGCAGGGACATGTTACAGGTACACAGTATCAAACATTAAAGACCAACATATTAGTACAAGTGTCTGTTCAAAACAAAAATTGTATGACAGAGTTCAGCACATAGACTGTCAAAATGTCAGAACTATTGGGCATCAAGAATGAGTGACTCATACTGAATAAATGAGCATATTTACAGGTACAGACCCTTAGACCACGTAAGGAAGGTATTTCTCTGACATTGTCCTGTAGAAAAGGCCGATATTACAGCGGTTGGTGTCATCAGCTTGAGCCGTACCACATACCATATCAAAGTAATCCAATATCACATAATCTAAGATACAGACAGATGGAAGTACAACAGACCCTGATCACAGGGCCATCATAATCAAATTCCTTTGCATCTGATGGTATGACACAAACATGGTTAAGTGTTGTGCTACAGGCACTGTGATAAAACACATCTACAGCTATATACAGGTCATACACAAAGAGTGTTTAGCCAATATGAAGGAACAAGGACTTGGGCAAAAGTTAGGACTACATATTTTCTGACCACATGATGACATACATGTTGCATCAGTCCCACCACAACATACAAAACAAGTGCAATGGGCACTTCTGCACCTCCACCCAAACACTGTGCAAACTGTCTTAATACAGGTTTCATACATCCCTTTGCAACCTATTTTACCTGGACCAATCCATGTTTACTTTGAATATCAGAACAGTATCAGATACCTGACAATGTCACAACTCAGAAATGCACACATGAAGATGTCAAGTTGAAGGTACCTGTACAAAGAACAAACCGAGGAGTGTACGCTTGAAACCATACCAATGTCAAAAGTCACATAGCAAACACCTGGAAAACAAAGTACATTGCAAGGAAACTGAAAGAAACAAAACAACATCATCAAGGTAGGGATGTGTCAAAAGCTATCTTACCAAGCAGCCTTTGGCTGAATATTGCAGAGAATCAGCTCCATACTGTTTCTAAAATACTCAACTCCACTGTTAAAACTGGGGTCTCTAGTTGGCAATCGGTTTGCACCCTGTCCATGTAGGGACCTCACTCTTGCCAGGATAAGGGAGAAACCCATCTCAGATAACCCCTGCTCACCCCTTTGGTAGCTTGGCATGAGCAGTTAGGCTTATCTCAGAAGCAATGTGTAAAGCATTTGCACATAACACACAGTAGTACAGTGATACTTCAAAAGGACACCATACCAGTTTTTGAAAAATAGCCAATAATTATCTGTGTAAAACAACACCAAAATAAGAACAATCCAACATATAAAACTAAAGATATGAAGTTAGCAAGAATTAACTCAAAAATACAGTTCCTTGAAGTCAATAGTTCTGTCTGGGGCTATCATGGCATCGTGAACTACAAATCCAACAGTTCAGGACAGCCATGGCATCGCAGGCCAGCTGGGAAGTGTTGGGAAGACCCGCAAACAGTAACTTTGAAATGCAGGGTGTCGTGATCCTGGAGTGCAGCATCACTGGCATCAGTTCCAGAGGTGAGTGTGGGGTCTTCGGGTGCTTGAAGTCACTCGTGTTGCAGATGGAACTCTGGGCTAATGATGAAGTCAGGAGCACTGGCGTTGATGGCGACGGGCTATGGTGTGAAGCAGAACAGTGCGACGTGCAGCGCCAACAGGTCACGGTGCAGGCAGTGGCTCAGTGACGGTGTCCAGTGGTGTCGGTGAGACTAGGGCTGCAGTGTAAAGCAGTGCGGTGTCTCCAGGTCATGGTGTAGGTAGTGTTGTTGTCATTGTTGAAGTGCTACCATCTGTAAGCCAAAGGCAGGGGTGTGGCTTGGGGCGGGCGCCATGTGGTGCCCAAGGGTCGCAATGCAGACAGGGGCGTCTGTTGAGGATGCAGGAGTCAAGGGCATCAGTGGACCGGAGCTATGGTGTGGGACAGGATGGTGCTTTGTGTACCTCCTGAACAGTGTCATCAGTCCACGATGCAGGCAGAGTCATCAGTGTCACTGTGGAGTGTCATTGTCAGGGATGCCGAAGATGTGGTGTGAGCAAGGTGATGCAGAGTGCGGGGCTCACGGGTCACGGTGCAAGCAGTGGCTTGGTGATAGCGTTGGTGAGACCACAGTTGCGGTGTGAAGTGGGGCACGACTCCGTGAGGTGACGTCAAGCCATGGTGCAGTCAGCGGCGTATTTGACGGTGTGACAGAGGTTTTCTTCTGTTGCAGCACAAAACACACAGTTCCCAGTGCGGTAGGCAGATGAAACTGAAGTCTGTGATATCCATGAGACTGCCAACAGAAGGAAAGCTCTACTTCAAGCCATCTGAGAAATTTCACAAGCAGGATACAGAGCAAAGTCCAGTCTTTGCCCTCTTTAAGGCAGAAGCAGCAACCTCAGGCCAACCCTGCAAAGCGCACGCAGCAAAAGGGGCAGTACTCCTCCTCCAGCTCATCAGCTCCTCTCTTTGGCAGAGGTTCCTCTTTGTCCGTAAGTGTTCTAAAAGTCTGGGGTTTTGGGCCCATTACGTATACCAGTTCTGGCCTTTTAAGTAGGCAAACTTCAAATGAAAGTCTCTGTTGTTCAGAAATCTCTGCTTTGCCCAGGTCTGGCCCCAGACACACTCCAGGGGACCAGAGACTGTATTGCGTGAGGGCAGGCACAGCCCCTTCAGGTGCAGGTGTCAGCTCCTCCCTTCCCACTCTAGCCCAGGAGACTCATCAGGATATTTAGGGTACACCCTAGCTCCCTTGTTGTCACTCTCTAGAGGGAATTAACAAAAAGCCCAACTGTCAGTCTGTCCCAGATGTGGATTCCACAGGCAGACCGAAGCACAGAATAGCTAAGCAATAAAATGCCTTGCAGCATTTTCAAACAATCTAAAAATCAACTCTGCCAAAAGATGTATTTTTAAATTGTTAATCCAGAGATCCCAAATTCCACATCTCTATCTGCTCCCAATGGGAAACTACACTAAAATTATATTTAACGGCAGTCCTCATGTTAACCTAAGGGAGAGATAGGTCTTACAATAGTGAAAACTGAATTTGCTATTATTTCACTTTCAGGACATGTAAAAAAACATCAGTACATGTCCTACCTTTTTACTACACGGAACTCTGCTCATGGGGCTACCTGGGCCCACTCTGGGGGTGCCTTACATGTAGTAAAAGGAAAGGTATGGGCCTGGCAAGTGGGTCCCCTTGCCAGGTCAAATTGGCAGTGCCAGACTGCACACACAGCAGTGGCAGGTCTGAAACATGTTTACAGAGCTACTCATGTGGGTGACGTAATCAATGCTGCAGGCCCTGTAGTAGCATTTTATGTACACCTCCAGTGCACTTTACTAGGCACTTACTAGTAAATCAAATGTGCCAATCATGGACAAACCAATCACCAATACAATTTATACAGAGAGCACATGCACTTGAGCACTGGTTAGCAGTGGTAAAGTGCCAAGAGTCATAAAGCCAACACAACTGGTCAGAGTAAGCAGGAGGAATGAGGTAAACTGTTTGGGGATGACCCTGCAAAATGTGCCATGTCCAACACCCACATATTCTCACAACAACACTTCACTGTACAGTCACAGTCATTACAGCACATGATATACTTGCGCTCATGAGAAGCAGCTATTGGCGAGATCTCCTCGCAAGTCAGCTCCTTCCTCTTCACCACTGTCATCCTCACTTGGCATTTCAGCAGTCTCATCCAGTGGCACTGCAGGCTCCCCCTCTGTGGGATATTCCTCAGCAGAACTATGCTGTGGAGCATGCAGCAAGCCACAGTGACCTGACCCACTTTCCTGGGAGAGTAGAGTAGGGCTCCACCAGTCCTGTCCAGACACCAAAATCTGGCCTTCAGGAGCCCAAAAGCCATCTCCATTGGCTGCTGTGCACTTCCATGGGCCTCATTGAAGCAGACTTCCCATGGCATAGTTGGGTGCCTCAGTGGCTCAACAACCAAGGAAAGTTTGGATATGCGGAGTCTCCATTTAAGGAATGCAACATATGTGCAATAATGAGTCACTCACTACATGATTGTAGCACATGACAGTGCACACACACAATCATGACAGACGTGACTTACCAACCAAACAGGCCTTCTTTGGGTGCAATTGAGACATCAGCTGAGGTAAGGTGCTGTTCTGCATTATGAAGGAATCATGGGCAAATCCTTGATAATGGGCAGAGACGTTTGAGGTGTAGAGCCTCACCACACAGACAACTTGCACGTAGATGGAATGGAGGCTCTTTCTGTTGTGATAAACTGGTACATTGGCCTGCATTGGGACCAAGCCAGCATGTGTGCCATCAATGGCCCCCACCACATGTGTGAAGTGGGCAAATCCATAAAATTCAGCCTTCACATTAGCTAAATCGTAATGTCGGAGGAACTTCATTTAGCTTTCAATGTGTTTCCACATTTCTGAGAGGAAATCCTTCAACAGCAGACTTAACATAGGTTGGGACATACAGGGCCACTGTATGTTGGAAGGATCCTGTGGCTAGGAATTGCAATACTAACAAGACTTGTACAATGAGTGGTATGCAGGTTGGATAACTAATAACTGGCATCAGATCTGGTTCCAACTGATGGCATAAGTCCACTATTGTTTGCCAATCCAGGAGGTATAACATAATTATATGCCATTGCTCCATGGTCTGAAGGTTTGGCAGTGGACGGCAGACAGGTGGTTTGGTGCATCCTGCCTTTCCCAGGGTGACAAGATATGATTTGTAACATTAGTCAGTGTTTCCACAGCAACATACATGATGCATGCCAATAATATCATGTGACAACGCATTACTGACTTTATAGACATGAGACCCAGAATGCATTACAGCTGGCAACTACACATGATTCACATGTGACCCCCATGGTTGTCAACACATGGGTTTTGACGGAACGCAAGGATGTGCTACACAGTTGCTCTCAAAATGTGACTGTATATTTAAACCCCCAAAATGACCATCGGGCAGTGGTGGACCATGCACCACCGTTAAATGCCATTTGTGCCCTGCAGCACACTACACTGGTGGTTGTGTAGAAGGACCTACATGACGAGACAAAATAAGGAAGTTTGTGATGCCCCAACACATATATTGTATGTGTGATGCAGTTCACAAAGCCAAATACAGTATTTCATGCTGCCAAAATGGCAAATGCCTGACCTACTCCAGTGAACATTAGGAACTGCCTGCAAGTGCCAGCGGACGTTGTCAGGGTGGTAGGCAGTTCCAACCTCAGCGGACACAGCCATAGGCTAACGTTGTTGCCTGTGGGGGTCACCGCCCAATGACACTGTCCACCGGTGGTGATGACCGCATATGTGGTAGAAATGACTGCTATGTCGTGCACATTCCCTCACTTGACTCTTTACACCGCTGCCAGCAACACCTCCACTACCAGAGTTGCTGTGTGCTGCCTCTGAGAGGAATCATGCAATGTCCAGCAGGTGATAGGGTCCATTCCTGCTCTCCAGAGGAGCTGAGTGGCTTGTGAGTGAGGTCCTTCTCCTGTATAGACAGCTAATGGCTCATCAGAGAAGAAGGTAAGTACCTCATTGGCACAATTGACTCTGTTCAACCCCATCTTTTCCCTTCTCACAGGCTACAATTTGCCCCTGTGTGACAGTTATAATTCTTGTGTGCCTGTTGTTGCAGTCTGTGTGGCATCAATGGGATGTACATCGTGCAGGTATTGGTGGCTAGTACTATATGTTAAGTTCAGTCACATTGTGTTGTGTGAGGTTTTTGGGGTCCTAGATCCTATTTGTGTTGGATGCACATACCTAGTAAGGAGACTTTACTACCATCCAATGACACTTCTTTCTTCATGATTGTTGTAAATGTTGGACAACAGGTATTTGCATGACAGCATTAGCTGTGTATGCATCCTGTATGAGTAATTTGAGGATCTTGTGAGAAATGTATAAAGTACCACAAATCTTTCAACCCACATCTGGCCTTGCCACGCTGTAGTCTGGAATCCATATCCTGACTCACTCTGCCCTTCAGGTTGCCACACAAACTACATGCCAAATTCATGATGGCCATATGATGTACTGTCATGTATGGAAGTGATGGAAATGTGAGTGACATGTAGGTTCTGTTTGCTCAGCCTGTGGAGACCAGGGTCTGTCAAATGTATCTCCCAATACAGGTCCTATTCCAGGCTGTGAGAGAGTCACTGTGGCTACGCAGCTGTGGCACTATGCTCACTCCCTGTACACCAGCAGATCCCGGCATGTGGACAATATGATGTTCTAGTAACAAAATGTGCCCTGAATGCCTCAGCCCATTGATTTGATTAGGAATGGGTACTGAGGTACATTCCAGATGTAGTCCGTATGTGCACTGTGCATAGTTGTCAATGTGTGTCTTTGACCCATGACAGGTCCCTAACTCCCACAGCTCTGTTGTCACCTTCACATCAGTCATTTATGCCCTGTACAGGCTCATTGCACAAGTGAAAGTCTCACAGTGTGGAGAGTGGGTTGCTTCCTGGGAGGCCATGATCTGTGAGTCAGTACCTTAGTTACATAGCAGAAATTGTGCCATGCAAACCTTTGTATGCTGGATGTCATTTATGTATGATAGATGCATATGTCCAAAGGAGTGTTCTGTGGTACAGGTACATATTACAAAGCTCACCCTCTGAGGTGGCATGAGTCTATATTTGGTAGGAAGAAACTTTCTGTACCCACCATGCCAGCCTCTTCATTGCCACTCAATGTAATGGTAGAGTCTGTACTATGAAAGTTGCCTGTAGGGACTCTATGCAGTGAGTCAATCTCAGAGAATGTGAATGTGTTGATCCATTCCGGCCTAAGGAGTTTACCCTTCAGAAACTGCACATATGTGTAGTGTTTCATTGTGGCTCACATCACAGTTGCTGGATCATGGGCTGCCTGATGTCAGTAGGCTTGCTTTGTCATAGCAGTCCCTGAGCAGGGTAGTGGGTTAGTCTGCAGATGGATACGAATGTCTGAAGTCATGTCTCTGTACTTATTGGCTTGAGCGCTTTACACTTGTGATGTGTAAACAAATTGAAAATATCTAACTTGGTGTTTCTGACAGGTGTGTGACTCAACCATTTTTACCAAAAATTATGATTGTAATCTCTTGATTTGTCTTTTGCATCCATGCAGGTTACTGTCCATCAGAAGAAGGAGATATGGAGAGCCATCACCCGAAAGGTGTGGACCCTGGGGTTCTACAGCTGGGGGAGTGCCCATTGTCAGAAAAGGTGAGAGTACCTGACACACTGGGCCCAGAATATCGCTAAGGTCTAGCTGGGGATGTCCTCCCAACGTGGGCGGGGCACAAATCAGACCATGAGCCCCCTAATAGCCTGCATTCTGGACGTGGTCTATCCAGATCTTGATTAGCGTTTGAGGGGAGCAGAGCAGTCAGTGTAGATATGTAATTTGGTGCATACTGATGTGCCTTGCCTATTGGCCCAGGGACCTAGGACACAACTGTGTACAATCCACAAACAAATTGCTCTCCAGGGACAACACAGCTGTGTACATTGATCATACAAGTACTGTTTGTTGTTGTAGTGGATGCAAATTCTACAACAACAAACAGACAAGTACTCCTTAGTGTTACAGGCCAAAGGAAAGGAAGTTATGTATCACTGTCCTCAGCTATGTGTCTGGTCAAATAAGTATATTGGCATCTGCAACCAAGAGACTACTTGTCTTCAGAGTGTAACAAGTTCTTGTATCTCACTATTGTCTGTAATATGAAGATGGCCATCTTTGGGAGCAGCTGAGGATCAATACTTTCTATTGGTTAGTGGGAAATGTCCAGTGACCTGATTTGTGTACCATCACTATTGCCAGCATTCCTTGTGCCTACATGTTATCATGTGTCCCTTTCTCTTTTGAGAAAATGTGTATGATGCTGTTTCATGTATGTTCTACCGATATTCATGGGATGCTTTCTGTATTCCCTCACACATATGTGCATGCCAACCTGTGTGTGGAATAGGACATTTGTGATGGGGGTACATTTCATGTGGGGCCACAGACAGTAGTATGTCACCATTGATTGTTGGCTTTTACATACCCTCAACTGTTATTGCATGCCATTTGGCATGTAAAACTGCTGTAGCAATGAGGGACAAGATGTGTATGACTAGAATTTTTAAGCTGAAATTTGCATTTCCAAGCCATTAATGTGGCATCATGTAGCAAAGTGGAAGCACAGGTGTAATGGGGATGGTTTGCAACCTGACTGTTAGCATGCATCATGGAGTGACTTGAAGTTATGTTGGAATCATATGTGGTTGGGTACAAGTATTCATCCACAGACACCTGTGTTTGCAAGACCAAAATGGAGACAGTGATATAGCTTCCCATTGAGCAACATAATGAGTGCCTTCTACAAGTACTTGCAAATATCTAGGCCTCTCCAACATCCAAAAGACTAATGGCATCTACGGATGTAACCAGAGTATGTAATTGTAAGGGATGCCAGACATAAAAAAAAAAAAAAAAAACATACACACATAACATAACAAAGACACATTACATGCACACCAATATAAATATAAAAAATCACTTACCTTACTCAATGTTCTGCAGCATGTCCTCACAGCGTGAAGCCCACAGCCAACTCCCTCATTCAATTAAAACACTTTTTTCATGCTGCTAAGCATCATGAAAAAAGTGTCTCGGTTGGCTGGAGCGGGCAGGCTTCACACTCCAAAAGGCACTGTATGCCTGTATGCCTGTGCCTCTTCTCCTGGGGAGGTTTTTAATGCTCATATTGGTTTGACCATAGCAAGATAGCTGGCCAAGCCATCATGCTAATTTCAAACAAAGGGGCCAGTCCTCACTGCTGTCAATCATTGGCAGCAGTGATTCACTGGCCCTGCCCTCACACTGTGTTTGCTGGCAGAAAGTGTCAAAAATAAAACGGTAACAAAATAGTTTGATTACCATTTTATTTTTCATGCTTTCTGAGCAGCAGTGCTGGGGGACAATGCTCCTCCGCTCCCACGGAGGAACCACCACTGCTTGACATCATGGTAATGTTTGCTACTCAGAGCTGTTGTACAAGTGTGATCAGGAACATGTGGTGGCCCTTTTCCTATTTGTAGTTTCAGTATCAGCCCAGGCAAGCGAAGGAGACAGGGCACAACCAAGTGGGGAAGCACCTCACCACGGTACCTCCAGTCAAGGCACCACCGATACTGAGGGACCCTATGACCCAGAGAGTGAGGGGAGTACCACAGAGAAGACTGGAGCTACATCCTCATCATCAGACTCTACCTCAAGTGGCCTCTCCTTAGTGGTGGTGGACCCATTGATAGCTACTCCGGTGCCATCTTTGTCCTTACCCCCAAATCTATAACCACCCACCATGTTGCCCCTCACCCAGATGGCCGAGCCAGCTCACCCAAGATGGTGGGCATCTCCTTTGCCTCTGGGACCTGTGCCCAAGCCCCTGTTACCCCTTCTTCCCTGAGTGAGGAGACTGTTGACCTCCTGAGGAACATCTCTGTGGATCAGACTGACATTGTGAATGCCATCTAAGGGATGGGCAGCAAACGTTAGCAGACCAATACTTTCCTGGAAGGCATTCATAGTACTGTGTCTGGCCTACAGAGATCTTTTCAGGCTCTGGCCTTCTTAATGACAGCAGCCAGTCACCCCCCACATTCTGACCCCCGTCCACCTCCCTCTTCCCAATCCAAATCCCCCATACCCCTACCCACAAGAACACAGACACATCCACATGCACCCACCTCAACACACAAAAGCATCACACACAAACACAAACACCACAAGACACACCGGAATGCAGACACTCAACGTACACCTACATAGACAACATCAGTCACCACTTCAGCAGACACCCCCACCACCCCCAATTACCTACAAACCACATCCAACATACCCACAGGTACCACCACAACAGACAGTGACACCTTAACAACACCCACCATACAGACAGAAACCACCCCAACAGACACACAGATGTCTACAACATCTAGCATACCCAAAAACACCATCCCAACAGACACACACACACCCACTGCACCAGCACCTCCACCTCCCAGCTCCCCAAGACACGCAAACACCAACTCTCACCCAAACAGAAGCATACCCCACACATGCACACACCCAAGACATCTACACCCACACACCTGGCAACCACTCCATCAACATCTAAATCCCCAATCCCTTCTGATAAACATCCCTGTGTTTGAAAGGAGAGTTTTATTTTTGAGCTTGCCTTTCCCCAGTTCCATCCAAACCCCCTCCCAAACACAAGTGGCCCCAACCCACATCCCAACCCATCCGTCCACATCAAAGTCCTCCCCTGTCCCACCTGCCCTCAGAAGCACCCATACTCCTCCGCTCCAAGAAGAAGCCCATCCCTCCTAAGAAACAGTCCACACGTTCCAAACCGGTCCATCCCAAAACTGACCCCCTCAAGGATGATCCCTGAGGTGCCTGCCTGTTCACTTGATGCCCCTTTCTGTGAAGGTTTCCTGGCAGTTATAGGAGTCAAGTGTGGGCCCAGTACTGTGCAGAGACTTGAACATGGACTAGCCAATGGCCTTTGCTATTATGCATTTTTTCTTTTTATTATAGCTGAATAGTTATTTTTTTGGGTACACCTTGTTGTGCAGTTCCTTTTCTACCTTTATGTTGTTCCTGAGTAATTTGTGTTGTCTGCATACAGTTATGTGTATTTCAGCTTTCTTGCGGCTCCATTTTCTGTTGTTTGTGATCTCAGACTTTGTGGGCAGTGCTGGTGTCAGCCAGGACAAGGGTAAATGTTGACGGTATGGATATGTGTTTGTTGATGCAATAGTGGTGTCATTGAATTGTGTCTTGTTTGGTATGGTAAGTATTTCATTTTGTGTGGTTCAATGTCAGTATGTATGGTGTTAGATTTGTCCCCCGATATGGATTTTAGATTTATCTCATGTGTGGTGGCTTGAGTTTTCTTTGTGCAGACTTGGAGGGTGTTCAATTGTGCTATCTTCTTTTGCAATTGACTGAACATGTGCCCATTTTGCTGTGTGTACCTTGCAGCTACTCCATTGAGATGTATGTGCCATGCATTTGCAGTTGTGTTTGCTTTCTTGACTTGCACTTCCACACTCTGCAGATAGACATGTTGCCTCATAATGGGGCCCTAAAGCTTTCTATTTAATATTTGGAATGAAGTGTGGTGGGCAATTTTCACAGGGTTGTGGAAGAGGCTGCCTCGTGGTCATTTTTTATTTTAACTGTGGAGGGCAGGCCATGTTGTATCTGGTTCACCCATTACTCCTCTGCCCCTACATATGTTGGAAGCAGTGGCAATGATTTGGGGACATAGGGAACATAAAAGATTAGATGGCTAAAATGTGAATAGTGGAGAAGTGTTTCCCCTTGAGGTTGTGAGTGACATCATCGAACAGTCAAGCTTTGTTCCCATTGGCTCTTGATGTAACTCTCTTACTCAGGACCTCCCAATGAAAAAACATCCCCCTCATTCTTAGTTACCTATATATAATTATTTATGACAATAATCAACCATATGAAAAGTGTAATTTCTAACTTCTGTAGGTAACAGGTGTCACCATGACCCAATTAAATTGTACTCATACTCCTTTATTACTGAACTATGGGGGTCATTACAACCCTGGCGGTCAAAGACCGCCTGGGCTGTTTTGGCGATTGCACCGCCAACAGGCTGGCGGTGCAATCTTGGGTATTTTGACTGGGGCGGAAGCGCCGCGGTCGCACCGCCGGGGCCAGCGGTTTCCCGCCACATTTCCACGGCAGTGATAATCCGCCTGGGCAGCGCTGCTTGCAGACAGACAGTGAAAAGTGTGACGGGTGCAACTGCACCCGTCGCACGGCCGCAACACCGCCGGCTCCATTTGGAGCCGGCTCCTGTGTTGCGGCTGAGATCCCCGCTGTGCCGGTGGGGATCTCATAATGACCACGGTGGGATAGCGGCTGCATTGGCGGCCGCCCGGCGGTCAGTTCCGCCAAGGTCATAATGAGGGCCTATATGTATGAAGAAAGGCAAAACAGCACTTATATGTAATTAAAATTGTTTATACTCATCTTTTAACTTTACACATGAGCAGAATAGAAACACCCTCACAGGAGCCAAAGCATAAAAAGGAAACTAGCTACTTCAATCTTGATAGCATAGAGCCTATGATACATCGCATTGTCTGTTTTCATCATTTCATATTGAATCTTAAACCATATAGGTAAACTTGTGTTATAATTTTTCCATTTCATGTTGTGGAGCTTATTTGCATGTTTTTGGAGACAGTCACATTAGTTTGTTATTAAAGCATTTATGCTTTTATTTTTTGCAATATTTTTCTATTGTTACATGTGGTGGAGCTAATCAGCGAGGAAGAACATGCTTGTGGTTTTTTAAGGGCTGTATTATGAAGCGAAATGTGTGTTTTTGGCAGCGTTCAACAGGAGATATTCATGGAGTTTTGAGACTTTAGTGATTTGTATGCCATTGGTATAAGCAACAGAGGCAGTTTGTATTGGAGTTACCAAATCCATTTCTTCAAATCCACATTGTACCTATATCTTTATCAACATCAAATGTATTGGACCATGATTTTCTATTCTTTATAGTTGAGTACGATGTTTTAAAAACTCACCAATGCTTGCATAACACAATATTGAGTGACCACACATTGCCTTGCTAGACTATTGCGACAAGAATATCAACTGCCATAATATTTCGAAGTCTATACAGATACTTATAAAATTACTATTCGTAATTCCACATTTATGAATCATGAAAACGTAGCCATTTCTCATTCAATATGTTACCTATCATGATAGAAATATTATACAAACTTCATAAGAATTGCAATCATGCCCCAGCTGGGCATTTCATCGGTTTGAGCCTCCACATTTTTCATACTACATTTACTTATGAAAGTGCCTGGATGCCATCCATATCATTATTGCTAAAGGGCTTTCCTTTTAGTAAAAGAAAGCAAGGAATACATGTTTATAAAGTTCAGTATCATAATTCTTCACACAGTCCAAAGCTCATTGAAGGTTCCATAAGATGATATGAATAATATGCATGTGTCCGTCATCATGTGCTACAGAGGTAAAATTCAGAATTTACTATATGTAAATAAAACCATAAAATGTGGCGTGGTTAAAAAAAAAGAAAGACAAATTTCTGTGGGTTCCTAAACATTTTATAATGGTGAATGCACAGTTAATTCCTCACTACTTTTTGATAATAATATGTATCGTGTTGGACGATTAAAACATATTTAAAGCAAAGATGGCAACCCAAAATTATATTGTTGACAATATGTTAAGTTAAGTTATGGAGAGTCGACTACACACGTTTGCTTATGTCTCATTGTTCAGAAGCATTTCTGTACCCAGAACTCAAAGCAGATCTGGACAAGGGCATCTCCTGTGTTTCTGAGAGTCATGTCCAGTGATGGTTCATG
This sequence comes from Pleurodeles waltl, assembly GCF_031143425.1. Lineage (NCBI taxonomy): Eukaryota > Metazoa > Chordata > Amphibia > Caudata > Salamandridae > Pleurodeles > Pleurodeles waltl. The sequence goes on along the minus strand of NC_090437.1, from coordinate 812,841,792 downwards.
ATAAAGGCCAATTCTCTGTCCTAACACCTCATTCTGTCCCACGACGTCGGAGGGGATATAATGCACTTGAGGGCATTTTCTTTGCAATATAACTTTTCTGTGCACCGGGGTTGGTAGCCACATTTAAGAGGAACTTCTTTCACCCTTTTTGACTGTAGAGAAAACTTCCTTAAATTGAGAGGCTATTACCAAATCTAATAGTAGTAGATTGGGCCTCACCGCATGCAACATCTAAGCCATTTCTGGAACAATAATACAATACCTAAATACGTTGGTAATTGAAAAGACTAGTATATTTAATGGCATATATATATATATATATATATGTATATATATATATATACAAAAACTAAATCGAGGGGAGAGATGAGCAAACAAAAAAAAAAAAAGAATGAAAAGTGGATGTTGAAGAAAGAAAGAAGAAGACGAAGCGAACCACTTGAGACCAAGTCTGAGACAACAACAGGCCGTTATAACGTCTTTGTCGCTTCCACATTCCAATGTTGATATTCTCGGAAACCTGAAGTGCTGGGTACTGCTTGAGTACTCTAAGTCTGCAATGTCATAAATCTCATGAAGTCAGCATTCGAAATTAAACAAGTAAAGTTAATTGCTAGCTTTCAATTATTACATTATGTTTTGCTTTATTGCTGTTATATATGTGACTGAAAATCATTTAACAGTGAAAGGCACCATGGAAAATTATAGTGTACTATCCACGATTTGCTCCAGAAAGAAAAATCATAATAAGATTACCTCACTCTAGCTATTTTGTTTGTAAGCAGTCATTTGAAAAACTACCCTGCTATTTTTGCTCCACAGTAATGATATGGCTGGCTTTTAAAACACTGTTGTCACAAAGCACTTTTCTTTGGCAGCTGCTAGTCAGTACGTGGATTGAAGGAAGAGGGACAAAGCCTACTTGGGTGAATGACCATAGATTTGATTGGTTTCTTGTTTTTGCCCCCATTCAGACCTACAATAAGACAACAACAAACACATAGCTACGAATCTCTCAACAAACTGTGACAGTTTTATTTATACATGAAATGTTCTTGGCAGTGCTAGAGGTCATTGCAATTACTCTATCACAAACGAGCAGCATGAACTGCAGCAATGACTTCACTACATTTTATGTTGTGCAAAGAATGCTGTATTTTTGCAGGTTTGCAGAATGTCACTGTCCTCTGCATACCAACCCTCCCTAATTGTTCAGGCCATCACCAACATTATCAAGTCTAAAATACTCCTGACCCATAATGCTAATAACCTACACATTTGTAAGTGATCCTTTGAGAATATTAATTCATGCTCTTGTTCACACAAAACACGTGAGGTTTCAGAGAAGAATGAGATGGCCTCACATATTCATATGGACAACTTAAATCACTTTACCATAGACCTGCGCACCTTAGATACCACAACTGAAACATCTTTGTAACCACCGATAATGATTTTCGACAGTATAATGAGAAAGTTCACAATTGTTGCTTTTGTACAAACATTATAACGGGGGTGTAAGAAAATGGATTATTCGTTGAGGAGGATGTGAGTCATTCAAGTAATAAATTCGAAATCCTGCCAGCTTCAACATACAAGTCTCATGAAAAAACCTGAGGTCAACCCAAGTACCGCTATGGCACAGAGCAGACAGGCTCAACATAAAGAAATGTGTTTAAAGTATTTAGAGCAGTACTAAAATATTTGCCAAAACACAACACAATACAAATATCAAAGCCAATTTCTGAAAATAGAGAATATTTCAATCAGAAAAATCAAAATCAGAGGTGAACTGGATATATAAATTTCTAAAACATTTTGGCAAAAACGTGCCAAGAAAAAGTAGTGTCACTCAGACAGCACTGTTCGCAGTTGAGCTCGACATGTCAGCAATTTCAGACCTACTGGAAAGTAGCTGAGGTCCGATACACCAAACTCCCTGCCCTGGTTAAAGATTTTATCTTTTAACATACTCTCTGAAAAAGATGTTGAAAACCTCCAGCAGGGGAAGGTTGAAGGCTGTAGCTGACAAAGTCCACTTAAATCTGGGTACCTGTTTGCCAAAGTCCCATTGAAGCCGTTAGTTTTGGTAGGAGAAGCTCGGAGCTTGAAAATATACATTAAATTGTAGGTGTCTTCCTCTTGTTTGTCATATACCTTTCACACCTTCACCCAATCAAGATTTCTATCTCCATCTCTTTTGTGGAGCTCAAAATCTTCTAGTGGGGCAAAACCTTGGAAGTTATAAGCAATTAAGGGCCAGATGTAGCAAAGGTTTTTATCCATTCTGTGTCTATGGGAAAAAGTGTTCGTACATATGGCCCAGAGTGTTCTCAGAATCGCACATCTTTGCCACAAGAACCTGCTGAAGCTTCAGCGGTCTTGGAAATCCAACTATTTTTGAAGTCCTTACTTACACATTCTGGAGTCGTTCCTTATGGTCTTTTCTAAGGCTCTTAGGACCCCAGGCACATCAATTACAAGCCAGATATCCCTCCAACAGAAGCCACCAGCAGGGTCCAGCCCAGGTCCAGTTGGTAGGTACAGGTCAACCGGTCACCACAGGAAACATAACTCTTACAGCTTGCTGCTTGCCTGTAGCCACACAGAAGGACAGCTAACTGAACTTTGGAGTCCACCCTTCAATCGTGGGTAGTATTAATCAATCAATCAATCAATCAGTATTTTCAGAAAGCTTCTTGTCACCTGTGAGGGTATTCAGGCACTGGCAGGGTCCAGTTGATTAGCCAAATAGTCTTCAGGAACTTTCAGAACTCTGGAAGAAATGGGGAAAACCGGAGATGAAAGGGGAGCTTGTTCTATGTCTTTGCTGCTAGGGAAGAGAGGCGCAACCTCCCCATCTCCATCTGCTACATTGGATGCAGGGGGTGAGGGTTAGAGAAAAGGAAGCAGAGTGGAGGTGTCTAGTGGGCTGATGGAAGTTAAGGCACAGGTTCAAGAAGGTGGGTCCGCAGTTGTGTAGGGCCTTGTATGCATGGGCCAGGAGTTTGAACTGTCATCTTTTCGGTACAGGGAGCCAGTGGAGTTCACAGAGGTAGTGGGTGATGTAGATTTGTCCAGGAGATTCAGTATGAGTCTGGCTGTGGTGATCTGCATGGTCTGTAGTCATCAGAGAATGTGAGCTGTGATTCCTTTGTAAAGAGTGTTGTCGTATTTCAGTCAGCTACAGATGGTGGCCTTGGTGATGGTGTGTCTTGAGCTTTGGGGTAGCCATTTGAATATCTTATTAAGCATGTGGAGAATGAAGAAGCAGGAGAAGGAGACGGTTTTGACCTGAGTCATCATGGTAAGCTTGTTGTTCAGAATAGGTTCCTAGCATGGTCAGTGGGGGAAGGAGTAGGTCCATTTCTGAGGGCCACCAGAATGTGTCCCATGTGGAGCATTTGTTTCTGAACATAAATATCTTTGTCTTGTCCCTGTTGAGTCTCAGACAGTTGTCCTTCATCCAGTTGCCAATATCTGTCATGCAGTTGTGCAAGTTGGTCTTGGTGTTGGTGGTGCCTTCGGAGAGGGAGATGATGAGTTGTATGTCATTGGTGTAGGATATGATGTCGAATTCATGGGTTTTGACGATGCTGGCCAGAGGTGTCATATAAGTGTTGTAGGGGTGGGGCTGAGCAAGGATCCTAGGGGTACCCCTCAAATGATTTGCTTAGGTTTGGAGGTGAATGGGGGGAAGGTGGACTTTTTGCATTCTTCAGATGAGGAAAGAGGCAACCTGGCTGAAAGGGACTCCTTGGATGCCTATATTGTGTAACCTTGTGATGAGAATGTGGTGGGAGACTGGTCCAAAGGCTGCCAAGAGGTCAAGTAGGATCACAGCTGCAGTCTCTCCTCAGATGGGTCGTACTCAGATGTCATCAGTAGCCACAATGAGGGCTACCTCAGTATTGTGGCTGCTGTAGAATCCAAATTTGGAGGAGTTGAGTAGAAGGTTCTATTCCATATGCGAGGAGAGTTGTTGGCTGATGGCTTTTTCCAATACTTTGGCTGGGAACAGGAGCGAGGAGGGCGGCCAGTAATTGTTGAGTTTGCTAGGGTCTGATGATGGTGTCTTTAGTAGGGCATTGACCTTTGTGTGTTTCCAAACCTTAGGGAAGGTGTTCATGGCAATTGAGGTATTAAACAACGTGATGAGTAAGTGAATCATTCTAGCTTTGCCTAGGTTGAAGTTGTGGTGAGGGCATGGGACATTTGGGGCCCCTGAATAAACCGAGTTCATGATGGAGGTGGTGTCCAGTGGGGTAAGCTGGCTCTATTTGATTAGTTGGATGGCTGTGGTAGTAGCAGGGTCGTTGTGCTGCTTGAAGGAGTCAGTGGTCTTGGGTTGGGCTATGAAGTTTCTGTAGATGTTGGTGATATTATCGTGAAAGACATTTATGAGGGGGTTTGTTGCGGCTGAGGGGTTGGAGAATTATTTAACGATGTTGAAGATTCCTTTGCTGTTATTACAGGTGGATTCGATGAGTGAGGCTAAGGCCTCTTTACAATTCTCTCAACAGTCTGTGGTAGAGGTTGAGGGCTGTGTTGGTGATGGGCTTGTCAGTCATTTACTTGCTGGTGTGCCATCTTCTTTCCAGTTGGTTAGAGTGTAATTTAGTGTTTCTGAGGTCTTCATTTTACCAGCTAGCCTGCCTGGTGGACCTTCTGTGGGTGTTGTTGCAGATGGGAGTGACATTGTTGGCACAGTTGGTGATCCATCTGTTGAAGTTTCTGATGTTCTGGTCTAGGATGATGCAGGAAATAGGTGGGTGGTGTTGAGGGCATTAGTCCATGTGTCCTTTGAGACTTTGCTCTTGCTGGGATGGGGGTGTTGGGCAGACTGGGGGTGGAGGTCTGTGAGCTTGTGAAGTTGAAGTGGACGATGGAGTGGTAGATCCAGCAGAGTTATGTAGTGCGGTTGTACCTAATGCGGTGGCAGATGAGGGTGCCCCGGAAGGAGGTTCTGCTGTCTGTTTGAAGTTAGAAGTTGATATGTTCCATGGCAGTGGTGATGTTGTCATTTGTGGTGGTGCATTGGATGGATTCCTTGTGCATAATGGCAATCCCTCCTCCAAGCTGGGGTTCCATTTTGTACGATTCACTAGCAAATGGGTGAGGGTTACTTCTGGACACTCCCTAACCAATTAGAAAAAAAATTCCAAGAGCGCCCCTTTCTAATTTTGCAGTTTGCCCTAATTATCTTACTGTAAATAATCTCATTCCAGCATTCTTGGTAAAACCCAACATTGTGGGACCCTGTTGCTCATTGGAGGGAAATTAGATCACGCCCAACTGTTTCTTGGACCAGCTCCTCTTCCAACTAAGTTATTCCCAAGCTGTCTACAGATGGAACAAAGTGTTCTCTTCCACAGGTCTCTCTTTACACTTGTTTATGAACTGACAGGCCTCACACTGGTCTCCTTCAAGTTCATTATTTACTAAACTCTCCCAATCGTGAGGTGAGAAGAATTACTTATCTCACACACTAGCCATCATGCCTTAAGATCTAAGCACTTGTGTCTGCTGTGGGGACAGTTTTCGCACTTCATTAAGAGGAAGCACTGGCAGAGGTCAGCTGTTATGCTAAATAGGATTCTGGAGATTTCCAGTCTCCAGACTTCTGAATAAAGTGAATGAAGATGGTTTCCAGTCTGCAAACTCTCCTACCTTCTGAAACCTCCCTCAGGCCCCTTAGAAGGGCATTGTGGAGCCATGGCACTACCATCTCCCAAGTAAGCAATGGGATTCTGCAGAGGTAGTGCCCACAGAAAATTGTTTTTTGCTTTAACAATGTCTGTCACAGAGCAGCAATCAGCATGGTACTGTCCTTCCCTCAAACTGGAAGCAGAAAGCCCAGCTTTGGGTGGGAATAGGAAGGTTAGGTGCAGAATGTGGCAGGCAAGGGCTGTCTGTTATTTTATGTATGCATTTGGTAATGGAAGTGAACTATGACTAGATGTTCATAAGGCTGTGTGGTAGAACACAAAGGGGGTTATTACAACTTTGGAGAAGGTGTTAATCCATCCCAAAAGTGACGGTAAAGTGACGGATATACCCCCAGCCGTATTACGAGTTCCATAGGATATAATGGACTAGTAATACGGCTGGTGGTATATCTGTCACTTTACCGTCACTTTTGGGACGGATTAACACCTCCTCCAAAGTTGTAATAACCCCCTTAGTCTTTATTTTTTGCAATATTTGCATGGGGAGTGATGTTAATGCCAGGTGTGGTGGAAGGGGAGGCAGGGCACAACATTTTTCATTTTATAGTATTTGGGGGTTATGATTAGGGCTCCCAGTTTTATGGTATTTATTTTTTAACATTTCCATCTGTATTTATCCCTATTTATTTTTTGGCTATGTTATTGGTATTTATGCATATTTATTTTATGTTTTGAGAATCAATGGAGTTTTAAAATGGTATGTTTCCACATTTATTTAACTGATAAACATGCACTCATACTTTGATACCTGTCACATTTTAACAAATTAAGCAGCCAAATATAACAAAACACTACACAGACAGATAAATATTAGCACTCTATAGAAATATATGTTAATGTATGCCTGTATTTAAGGAAATCTCATCCTGTTTTTGAATCCCCATGGTGTCTATCTGCTTAGTAGTTGGTCTGGAATTCCTAAAGGCAACAAGGAGAGTTACTCAGAAGAAGCACAATTTTCTGAATTTTTCCATTTTTGAGACTCAATACAGACAGGAAATAGATTATTTTCTGTCTGTATTTATCTGTAAAAATCAGTAGGAATGGAAAATTGGAAGCCCTAATTATAATGCCAAGCGTGGTGGGGAGGGTGACTGCATTGCAGGATTTTAGAAAAATTGGTTGGGGGAGGGTAGTGATGTCTATAGGATGATCAGGGAAGTAGAAGGTAATCACTTAAAAAGTCACTTTAGCTGTTCTTCCCAGGGAAGGGTGAATGAAAGAGGTGACTCAATTTTGTGAATGGCTCTCCCATGAATCCTCTAGCCATGCCCAGTAATAGATTATGGGGTGTGAACATTCTATTAAACTAAACGACGAGCCTGTCAATAAGATCGAGTTTTCCACCTCAGTGTTTTGAGGGAAAACATAGTCAACCAGAACTTGGTTGAAAACAACCTAATCTTGTACAGTGACGCGTATTTAATTTGAAATATTATTATGCATTACGTCATAATGTGAAAGAGAAGAAATACCGCAGGTCGGTAGTTTGCAAAAGCCAGGGATTTGGTTTGTGAAATATTTTATCTGATATATGGCAGTAATTACAATAACGTATCATTCTTTCCCCTCGCTGTTCTTTCATTTCCCTTCTCCGTGGAATCCATATGCCCCTTTTCCACTTCAAATTTCTGGCTTTATATTGCTTCCCCCTGTTGGCTTCCGTTGCCTCCTGTAAATTTTCAGTGCCTGTTGTTTCCATTAATTCCTTTCTTCCATACCGGACTCTATTCTCCACATCACTGCTCTCAATACCCCTCATGTCTTTCTACCTTTTCCACCCCTTACTTTTTAGTCCCTCCCCTTACGTCTAATACCATGTGGTCACCCCTTGTTTATCTCAGTCATTTCCTATTTTGTTCTGTTGATATCCTTTTTTTGTTCCTTTGGGTTACTCATTACTCCTATTACCATTCTGAAAGTGTGATCATTCCTCCTTTAAACTGCCTCAAGTCTGTCTTCATTTTTTTACATTTTCACAAAATGTGCCTTTTTCCTTTTGTCTACTTCTCGCTTTCTCAGTTTTATTGTTCCTTAATTTACTTTCTCTGTTTCCTGTTTTACATTATCTCTTCTTTCCATCATTCATACATCTTCTAACGTTCACTGTTCTCTTGTGCTCTGGTACTTCCCTTTCCAACCACTCCCTTTTCGGCTTTCTTTGTATGCTTCTTTCTATTTTTCTACTAGCCATTTTCTCTTGACATCTTCATCGTACCACCTTTGATCGTGTTTATTATTTGTCAGTTTCTTTGTTCTGTTGTTTTCATTCGAACACTCCCTCATTGCCATTTTATCTTATGTTCGACCATCTTCCTTTCTTCAGAGTACTTTCCCTCATTTTTCTCCTCTCCGTTCTCATCTTCTCTCTCATTCACCTATTTTCAGTCGGCTCTTCTTTCTTATGTTTCTCTCCATCTTCCCCTTCTCCCATTATCTCTGTCTTTTTCTACCATTTCCCCATTCATCTCTTCAAAATTTCTCCTATTACTTTCCTTATCCCCTTCCATTTTGTCTCCAGTTTTTACCTTTAACGTACAAAATGTACGATATTGTAAAACTTCACTAGCAATGTATCCATACTGTGCAGAGGGAAATGAGAATAGGTGTGGAAGGCAGTCATTTCGAAGGCAGGCATTAAAAGAAATAAGGCAGATGCCAAGTGTATTGACTACAAAACAAGGGTAAAAAGGGAAACCGGACTCCTACAAACCTCATTAAACAGCCCTTTCTATGTGACAGTTTTTAATGTGCTGAAAGGGTAAACATGGAAAGGTGGACTTCAAAATCTAGCACAAAGAAGATGATGCAATTTGAATCATTCTTATATTAGTTTGTTGTTTGGGTTTGGTGCATTATGTTTTGTGTTTTGCATTGATTTATGCTGCAAGTATTAGTAGTAGAGACATCAAATAAAAATCCATCTCTCAGTGGACGCTGCCATAGTGTGTCTGCCTCTCTTTTTGGATGGGAGACTTTGTTGTCTAAAACTGTATTATTAATCCTGGCCATTCATTACTTGGTTCCACAAGCATATGATGCTGAATGAATAATACGATTTGAGAGTCTGTAATTGATAAATCAAGTGGCTCATGCAGCACGGTGATTGGCCTGCTCGACCATCCATTACATGTTGCTAGTGGCAATAGGTAGTGATGGCTCCTACAGGGAATTTCCAGCTGGCAGGAATATTCCCCTTCATCGCCGTTTGCTCGTGGGTATTCAATGCCACATTAATAAAAAGGTGCAGCTCATTCTTTTGCAGCCCTGCTCTTTGCAGCTACCAGTTTGAAATACTACATAAAGACAGATTATTTAGGAATGAAAAAAAAACTGTCCAAACTTTGAAAAGCATTGACCTAGGAATGTTTATGGATTGTCGCAGAAAAAAGCCGGGGTCTCCAAAGACCAATGACATTTATATGTATTAAACTGCACAACCTCTTCCACCACATCCGGGAACATTGAGGACCTCTCCGCTAAAGATGGACACTACTGAACACGCCTCCACCTCTGACCATCAGGAGTTAATACGCTGGAGGCTTGAAAAATGTGCAACTTTGTCTGATTTTCCTTGTTTCTCGGTGAAGAAGGACTACTTTGTAATTAATCTCTGCCATTGCTTTACCAGCCAGTGAAAGAAACATCCAGTCAGCCCAGGTGAACTGTATGTCCAAGCGCTGCAGGCTGAAATACCTTTAAATTTAAGGATAATGCAGAATTATCTTCATATTTTGAAAAGATCATTCTTGCTACTGACTTTGTAAATAAATAAGAAGTACACTAGAGCAGAGGAAACAAGTCTGTCTTTAATGGAGGGTTAGCGAATCTCACCTCTCAACCACGCCACTTCCATGCAACTTCTTCTGAGACTAATAAGGAAAGTAACAATATTGGAGACCTATGTAGTGCTCCATGCTGCCACTGAATTGAAAAATGGAGGTGAAAAGGGAGAGCAAATTTAGTGTGAGAATAAAAAGAGTGAATAAAGAGCCTAAGACAGTGGAATGCTATTTACACTTTGAAGACAGCGTTTCTTGTTCCTGGACAATGGCAATCTACATATTAAAAGGAAATGTCATTAGAAGGGAAGCACTGCTGGGAAGGGGTGGAGCGAACAGTGGCCTAGAGGGTTGATTTCACAAATGAAAAATTACTGCATGTCAAAAATATGTTTAGTCTTGATTCAGATGACGAAGGAGAACCAATGGTTCACTTCTTGTTCTGCATTTCCTTTCTGATACATTGTTAAATCTTCAAAGGCAGCAGATACTTGACCATTAATTTTACAGTGTACCCGAAACATGTAGCAGTCCAACACAAATATCTTACATGTTTTAAACTACAAATATGTATAAAGTGGAGTGGTTTTGAGTTAAGCCAACGCTTCTGTCATTCATGTTTCAATCAGCGCCCTTATATTCTAATGCCACCACATATGACATTGCATGTGGAATCATTAATTAAGTCATTGTTGGCATAAATCAAGAAGTAACAATTTAGGAGTGGTCCATGAAGAGTGGGACATTCCACGTTTCAACTGGCATAAAAAATTCATAAGAAATGAGTCCCATTGATAACCCATGTGCCCTCAAATGAAAAGAAATAGGTCCGGCACAGTGACGGAAATGGGCCCTGCACAAGTGATGGATATCCCGTTCGCCATTTTAAAAGTTCTGTAGGATATAATGGAACTCGCAATATGGCAGACAGGATATCGAGTACGTTTGAGATGGAGTATCCCATCTGCCAATCTCGCAGTCAGGCCCTTAGTGATGAAAAGGCACTCTAAGCATGTCATAATCAGGCCCTAAGTCCTGTGCCATTCCAGGAGGAGGCTAATAATTTGCAAGACAATATGACCTAACTACAAAAAAGAGCAATCAAACCTGGAGTGATAGGCATTTCCTCTTTACAAAAGAAACAATGGGACATTTGCCTCTCTTGAGTTCATCAGTTGAGTGAAGCTTGAGTTATTCACAATAGAAACCACAGAGCTCCTCTACTTGTTCCTCGTCCCACTTCAGGCTCCAAATTCTAAAAGTTATGCTTGCAACATATATCATATAAGCTTCATTCTGTCCCTCTTCTATGCTATTCTGTTCACAGATGAGAGAAAATAACTTATGCAAGTCGATCAAAGTCCATTTCAAAAGGAGCAAACCCACCTCATCAGTATATTTCTCTAGTTGATGTTAAGTCAACAAACATATGGGATGGGTGACAGGGCCATTGAAGAATCAAGGCAAATGCTCTACTGAATCTTGTAGAAACCTTTCTACTTTTGATTTATTGACTATGTATTTATAATTGTCGCATGTGATGTCTTAGAGTCAACTCCTCAAATACACTATTTAGCAGATTTGGTTAATGTGCATTTGCAGGGCAACTGGAATTATGCAACAGGGAAGCACCAAAGTATGTGTCAAGAAAAGTCACATTTTGTAGCATAATGAAGCACATTTTTTGACAGTTTGATGGTATTACTTGATTTTTTTCTACTTTTTACACATTGCAATTTTGTCTGGGCAAAGATTTAATCTCTTAAGTACCAGTTTAACAAATAAATACATAAATAAGCAACTGAAAGATGATCAGTTTGCAAAGAGTTTTCCACTGTGTGTGAACACACATCTGCATGCTTTTAGTACCTTTTGAGCTAGAAACTGCTTTTTATTTGTTAACATTTGCAGCTGAGGCAGCAGATATGGGAATATGCGGTAAAGGCATCAAATCCTTAATTACACAAAAAACACTGCAGCCAGAAACACATAATTGGCCTGGTCTTTTGCTTGGGAATATTGATAGTTCATGACACAGGGTTTTGTACATATATCATAATAAAACGTGTGTTGCATTTCAACAATTATAAAAGAATTGATGACAGTTGGCAGCTGCAAATTATGAACATCGCAAAACAAATTCCAGAGATTTTGTTCTATTTAATTTTATGCATTACTAACGTATAAGGTACTTGATGTGCCACTGAATCTTGTTTCAGAGTGCCAGAAAGGAAGGAAGATAGAAGGAAAAGGAGTGGAGAGGTTTGGAACAGGAAGATAGAGAGGGTATTAGGAACATTGAGAGCTCTCAGGAGTAGCATTCTAATTTCAGTGAAAATCAAGGGGCGTACTTATGAGCCCCTTGTGCTGCAGTTGCATCACTTTTTATGATGCAATAGTGGTGCAAACCTTGCAACCACATCTATAAGGCCACACAAAGCCAATTGCGTGGCTTTGAGTGGCCTCCTACATATGGAGTAAGGCAAGGCAGGACAAATTGCTGTGTTGCCTTACTCTGCACAAGAGAGGAGTTCCATGGGCATTGCAGTGAGTGTTCTCATGCAACACCCATGGATTTTGACGCATCCCTAGATTTACAAGAGCTTTTGAATCTAGGGATGTGCCAAAATCTTACGCCTCCCCAAAGGAGGTGCAATGAGGAGAAATATATTTATTTCTATTTGTTTTTTTCTCCATTCTGCAGCACACACAGAAAGAGGAAAAAACATCCAGTGACAAAAACAATCCTGCACGCAACATAGACACAGTTGCACCATGGTGCAAAGGTGGCTGCATTGGTGCTAGTGCATTGTGCATCAGCACAGGGGAAGAGGACAGGAATGTGTCGTATACTGTAGATATGGAGCATTCTTGCCCTTTCACTTTGACGCAGGGCAGCAAGGTGACTTCCTGCTCTGCGCGGTGCCACATCCCCATAAATATGCCCCCCAAGGGCCTTTAAAGGTAGAAAGAAATAGCATGAAGTTTAGGACCTGTGATCAGGTCAGCAAGTTAAGTCGATCCAGTAGGACTGGGCCTACTCAAAGCCGGTTTTTTGAGTGGCCAGACATTTGTACGGTGGGGGCTGGGAAAGCACAATGCGTCTCTTCTAAATCTGAACTGATTCTGTTGTTAGTTTAAGACATGGATTGCAGGAAATTAGGTTATTGCCACTGACACTGCTGTCATGTTCCATTTAAAAAAGGTATGGAGGTTTATAGATATTGAAGTGCTTAGAGAGGTATTGCGAAGCTTGGGGGGCGAAACTGTCATTGAGTCAACGCATAGCATTAAACTGCGAATGCATTGCTTACTTAATCGCTGCAGCCCAAACAAGAAACAACGGATTTTTGCCCCGATTTTAAACTAGAAGTCCACATATACAAATGGCAAAGCTCTAGAACCACTGCTTCAGACGGTTACAAGAATTACCTTTGTCTCCACAGACTACTCTATGCAGCAACCCTTTAAAACTAAGCTTAGTCTTTTGCACCCTCTCCTTAGCTAGTTTTCCTCAAATTAATTTATCAGCAAACCACAATTTGTGTTTTATTCAGATCAATTACATTTGGATGTTTATTTGCGAGTTTAATATCCACTTTCACCGCACATCAGCAAGTCAAACAAAGCCCGAGACACGTTAAAACTGCATTTTCCATCAGCTCCAATCATCTGAGAAGGCTTGCATGTTAAATGGCTGTCAATCGAATTATCCCATCAATCCTTTATTGGTTTCTCAAGATGTGGCGTCACAGTGGAATTGTCGTCTGGTCTCCTAATTATCCTCAATCTGCTGCCGCACGTGCTCTGAGGCAGTAGCAAAAGTGCTAGTAATAAAGACGTATGTCGCACTGTCAGAGAAGAGCTGTGCTAAAAGCACGGCAGTTTTCAAAATATGAACATTGTGTTGCTGGGCAACAGAAAGATTGAATAAGGTCTGACGCTACAAAAAGCAAAATATATATATATATAAATATTTCCCGTCCTCTCGTGCTTGGTCTCGGAGCCTCACGCCGATTACTTCCTTCATGTCTCCCACCTCACAGTTTTAAATAAAATAATCTGTTTTTTTCTCAGATATCACAACCACCAAACATACCTCAAGCCTCCGAGGCACTGCTGGAAAATATTTGGCGAATAATATCTATTATCCTTGTGCCTTTGTGCTACTGAAGCAGGGCTCACGAGTTCAGGTAGGATGCTTCTTTACGCCAAGTTCGACATAAGCTTCAGGGGAAAGAAGTATCTAAGCGATAGCTACGACACACCACCAGGAATAAAGATCCACATTTGGGTGTTGATCTTTTGTATTCAGGGAAGCTATTCCTCCTTAACTTCCAATTTCATTTGTTTTCTACTAATCCCTGTCAAAAGCAAATGAGATGTATCTGGTTTGACTGAAAGGATAATATTCTTCTTGTAGAACAAAATGGTACTAAGAGACAGCAACCAATGGCAAATTAATTGCTTATGACACATTTTTACACCTTTGTATTTCTTGCCTCAAAGCACTTTGAGAACAGAAAATGAATACACTATCAGATATAACAGCTCTGATTAAATTTCACTAAATCATGTCAAACTAAAGATATTTTAAATAATATACATTTATATAAACTTCACATTGTAGGCATTATTTTTAATTTAAAGAAAAAGCTTTCAAAACTCACTGGGATTTATATGGAAAGCTTTTTGCAAGGGTAGATCAATTTTCTATCACAGAATATGTGAGAAAATTGGTTCCGACATATTTAGCTTCCCAGGACATTTACTTTTTGGGCTACCCGGTTTTTGGACCTCTGTGTCTTACTCACTGTAAGCTCGATTAAAAGGGATTGGGAGCTTAGCCACCAGTGCCTGTCTTTTTATGATAAGGTACATTGCTGCACAGGTAGGGTAAGAATCTTTGGTTGTGTTACACATGAACACGTGTGCACGCATTTGCATACCAAGGTATACAATCATCTAGCTCAGTCAAGTGCCTGCAGCCTACTGCAAAAGGGGTTCTTCATGAGTTAGTGATGCCCTATGCATTTCTTAGAATGTGAGTGGTGTAGTCATGTTATAAGTTTGTCAGAAGTGTGTTATGCTTAATTGTATTGTTCATTATGAGCGAAACCTGCAGTAAAGTGCAATTTCACAACGGTTGGCGCTAAAGACTACCATGGTGCAACAATTCCATAGTAAATAAGGCCCCAGAATGCAAAGATCACCTTGGTTTCACCATATCTGCACACATACAGTTTTTCATAAATCTCCGAGCCAGTTCCATAATTAAGTTATCTACTCTTCTGTCCAGTGGGGTATCCCCACCCAATAGGCTATTTGACAGAAATTACCTTTACTCTTGTAGAGGAATGAATGGTGGCAGATTCTGTATTTGCTAATGAGATTTTCACACTGCCCCTGACTTGTGAGGCTCAATCCAAATCAAAGGGGAGTAGCTGAACCTCTGTAGGAAATTAAAGGAGGGCGTATGTCCTTTGATGTTTTGGATAGATGTAGTCAGGCAGTTATGGGACCACTTGAAGTTGTCATGTAGGAAAGTATGAAAATGCTGTAAAGGCTGAGGTTGAAGTAGAATGATGATGTCATTGTTCAATTGGGAAGAGCTGTCTAGCTTCTGGAACTTTCTCCCTTTTAGAAATGGGGCCTTTGGTTGGCAGTCAGGTTACCCCCTGTCCAAGCAAGGACCCTCACTCTAGTCAGGGTAAGAGAGAATCACCCTCAGTTAACCCCGCTTACCCCCTTGGTAGCTTAGCACGAGGAGGCAGGCTTAACTGTAACACACAGTAACTTTATGAAAACACTACAAAATGACACAACACAGGGTTAGAAAAATAGAAAATAGTTATCTAAACAAAACAAGACCAAAACGACGAAAATCCACAATACTCAAGTCAAGTTATCAATTAAAATGCAAAAGAATCTTCATGTAATTTTAAACACAACGCTAACGCTGTTAGCCTGAAAATGTTCCTTGGACGCGTCAAAAATAACCTTGCACAGACCCGAGAGCTCTGACTGGATTGACGCATCGCTCTCCTGCAGAGAGAAGAAACTACGCACGCGACCCGACTGAAAGGAGAAACGAAGCAAGGGCTCGCTCGTGAGTGATGTTGACGCATCGCAAGCCCTTTTTGACACACAATCGCCCGTGATTTGGGTTCTAGGAAAGGTGTAGGAGAAGAAGTCCCACTTGTTAAATAAGAGAATACATGTTTGAGACTGTAGTGTGAATGGCAATTAAAATATATATGTATATTTTTGGTTGTCTTTTTAAGAGGATCTGGAGAATATTTAAAAATAAGTTGTAATGTTACTTTTGTGAGGCTTTGTTAATTGTTGACTGGCTATAGGGATGTCAGACACCAGACCCCTGGTAGAAGATATATAAATGGATGGTTTTTGATGGGAAGTTTTGCTGCCTCAGTGTAATGGTGGAACATGGAGCAGTAATGCAGGTCATGTGGGTTGAGTATGCTGTCCCTTGATTTCTTCTCTTTCCTATGCATGATGGTATGGTTGGCATTGGTTTTGAGCTATGGGATATAGTTAGGAGAACTATATTCAAGATATGATATTTCATGTGTGGTTCTGGTTGCGTATTTTTGACGAGTGGTGATATTGGTATGACTAATACATTATAATTTAGTATTTTGGTTCACTTATGTTATTGATGGTATTGTGCTGTTTGATTTCTGCACCATAGGAATTTTGAAGTTATGGGAGTAAGGATAAACAAATAAGTCAAGGCTTTGGAGTTAATGCTTGGTGGACCATCAAGACTAGTGGTGTTGATAGTGGGGTGAGGAGTGCTAAACATGAGGTATAGTGGGATATAGACTAGTGGAAGAACTATTTTAGGACAAATAAATCACCAACATTTTGACTATACCTTGTTGGCATTTCATTTTGTGTAGGTTGTGTAATATTTTCCGCAGCAGGTGTGGTGTAACCTATATTGAAAGTATCACTTATGATTTAATCGTCATTAAACATAGCAAGTTATAAATCATGAACTTGTAATCATTAGGTAAGCAGGAAATATTATAAATTAGATGTAGGTCATTACCTCCCCTCATATGCTTTATTTCTAACTCCTTATTTCTTATCTCTCATTTTTTCTCTGCTCTTTCATTTTAAGCAATAGGAAATTTAAAATTCAGCCTTTGAATTAGAGATTTTCTCCTTAAAAAAAGGAACTCACAATTAGTAAGTTAGCAGGAAGTATTAAAGATTGGATGTAGGTCATTGCTCCCCTCATATCATTTACTTCTTGTTATTTCATATCTCTCTAGTTCCGCTCTTTAGCTCTGAGTAATAGGATAACTATATGTTTGTTGTTAATGTCATCAGATTAATCTATATGTGAATAATTTATCTTGTGTTTCTTCCTGTTTAAATCATGGCTCTTATTATCCTTTTGTGTTGTATTAACCATGATAAAACACTGTCCTCTTGGAATGTATCTTTGTATGATTCGCACTTATGTTATTTTACAGCCCTGAAGAAAAACATGTTCTGGCTGTCTATTCACTGTTTGACTGTCCATTTACTGTCTAATTGTGAACTATGGATGAAATGCATATTTGATTGTGAAGGGCTGTATGTAACAATTGTATTGATTGTCCACAGGATTAAGAATTTTGTGTATTCAGTATTTTGAAGTTCTGTAAAAAACTGGACTACTAGCGCTCCACAAATGTGCTTGGATGAATAAGTGAAGGGCTTTACACAGGATCACGTGACCGTGCGGGGACCACAACCTCCCCTGGGTAGCTTGTGTAACCCTCCCACCCCACTTTCCGCAGGACTGGTTGCCTAGATGTTTTCCTTCAGTTGGTGGAGCTTTGACAGCTCCCGCCAAGAGAGACCAAACAGTAAGCCTGCTTCCAGCTGGAGGGAACAGGAAAACTGCTCTTGCCCACCTGTGAGTGGATTTACAACTGTTTCCCCGCTGTCAAGAGGGCAGGAAATTAGGTGAAAAACGTGCTTCCAAACATAGGGAGAAGCATTTTCTGCTGTTCCCTGTGTACAGGAGCCAGCAGGGACCACAAAGGCATTCAGATTCCCCCACAACCCCAAACAGTACACACTGGGTGCACTTGGTGGGGCCAGGGCACCCAGAATGAAGTAGTCAGGTCTGGGAGATGGTGCCCCGGGGGCTAAAATCAGCCCAGGAATGGGGACCATGTGCTTCCTTTGCACTAGTTGGCCAGGCCCCAGGGATTGGGTCCGCAGGGCCAAAATCGGCCAAGGGAGAGGGGCCATATGGAGATTCTTCCCATTTAATAATTGTGTTGGTCCCTCAGATGGGGTCCTCGAGGCCTTAATATGCCTGGGAAAGAGGGGTGCGTGCCTCTCTACAGGGTTGCCCACGTATATGTGGTGGGCCACAGAGCCTGGATGCAGGACAGGACCAGCAGCTGTTACACCTCCGCACACATTAGGTGCCTGTGGGGGGTTGGCCACATTTATAATTTATGATTTATATATAACTGTGACACTTGCAATAACATTATTAATGAGAAAACTGTGCATGGTGGGGGCACAAGTTACAGTTACCTTTGTGCATGAGTTATAGTTTCTTGAGATAATTATAACTGTTGAATGTTTATGGCTTTGCGTGTGTAAAATCTGAACCTAACTATAACGTCCCTCTAACCTTTGGCATTTTAGTGAAAAAAAATAATATAATATGTATATAAATATATGTATAAAAAGTGAAAGGTTATAGGGGCGTTATAGTTATGATCAGAATTTACACACACAAAACCATAGAAATTCAGCTGTTACAGTTAGAGTTTTTTCAAGAAACTATAACTCATGCCCTAAGGTAAACATAACCAGTGGCCACGTCATGCACTAATTACCCCACATATTACATCAGTAATTGCATCTTCTGACATCATTGATAATATCATTGTAACATTTGCAGTAAAATTATTGGTCTGAAAACTGTCAGTGATGAAATCACTGATGACATCATACAGTCATTGTGACACAGTACTTTAGGGTTGTGGCCTTGAAGTAATTCAAACCAGTACAGGTGTGGATACGTTTCTAATAACCTTAATAGGATTACTTCAAATACTTCAAATGACCAGCAATTTTAAATAAAGAGCTTGACATGTAAACATTTCCTAACTTCAGGACTCAATGGTTCATGTAAAAATATAGCGGGCCCAGCAGCATGACTTATTAGCCCATGTGGTGGCCAAATTGTCACAGCACATGTATCCAGATTAGCTGCCAAACTTCATTCTTATCGGTATGTCATTGAATATGTTAAAGGGAGATGCAATGTGCATGAAGGTCTAGATTACTAATTGTTGTTGATATGTTTAAAGGTGTGGAAGAAGAAAAGGAAGTTGGGTGGTCAGTGGTTGATGCCAGCAAGGATTTCCAAGCAGGGATGGCTCTTTCGCTATGATGAAGGAGTGTCACCCCACTGGCTAAGCCAGAAGCAGAAGAATAAAACAATAGTTTGCTATTGCTTTATTCTTCTGCTTCTGGCACAGCAAGCACTGTAGGGAGGGGTGGGGCTAGGCCACAGGAGGTGGGGGGGAGGGAGAGTGCACCTAACAAACATGCACACTTAAGTTTTTACAGCCCAGCAGTGTTGAACTGCACAGAACCCAGGGCTGTGTCTCAGTGGCAGTCCGAGCCACTCAGACCAATAATGTTGCTGCTTTCAGCATGAAAGCAGCGCCAGGGTTGCTAGGGAGCCTGTGCTGGTGTTCTAGTGGTGAATGCTGGGACACCACAAGAGGAGGGATGAGCGAGGTGTCAGGGAGAGAGGCAAAGTAAGTGTTTTTTTATTTTTTTTATTTTCATCTCATCTCCGTTAACATATCCCACCCCTCCACTTGAGTTATGTGGTGGCCGACGCTGTTTCCAAGAGGTTATAACTGCTGATCAGTCAGTCGAAGAAAGTGGAATGATAAATTCTTAAAGATTGTATACCAGCATCAGAATGATTTTTAGTCCAAAGTTCGTAATGATTTGGGAGAATTTAAATCCTTTATCAAAGTACAGGATAAACAAGGTTTCGAAGATTTGTGTAAGATGATACAATTGTCCCACCTCGGGGTTTGAGATACACAATCTTCATGTTAGCAAATGGTATTTAGAAATGTGCATATTTAAAAGATGCATTTGGTCATAGTATTTTCGGACAGAATTAGGTGAAACTATAGGTTCTTGGATTATATAATGTAAATTCTGTCAGCTAGTGATAAAATAGCTGACTCGTGCATACCAAAATAAATGCCAAAGAGTTAAAACTTGGTCCATAGAGAATATTAGGAGTTAGTATTACTGGACCATTTCCATTTTACCTAATTTGTTTGCTTTTGGGACTGTGCCAATATGAATTCTGAGGAAATAATTGACTTTTTGGATGAGTGAGCAAAAAAAGGAGAGGCGGCCTACAGGAAGGCCCCTTGAGCTACATTATCGACTTACATAGTCACAGCAAACACTGCAACAGGCAAATCTCAGTTAGAGTTGTTGATGGTGCAGTGTGCTGGGTTGAAACATTTTCTGTGCTGGTTAACAGAAAAGATTATGGTGGGAAAGAACATTGATTATTTGAGTATCTTTAAAATGGTAAAGTAATACAAAGACAAGATGACGTTGTAAACGTGCTGGCAGAAAAATTTGGATGGTTTGGAAGCATATTAGTGTGGAACAAAAGGCCAGGATCAAATAGCCTAATGATTCCAACTAGTGTACAGCAAGCTGGTGTGATCCATCTGGAGTCACCTAGGTCTTTTCTAATATAATAAGATTTAAGAGCGGTAAAGTTTAGAATGTACTTTGTATTTCATTGTGCAGACCTAATGCGATGGTAAATAAGCATGTTAACTTGGATAGTCCTCAATAAAGTAATTGTGGTATTTTGGAGGAAGATAGCAATGTCTTTTTGTTCCTGCCTAATTTTGACTGTGACAAAGATGCTGATAAAGCAGCAGGACAAGCTTGTCATATGCAAGAAAGGGTAAGAAATTGTCACAACAGTACCGGGGACTCTGCTGGAAATTTCGTCTACAGAAGCAATACCACATGTTACAAAGTGGTAGAAAGATAGTTATGTGGTTCTGTGATTATTTGGTTTAACTGCTTGTTTTAGATATGTTGCCTTTTAGTATGCTGTTGGGCTGTGGTATTCGTGGTGTTGGGCTTGTCATGTTGAGCATCAGTATGTTTTGTTGTCATGAGTGTTATCTTGTTGGCGTTAGCAGGAGAGCTGTGACATAGGATGCATGGTCCTCTTCTGTGTGTTTGGTAGAGTGGACTTGTTCAGCATAAACACAGAGGGTGGTGGAGGCTGGATAAATGTAGGAGGTGCTGTACCTGTTGTTGCTATCCTTTAATAAATGAACACTCCAATGTTACCCCTCTCTCTACATTAAAAAACACAATGTAATTTAAAACACAACATATTTCCCAACGAGGAAGAAAGGATGTTCATACTTCGCAACAACTGCTCGTTAGACAATATATCTGGATGGCGTTTTATAAAAGTGAAGCGTCAAAAGGATTGTTTATTTTAATGCAAAGACACACACAGATAAGCAACATGTGGCTGCGACACAGAGCAACTAAAGAAGTACAGTCTGTATATAATTGGTGGCAGTAACCAATCTGTTTTCAATATTATATGGATTTATTTGTTATTTAGCTGCTTCATACCATAAACCAGACCTTCAGAAGTGACAGATCACTTTACAGATGTCAGCAATCAGTTGAGCATTTTTACAATGAAAAATATACCTTAAAGACAAAAGAAGGCAGCTAAAAACAAAGTTCCCCTAAATATTAATTAAAGTACATTAGAAGCCAAGAGCGGTGTATTTATTGATAGACCAAATTACTCTAAATGCATTTGAATATTACATTGACGTTTCAAAGCTTGTTTCTTTGTATCCAAAAATGTACTACAGTCAGATATTTAATAATTAGCATAAATATAACAGGTAGGAAAATGGAGTTGAAAAATAGCATTTAGGTCATAGCTTCAATAGGCAGAGCGCAATGTTACCTAACCTTCACATTCTTCCAAAAATTATCATTTTCCCGCTGTGACCCTTTTAAATATGTATCCAGTCGAATGCATTTGAAATGAACTTTGACGGGTTTAAAGCGTTGGAGTTCATCGATACATTTGCATAGTTGCCTCAACACATTGTATTTACCACTAAAAGGGCATTTCTCTGAGTTGCAACCCCTCCTCATTGCAGGCTTAGACAAAAAAGTCAAAATCAGACCTGACCCTTAAATATTAGAGTTACGTTGTTCTAAAATAGGTTTAAAAGTTTGCATCTATGTCAGTCTATATTTTCTAGAAATCTATATATTTCGCATAATATTTTTACAATATAAAATGATTTATCTTCCCTCTTTTTAAAAAAAAGAAACACTGTTGGAACATATCCAACTCAATGAGAGATTGGAAATCTTGCTAATGGTGGATCCAATGCCCGTTTTGGAGCTAGAAGAGCGTGTGTGTATTAACAAAACATGGTGGCCCTAGACAAAAAACTTCTCTGCTACTATATGCGTCTTGGCTTATCTCATAGCCTTCTTTTTTTCCAACATTGTTTCATGGCTGAATGTTCTCCATTGCACATGTTAGATTGTATGTGATTGCATGTATGTTCATGTATGGCAGTCAATAAAGCATGCAACTGCAAACAATTAAGGACCCCATACCAGTGTGTTGAATTTGGACTTGAACAACAGCACAAACTAAATGCCAAGCAGGCCACCACACATAGAGTGCAATGAGAATGTAATGACCAATCATGTAACCTGGGAAACACACGTGTGTCACAGGCCACCAACATGTTGACCATGCAACATCCATGCCCATAAGGCCAGGCAGAGAGTTATGCAATGACCCTGTCATCTAGATGCAGTACTACTCTGCAGTGAGTCAATCTCTCAGCTACTGGCATCCCTGTGCAGCTCCTTAGGTCAAACCGAGGATGATTGTGAGTTTCTGTAGTTCAGGACTAGTGAGTGAAGAATGATGCTGCACACATGCCCGCAGCTCCAGAACCATTGTAGAAAGTGTAGGTAAGCAGAAGAAGTGAGCAGCCAATGCTACCCAGGCCATTCATATGTTACACTCCTAGTCAGTGTTGCACATTTTGGTCAGGTTCCAATGTGACTACATATTAGTCCCACTGCCTCTATCATACTGTTGCTCATATCAAGTGCCTTATCTCTCATACAGACAAGCAAAAAGGGCATCTGCTTGACTGGTGAAACTGTGCAGTCTGGTCTAAAATTGAACTATTGACAACCATACACTACAAGCATGTGCAATGTGGTGACTTCATTGGTCAGGTGATCTTCCACTAAAAAGTACCTTTGATTTTAAGGGGACTGGAGGAAGTCTAGGTTGTGACAGAGAATGCCTTGACAGGACATAAAACTGCAACTTGCCCGGTCCAAGTATTTGGAATGAGTGCAATAGTGACACTATCTATCACATTTTACTTTGAGTTTTGGATACGATTATAAACATTGTAGTGTTATAACTATTTGAGAAGTGTGCTGCTGGAAATGGAAAATGTTATGCAGTACAGAGGGACTGAATGCCATTCAAACACTGCAGTGTTTGTTTACTGCTGCAGTTCGATAGTAGGGCAGTACGAGTTGCGAAGCCCAACATTGGAATGTGAATTCAGCCGACCCAGGGTAACCAATGACACCCACGGCCAGATGTCCATGCATAGCCCTCTCGTAACAGATAAAGATCATGAACCTCAATGGACACTATCACGTTCAATTTTAAGAGTCAAAATTATTAGGCATTTAGTATACCTTAATCAGTAAATTTTTCCACTATGCTATGGACAATCGAAGAAAGGGTTTTTTAAGGATCAGTTACTTTAAGTTTTTTACCTCATCTGAGGTAATAACCAGTGCAAGATTTAATGAGAACATTTATTTTGTCATTAAAATTGGATGTTTCCGCACATACATTGCACCTTCCTTAGCAGGCAAATAAAACATTTACATAGCTAGTATGTAGCACAACAGGAAAAAACAGCAGCATACAAGCACAGGTTTTTTCTGTAATATTAATCTTTTTTTTTTAGGAAAATGCCCTCTTTTCATGGTCCTCCATACACTTTTTTCTCCAATGCTGATGGTTATAACTCTGAAAGTGCACTAGTGCACTAGAGCCTGCTAGCCAGGCCCCAGTCCCAGTTTTCTCTCCCTAAAATATGATGCATGTGAATTAGTGACCTCAACTGGCAAGGACTTTAGCCCCCTATAGGTCCCTGGTAAATGGTAAAAGGTACCAATGGTAACCAGGGCATAGGAGTTTAAGGGGTCAGTGATTGTGCCACTCTGAGTGACCAAACAAAACAGATGACAGCAGTCTTGCCATTGCATTTAAAATATGTGAGTTACCTCTAAGGTAGGCCTCCTGAGCGTAGAGGCAGGGTGCATTATATTAAAGATTTAGACATATAAGTGCAAGTGTATATATTCCTATAGTAGCCTTTTTCCATTAAAATCAACTATAAGTGTTCAGGAGGCCATAGGATAATATGTGTTGGCACCTGGGCATCCAGAGGTTGCCAACTCTATTATGATCCCACTAAAGGGTGTCATGTTTGATATCAAAAACTTGTCTCATCAAACCTGACTTGTTTACTAAGTTGGATTTAATTTGTCATGCAGCATGGTGGCTATCTTTGATGTTGTCCACCTGGTTGCCCTGGGCCTTTCCTGTGCGATGGCTGATAGCCTGCAGCTGCTTCACCAAGAAAGGAATATGACCCACATTAGGAGGTGTGAACACTCTCAGGAGTCTGCACCTGCACTTGTGGGAACCATCCTGCAACTACCTGACTTGTCCTGGACCACAGACCGGCTCCAAATGAAAGAGGAAGGACTCTGCAAGCCAAAGGCAGCTCCAGAACTCCCTTGGGCTAGAGGTACTAGTCCCATGTAGCCTGCAGGTCATCTTGCACTCCCGGAACAAAAGAATCTCTAGCCATCTGGCCCGCTGAGGGATCTCCCAAATTAAATGGTCCAATACATTATGGGAAACATAGTCCTGACCTCCAGCAATATCTAGGTGGATACTGTTTCCCCAGGACTCCAGGATGTCAAAGCAACTAAAAGCTACATTTGCTACTACCACAGCTTGTTGGTGGTATCTGAGCTACCACTAACTTTGATCAATGCTGTGCCTCGAGGGAACCTCACAGCATCTTCAAACCAATGCCCCAGTGGCCCTGTTGTTGAAATTTTGCATCCACGTACTCATCAGCACCGTCCTAGCTGCAAATCCAGTACCTAGGCTGCTGTCCCTGTTCCCTTCAGGGACTTTAACCAGCATCTGCACTCTCATTCCTTCAGGAATATGTAGATACATAAGATAAATGCAGCTCTCTGATGAAGAGTTACCACGAAATGCACAGAGGTTACGTTTCTGAACATATAAATGCAGTTTATCAAATGACAGAGAAATTCAAGAATTCTGCTAAATAATTTTAGAATTATTTCATGTTTAGAAGAGAGAATGCAGGGGTTTCTTTATGGAACATCTATTTCTAATTCTCAATTTCTGTTCTGCTGTGGCTGTTATTGCTTTTTTTCCTAATATGATGAGACTGAACTGATTTGTGATATTTCATCTTGCCAGCTGTAATTCTGTACCTTTTCACTAATTCTATGACTTGCACATACATTGGATTGATTATTGATTAAAAATAAATCACTTAACTTATTGTGTGGCCAATTTGGCTTCACAGAAATCTAATATTTTTAAATTGTTGACTCCCACATTGTTTCCATCAATTTTCGGTGAGAGATCGAAAACAATCTTCATGTGTGTGCGTGAGAGACTGATGCACTTTATAGTTATGGTGTGCCCAATAATTGACAGTTATGTTTTGACCAAATTTCAAAATAAGAAGTTCATTATTTGAAAAGTAAAGAGACATGGCTCGGTGGTAAAATAAGGCAAGTAGATAGAAGGAGTTTTAGTTGAGTCTCTGTAAGAGGAATACAAGTAGCAAATTAGATTTAGGTGTGCGTGTGGGCTAGAGGCAGCAGTTTTCTGCTCACCTGTTATAGTGTATTGGAGCCATAGCTGAAAAAGCCTGATAGAGACTACTTGTTTAAAATGTGCAAGGCCATCTCAGCATCACACAGTCACAGGGAGTGAAAGATGGCCATGTGTCCCCACACTCTTCAACGTTTACATGGCATCACTTGCATTTATCGACAAGGACCGTCTCCTATGCTGACGATACCCAGCTAATCTGGGCTCACTGACCGAAAAAAAAACACTACTGCCAAGAAGAACTTCCACAATGGGATGGAAGCTGTCACTGCTTCGAGGAAGGACAGCTGCCTTAAGCTCAACTCCGACAAGACCGAGGTACTCATCTTGGGACCATCCACATCAGCTAGGGATGACTCCTGGTGTCCATCGACCCCCCGAACCTCCACACCCCAACAACCCATGCATACAACCTCAGCATCATCCTGGACTCATCGCTCACCATGACCCACCAAGCAAACTCAGTCGCATCCTCCTGCTTTCACAGACTCCAACTTCACCAGAAGATCTACAAATGGATCGCAATGGACCACCGCAAAACTGTAAACAATGCCCTGGTTACCAGTAGACTAGAAATGCCCCCGCCAAACTCATCCTGGACATTCCCTGCTGCGAACATATCTCCAATCACCTAAAAGACCTCCTCTGGCTCACTATTGAGAAGAGAATTAACTTCAAGTCTTTCGTCAAGGCTTACAAGGCCCTGAACGACCTAGGACCCACCTACCGCAACCACCGCCACACCTCCTACTCCCCCTCAGGTCTCTTCACTCTTCTCAACAAGCACTAGCCACCGTACAACACATATGGAAGACCTCAGCTGGTGGGAGATCCTTTGCCTAATTCGCAGCAAAGAGCTGGAACATCCTGGCCCTCAACCTCAGGTAGTCACCATTGCTATCCCAATTCATGAAGGACCTTAAAACCTAGCTCTTCGACTGAAGCTCAGGGGACAAACCCCCTTAGCTCCTTGAGACCCTTACCGGTGAGTAGTTATGCTTTACAAACTCTGATTGATTGATTGATTGAAATGCTACAGACAAGGTACTTGAGCACACTCGCGAAGCAAATTTGGGCCGCAATTTTAATGCACGTCTGATACAATTGCTGGTCTGTGCAATGTTGTTTTGTGCACAAGTGAGCAGTCAACGAAAACAACAACACAAACCTACAAAGATCAGCTACACTCTTCAACACTTCATGGTCGCTCCCCCTGCCGCTGCAGCTCCTCCAAGTTCCCGAGTTCCTGTGTTCCTGAGACCCACCTAACTGTAAGTACCCCCCTCCTCCCAGCCCCTCGCCCTGCCCCGCGCCACTCACCTTCTCTCCTGCTCCTGCTTCTTTTCCTCCTCTCTGTCTCTTCCTCCTCGCTCCCCCTCTGCAATCTTCTTCTGTGTTCTTCTGTTCTTCCCTTCTGTTCTTCCCTTCTGTTCTTCTGTGTTCTTCCGGTCTTCTGTGTTCTTCTTCTCTGTTCTTCTCTGTGCTTCTGTGTTCTTCTTCTCGGTTCTTCTGTGTTCTTCTGTGTTCTTCTGTGTTCTTCTCTGTTCTTCTCTGTTCTTCTCTGTTCTTCTGTGTTCTTCTCTGTTCTTCTGCTCTTCCGATCTTCTGTGCTTCTGTCTTCTGTTCTTCTGTTCTTCTGTCTTCTGCTCTTCCGGTCTTCTGTTCTTCTGTCTTCTGTTCTTCTGTCTTCTGTTCTTCTGTCTTCTGTTCTCCTGTCTTCGGCTCTTCTACCTCCTCCGTCTTCTTCCCCCGAGCCTGCCCTCCTGCTCCTTCCTCATCCCCCTCCCTCACTCGCCTCCCCCTCTCTCACCCCTAGCTAACCCGTTCGCTATCTACCTCCCTCACTCCTCCTATCTTCCTATCTCTCTAGCTCCCTATCTCACTATCTAACTCCCCCACTCTCCACCTCCTCCTACCTACCTATCTGCCTATCTATCTATTTCCCTATCTATCGACTTCTCTATCTATTTTCTCTATCTATTTCTCTATCTCTCCCCCCCTCCCGCCACCCCCTCTACTACCTATCTCCCTATCCTCTCACTCTACCTCTCTCCCTCACCCACCTCTACAACCCCCCCTCCCCTATCTTCACAACCCTACTCCTATCTCTCTCCCTAATCTCCAAACCTCCTAACACTCACCCTCCTCCACCCTAAACCCCCTCCCCCAGCTCCTCTCACTCTACCTGTCCCCCCCCTCCCTCGCGCTTTCCCGCCGCGACCTCCTGCACGCCCCCGCCCCCCAGCTCCCATTCGCTCCCAGCTGACCCCTCCCCCCCCCCCCTCCTACCTCTTATGGCGGCCGCTGCGCGACAGTGGTAGCGACCCTTGACCCAAGGGTAGGTCGCTCCCCCTGCCGCTGCAGCTCCTCCAAGTTCCCGAGTTCCTGTGTTCCTGAGACCCACCTAACTGTAAGTACCCCCCTCCTCCCAGCCCCTCGCCCTGCCCCGCGCCACTCACCTTCTCTCCTGCTCCTGCTTCTTTTCCTCCTCTCTGTCTCTTCCTCCTCGCTCCCCCTCTGCAATCTTCTTCTGTGTTCTTCTGTTCTTCCCTTCTGTTCTTCTGTTCTTCCCTTCTGTTCTTCTGTGTTCTTCCGGTCTTCTGTGTTCTTCTTCTCTGTTCTTCTCTGTGCTTCTGTGTTCTTCTTCTCGGTTCTTCTGTGTTCTTCTGTGTTCTTCTGTGTTCTTCTGTGTTCTTCTCTGTTCTTCTCTGTTCTTCTCTGTTCTTCTGCTCTTCCGATCTTCTGTGCTTCTGTCTTCTGTTCTTCTGTTCTTCTGTCTTCTGCTCTTCCGGTCTTCTGTTCTTCTGTCTTCTGTTCTCCTGTCTTCGGCTCTTCTACCTCCTCCGTCTTCTTCCCCCGAGCCTGCCCTCCTGCTCCTTCCTCATCCCCCTCCCTCACTCGCCTCCCCCTCTCTCACCCCTAGCTAACCCGTTCGCCATCTACCTCCCTCACTCCTCCTATCTTCCTATCTCTCTAGCTCCCTATCTCACTATCTAACTCCCCCACTCTCCACCTCCTCCTACCTACCTATCTGCCTATCTATCTATTTCCCTATCTATCGACTTCTCTATCTATTTTCTCTATCTATTTCTCTATCTCTCCCCCCCTCCCGCCACCCCCTCTACTACCTATCTCCCTATCCTCTCACTCTACCTCTCTCCCTCACCCACCTCTACAACCCCCCCTCCCCTATCTTCACAACCCTACTCCTATCTCTCTCCCTAATCTCCAAACCTCCTAACACTCACCCTCCTCCACCCTAAACCCCCTCCCCCAGCTCCTCTCACTCTACCTGTCCCCCCCCTCCCTCGCGCTTTCCCGCCGCGACCTCCTGCACGCCCCCGCCCCCCAGCTCCCATTCGCCCCCAGCTGACCCCTCCCCCCCCCTCCTACCTCTTATGGCGCCCGTCCGCGCCTGGCCCGCGCCCAGCGCCACGACCCCTGGTCCCCAGCTCCCCCAAGCCCCGCTGATCCGCTACGACCCCACCACCCTCCACGCCCTCAACCCAGGGCGCTCCAAAACCTGCTTCCTAGCTCACCCCAAACGCACCCATGGACCCTTCGCCTGCAACTCCTGCAAACGCATCTTCCACCACGCAACTACCACGACCACAAGCCCACGCGCCATCAACCACCTCAAGTGCATCCTGGTCAACGCTCGTTCCGTCCACAAGCACGCCGTTGAACTTTGGGACCTCCTGGACTCCACAGCCCCGGACGTCGCCTTCATCACGGAGACATGGATGAACGCCTCCTCTGCTCCAGACATCGCTACCGCCATCCCCGAAGGCTACAAGATCTCCAGAAAAGACCGCACCAACCAAGTAGGAGGAGGTGTCGCCATCATCTTCAAAGACTCCATCAGCGTCACCACCTCCACCGAAGACCCCCCCCTCGCCGCTGAACACCTGCATTTTCAGATTCGCACCGACCCAAGGACCACCCTCAGAGGATCCCTCGTCTACCGTCCTCCCGGACCTCGCGCCTCTTTCAGCGACGCCATCGCCGACTTCATCTCCCCGCACGCCCTCGCCTCACCGGACTACATCCTCCTAGGCGACCTCAACTTCCATCTGGAACAAAACAACGACCCCAACACCACCACCCTGCTCGCCAACCTCGCCAACCTCGGCCTCAAACAACTGGTGAACACCGCCACCCACATCGCCGGACACACGCTCGACCCTATCTTCTCCGCCAGCAAACACGTCTTCTTCAGCCACACCTCTGCCCTACACTGGACCGACCACAGCTGCGTCCACTTCACATTCCGACGCGAGACCTCCCACCTCCGCACTCAACCCATCCCTCGTCGACAGTGGAACAAGATCCCTGAAGAGCAACTCTTCTCCGCTCTCGCCGCCAACCAACCCACCCTCACCACCGACCCCAACGACGCAGCTCTCAACCTCACAAACTGGATCTCCAACTGCGCTGACAACCTTGCTCCCCTCAAACGCACGCATCGACAGACCAACACCAAAAAACCTCTCTGGTTCTCTGACACCCTCAAAGAATCAAAGAAAACTTGTCGTGCCCTTGAGAAGGCCTGGCGCAAGGACCACACCGCTGACAACATGACCGCCCTCAAGAACGCTACACGCGAACACCACCACCTGATCCGCACTGCCAAAAGGAACTTTTTCACCGACAGACTAGACAAAAACAGCCACAACAGCAGAGAACTCTTCAGCATCGTCAAAGAGTTCTCCAACCCCAGCGCCAGCGCCAACGCCGTCACGCCCTCACAGGATTTGTGCGAATCCCTCGCCACTTTCTTCCATCGCAAGATCAGCGACCTCCACGACAGCTTCGGACACCAGACCCAACCATACACCACTGAACCCGCTTCCCCAGACATCACCCTCAACAACTGGACCCACATCAACACGGAAGAAACCAAATCCATCATGAACTCTATCCACTCCGGCGCCCCTTCGGACCCCTGCCCGCACTTCATCTTTAACAAAGCCGACGACATCATCGCCCCGCACCTCCAGACCGTCATCAACTCTTCTTTTTCTTCTGCTACCTTCCCCGAATGCTGGAAGCACGCTGAAGTCAACGCCCTACTAAAGAAACCTACGGCTGACCCAAGCGACCTGAAAAACTTCCGCCCCATCTCTCTTCTACCTTTCCCAGCCAAGGTAATAGAAAAGACCGTCAACAAACAGCTGACCACCTTCCTGGAAGACAACAACCTGCTCGACCCTTCACAAACCGGATTCCGAACCAACCACAGCACGGAAACCGCCCTCATCTCAGTCACAGACGACATCAGAACCCTGATGGACAACGGTGAAACAGTCGCCCTCATTCTCCTCGACCTCTCGGCTGCCTTTGACACCGTCTGTCACCGCACCCTAATCACCCGCCTACGCTCCACCGGGATCCAAGGCCAGGCCCTGGACTGGATCGCCTCCTTCCTCGCTAACCGCTCCCAAAGAGTTTACCTCCCTCCGTTTCGCTCAGAACCCACCAAGATCATCTGCGGCGTACCTCAAGGCTCATCGCTCAGCCCGACACTCTTCAATGTCTACATGAGCCCCCTCGCCGACATCGTACGCAAGCACGACATCATCATCACCTCCTACGCCGACGACACCCAACTAGTACTCTCCCTCACCAAGGACCCCGCCAGCGCCAAGACCAACCTACAAGAGGGTATGAAGGACGTCGCAGATTGGATGAGGCTCAGCCGCCTAAAGCTGAACTCTGAAAAAACGGAAGTCCTCATCCTCGGCAACACCCCGTCCGCCTGGGACGACTCCTGGTGGCCCACGGCCCTCGGCACCGCACCGACCCCCGCAGACCACGCCCGCAACCTCGGCTTCATCTTGGACCCTCTTCTCACCATGACCAAGCAAGTCAACGCCGTGTCCTCCGCCTGCTTCCTCACTCTGCGCATGCTCCGCAAGATCTTCCGCTGGATCCCCGCCGACACCAGAAAAACCGTGACCCACGCCCTTGTCACGAGTCACCTGGACTACGGCAACACCCTCTACGCCGGGACCACCGCCAAACTCCAAAACCGCCTGCAACGCATCCAAAACGCCTCGGCCCGCCTCATCCTCGACGTACCCCGCAACAGCCACATCTCCGCACACCTGAGACACCTGCATTGGCTCCCAGTCAGCAAAAGGATCACCTTCCGTCTTCTCACCCACGCACACAAAGCCCTCCACAACAAGGGACCGGAATACCTCAACAGACGCCTCAGCTTCTACGTCCCCACCCGCCCCCTCCGCTCCGCTGGCCTCGCACTTGCTGCCGTCCCTCGCACCCGCCGCTCCACGGCGGGTGGGAGATCTTTCTCCTTCCTGGCGGCCAAGACCTGGAACTCCCTCCCCACCAGCCTCAGGACCACCCAGGACCACTCCGCTTTCCGGAGACTCCTAAAGACTTGGCTGTTCGAGCAGCGATAACCCCCCCTTTCCCCCCTAGCGCCTTGAGACCCGCACGGGTGAGTAGCGCGCTTTATAAATGTTAATGATTTGATTTGATTTGATGCACATGAATGCAAACAAATGAATGCAAATACATTTCAAATGTCACGGAAGACCAAGAAATAGCATGGCACCATTGCTATTATTATTTGTTTTCTCGCACAAACACTATTTGTTTTTCTTTGTAATTTCCACTTTACCATCAGAGTAACCACTTTTTCTCAGTAGTAACAAAATAGTTTGCCTTCAACTGTAAACTCCATTTGCTGTCTGTAAGAAATTGGGTTACTGGTTAAGTGGGGTGAAACCCTACACAAATAGTAACCACAATTCTTGTCAGGGTGATGTAACAAGCAAACCCCAATTTAACCTGTAGTCAACTCTTGGTACCTTGGCATGGAGCAGTCAGGCTTGACCTAAAGGCAATGTGTAAAATATTTATGGAGCACTTTAACAATAATAAAGTAAAAACACAACAAAAGAAAATTTCCACAACAAAGTCCAAAGCCAGAAATATGTAATTTTAAATATTTAAGTGAAAAATCACAAAGAACAACTTGCAGCTAGGTGGTCCTGCTGAAAGAGTTACCTTTAAGTCCAGCACATTGAGTTCTGTTTGTGGTGAAAAGGGCTGCGTGGAGCAGGGAGATTGTTGTGGATGGCCATCAAAGTTGCATTAAGAGCAGGCAGGTGGAGGTTCGGTGTTGTAGAGCAAAGATTCTGTCAGCAATTATGGACATTGTTTGCTGGCACTTTGCGCTGATGGTCCCTGCAAGCCATCGATGCTGTAGCGTGAAGTGTTGGTTTGCCAGAACATCTTGTTGGTGATACGAGCAATCAGCAAGCTTTTGGTGCCAATGGGCCCCTTCAAGTTAACGAAGAGCCCAAAAACTTCAGCTGAGCTCGAACGAGCCCACAACAAGGGTCCGAGACCTAAGGGGCACCAACGGGGAGAGCAGAAACTCACTCCGGAAGAGGCAAGCAGGTCTCAGACAGGTCCAGGCAGCAGGTCCAGGCAGCAGATCAGTTGGGCAGTTTCAGGAAGCCCCTGGAGCTTATTATGTCCATTTAGCTCAAAACAAGGGGTCATATGGCTGACCCTTGGAGTCACTTCAGCCTGGGATGAAGGGTGCAGATCCAATCTTCTTTCTCTTCAAGCAGAGCAGCAGGCAGCAAAGTAGCAGGGAATCAGAAAGGCAGTCTTTATGGCAGCAAATCAGCACTGCATTCCTTCTTTTGTAGAATCCATAGGTCCAGGAGTATACTGAAGAGTTGGTGTCTGTAGTTCAATATTTATACCTGGTGCTGTCTTTGAAGTGGGAGAAAGTTCTGGAGGAGTCTCTTTGAAGTGCTCAGGCTTCCTCCCGCCTCTGACCTGACCACACTAACTACAGGGGGCATGCAGTCCTTTTTGTGAAGGCAGGACACAGCCTATTCATGTGTGAGTGGGGTTGTGCCTAACTCTGCACTATCATCCTGCCAGTGATGGGTCATCCAGGCACCCCTAAGTTCTCTTTTATGTGTGACTGTTTAGGATGAATGTACAAAGACCAAATACACAAAGTCATGTGACCCAGATACAGGCTACTGGCACTAAATGGCTAAGGCAGGAGAATACCAACTTTCTAAAAGTGACATTTTCAAAATTATAACCAAAACTATCACTTCAGAGGGTTTTTCATTATAATTCCACAGCATCAACTGTTTGCCTCTTCTTATTAGGATATCACAGCTTATTAAATGTAATAAGATAAATCCATTGCTATTCCATGGGAGAAGCAGTCTTTGCAGAAGTGAAAAACTATTTTAAAGGTTGTTCACTACCAGGACATGCAAAACCTCTAATTACATGCCCTACTTTTTAAATACAGTGCACCCTGCCCTGTGGCTGATTGGGGCCTACTCTATGGGTGACTTATTTGTATTAATGAGACTGTTTGAGCCTGACAAATAAGTTATTTTACCAGGTCGAAATGGCAGTTTAAAACTGCACACACAGGCTGCAAAGGCAGGCCGAGACAGGTTTGCAAGGTTACTTGAGTGGGTGGCACAGCAAGTGCTGCAGGCCCACTAGTAGCATCTAATTTACAGGCCCTTTGTACATGCAGTACCACTTAACTATGGATTTATAAGTGGATTAATTATGCCAATTGAGGACAAGCCAATGTTATTATATTTAAAGGAGTGAGCACATGCACTATAGCACTGGTTAGCATTATGAAGTACACAGAGTCCGAAGGCCAAGAAAAATTAGATCAGAAAAATCTGGATGAGTAAGGCAAAATGTTTGAGGAAAGACCAGCCTAAGGCTGACAGGTCTAACACTATGACTCTAGTATAGTTGTTACTTAACGTATATTCTCTTTTCATAACATGATTTTCCCAACATTGATATGCCTGCGTCTCAGGTACAATGCTCATTGCTTTTCCAACCCTGTGTTCTCTGTTTTCTGCGAGCAGGAGTTCATGATCTATCACCACCAGTTATTTTTCAGACCTTATCAATTTACACTTTACCAGCTCCATAATCATTGCTTTATACTAACATATGCTTTGCCCCTCCTCCCCTAGCTTGCTTATTTATAGCATCTCAGGACCTTTCCTACTCTAATGTCACTATAATGCTGGTTTGAATGTATGCGGTTTTTCAGACTCTACAGTTTTCAATCTACATGAAAACATCAACATACATCAATAGGAGAGCACTGCCATTTTAAACAAAGTTAATTACATTCTTTATATAACTAATGCAGGCAATATATCACTCTTTAAAGGTGCTGATGACATTTAAATTAACAAATATTAACATATTATGGCAGATTCAAAAATGTTTTTCTTCTACCCTAAAGAAAACCTCCACACCTTCAAGGATTTGCAAGAGAACAGTATATTTTAAACATCAATGAAACTTAGTGGTTAAGAGCTCAATACACATTTTTGTTGAAAGATGCGGATAGTTCTATGTCTCTTGACCAGCAGCTGTCCAGGAAGCCAAGGAAATAAATGTTACATTTAATCATTCCTTGCAGCATACATACTCCCGAAGAAGCACCTGTGAGCTGCAAATAACACAAGAGTTCAGGCAAAACCAGCAAGCCTAGTACCCCCTGTTCCAGAGTAAATCAGGAAGATGACTATTCAATCTCCAATAGAGAAGTTTTCATATTAGCGCGACACATTAGGGAAGTGAGAACAACTTTTTGGTATCTTGTACTTCGAAGTGAGTGACACCTTGTCCAGCGAATAGTCACAGATTTGCATTTCCGCAGTGGTGGCACAATCAGTGCCAGGAACAGTGGCAGATCGTCCTTAAGGACATCAGTTGTGACTCAACTTTCTTTGTTTTCTGTCCATTTTCACATCACTGATAGTGAATAATAATGTATTATTCACTATTGGTGTAATACAAATGAGGTACAATTAGTTGAAAGATGCCCTTCCATGGCAGGTGAGGTAAGTAAAAATGCTTTTAAATGTATGTTGTGTGCATGCTTGCAGGTGATAGTGTATTTATATGAGAGTGCGTGTGTGTGTGTGTGTTTAAGCGTGAATTTGTGTGCATATGTATGTATGTGTGTGGGAGTCAGTGAAAGCAGAGGTCAAAGGGAGTTTGATGTCACTTCCGCTACCGCTGGCATTTTGGTGAATTGACGTCCATGTATCTTGTCCTTCGAAGTGTGTGACACTTTGTCCAGCGAATGGTCACAGATTTGCATTTCCATAGCAGGACATCTTAAGATGTTTAATAAGTCTTCTACATTATCAGAAAATTGATTCTAACATTGCTCTAGGTGACCTACAATGGTTGTATTAGCAGTGAGGCAATTACACTTCTCAAAAGGTTTGAATTGAGGCAAGGCATCCTCTCCTATCCCTCTTGCTTTTAATTTGTCATATTATCTGCATGAATTTCCTGTGTAGGTTTCTTCTTTCTTGGTCAGTAGGATGTAGGGGCAATTTCGTATGAGAAGGAGAGGAGAGTGTTTTTTCTCAACATGCTGGCTCTAGGGAGTCAGTTACTAGTCGATTAGAGAACATTAGCTGTCATAATCTCACCTGATATTATTGGCAAATTCATGGGCCAACCAATAGCCACTTAAGTTTATTAATTTGGGAAGGATGAACATAAAATCTTAATATTACTCAATCATGTTAGGTTACAAAGTTGTTCCTTGAGACACTCTGTATGACCTCCTGGTTGCAACGGCACAAGAAGCAGCTTGTTGAGCTGTTTAGAAAAACAAGTAAAATGATACAATAATGCATTAAAATGTATCAAGAGAACATAAGAATGAATTTGGGGGAAAATGCCACAAAATGGCCATAGATTCCATGATTCCAGAAAAAGACACTGTTCGAACGAGGCATAAAATTAAGGAAAGATGCATGAAACTTTGTGGTTGGAATACATAATACCATTATTAGGTGCCATTTGTATTCAAGCAATTATTTAAAACATATCTGTTATACCTGACAGCCTTAGGGTGGTCACCCCTAACTTTTTGCCTGCCTCCCTCCACTTTTTAGATACTGTTTTTGCTGGTTTTAAGACTCTGGGCACTTTATAACTGCTAACCAGAGTTAAAGTGCATATGCTCTCTCCCTTTAAACATGGTAACATTGGATCTTACCTAATTGGGCTATTTAATGTATATATAAGCCCCTAGTAGAGTGCACTATATGTGCCCAGGGCCTGTAGATTAAATGCTACTAGTGGGCCTGCATCACTGATTGTGCCACCCACTTAAGTAGCCCCTTAACCTTGTCTCAGGCCTGCCATTTCCAAGCCTGTGTGTGCAGATTCACTGCCAATTCGACTTGGCATTTAAAAGTACTTGCCAAGCCTAAAACTTCCCTTTTTTCTACATATAAGACACCCCTAAAGTATGCCCTAGGTAACCCACAGGGCAGGGTGCTATGTAGGTAAAAGGCAGGACATGTACCTATGTAGTTTGCCTGTCCTGGTAGTGTAAAACTCCTAAATTCGTTTTTACTCTGCTGTGAGGACTGTTCCCTTCATAGGCTAACATTGGGGCTGCCCTCATACATTGTTTGAGTAGGAAGGTCATATTTAATATGGCCATAATGGTGATACAAAATCCTGCTGACTAGTGAAGTTGGATTTAATATTACTATTTTAGAAATGCCACTTGTAGAAAGTGAGCATTTCTATGCACTTACATCTTTCTGTGCCTTACAATCCATGTCTGGCTGGGTTTAGTTGACAGCTCCTTGTGCATTAACTCAGACACACCCCAAACACAGGATACTCAGCCTCACTTGCATACATCTGCATTTTGAATGGGTCTTCCTGGGTTGGGAATGTGGAGGGCCTTCCCTCACACAAAGGACTGCCACACCCCCTACTGGGACCCTGGCAGACAGGATTGAACTGAAAGGGACCTGGTGCACTTCCAAGCCACTCTTTGAAGTCTCCCACACTTCAAAGGCACATTTGGGTATATAAACAGGGCCTATGCCCCTACCAACTCAGACACTTCCGAGGTAGACACTCTACCTTAAAGACACTTCCTGGAGAAGAAACCTGAACCAGAACCTGCATCCTGCTAAGAAGAACTGCCTGGCTGCCCAAAGGACTCACCTGTCTGCTTTCTGTGAAGAACTGCTGCCTTGCTGTTGCCCTGCTGCCTGGCTGCTGTCTGGCTGTGGTGAAGAAGTGCTCTCCAAGGGCTTGGATAGAGCTTGCCTCCTGTTCCCTGAAGTCTCAGGACCAAAAAGACTTCATCTCTTCAAGAAGGACTCTTTGTGCGATGAAATTTGACGAGGTTGAGTCCGCCCAGGTGGTACTATCCTACCTGGGTGGCGCTAGGTGGTCAAATGATGAAGCATGACACTATATAGTGTGTGAGACCACCTAGTCCGTAAAAGGAAATGCCTCCCCATCCCACCCCTGTCACAGCACCCACACCACGCATTCTCTGAACCCAACGAGGTCCAGGAGCCCATGGACAGTCTCCCGTGTACAGAGTTCTACATCATCGGTGAATCCCATACTTTCTTGTGGTAACCACAATAGAAAGTGGTCTAGTGGAGAAAAATGTATGGCCACATGTACTATCGCATGAATTTGCCACTACCTAACTGTAACTTTTTGTGACTCGCAATTAGGAAGTCACAAAATGCGATGTACAACAGTGTCTCAGTGTTTGTGATCCTCAAATGGGCTGCAAGGGACCTGCCTCATTAATATTCATGAGGCAGGTAGCAATTTGTGTTCCATTGGAAATGGCTAGCACTCACTCGTATGGTGGCCTGCTAGGGTCAGCAGACCACCATGTCTGCACCTGCTTTCCGTTTTGAAATACAGCTGTTTTCCTTAAAAGAAAAAGGATGAGTTGAAAACAAAATCATTTTATAAATGTAGGCAGTGGTCCTTGGGACCTCTGGCTGCTCTGGAAAAATATTGGCACCCCCATTTACAAAGGGGAATGGGTCCTTTGGGAACCCCTTCCTATTTGTGAATGGGTTACCATCCAACTTGAAGTTGGTGGTAAATTGTAACTGTTTTGTAACTGCATATAGGTCGCAAAACATTTGTACGTGACAGTGCGAATCCCTTCTAGGGAGGGGAGCCCTTAACAAGCCCCTTCCTAATACTGTATCGCAAATCCTATTTTGTGAGTCAGTAATAGGTTACTGATTTACAAAATAGGTTTGGCCATGTCAGAAGGCCATTAAGTGGTAGCAAATTGGCACATCCACCATTTACAACTGCTAAAGCCTTTTGTACATGTGGCCCCTAGTGGCATGAATGGATAATCCACAGAAAATAGGAGTGTTTTTGTCAAAGGCTACAACAATCTCTATTCAGTTTTTGTGGGGTGAAATTTCGAAGGTGGTCATCATTTTTATGTAGACACAATACCTAACACCATCACTTTCTATCTGTTTGCTGGAAGTAATGAGACAACAACCTGCACAAATAGCTTTTGAATTTGCGTTGAGTTGTGTGGGGTTTCACAACTGTAAATAATTATTTTTATGTTTCATTTTTGACTGGGCGACTGCAGTTGCACTATATATTAATAAATATACACAATGTGCAACGTGTAAAAAAATGCCTTAAATGAGGTGGCCAGTACCTCCACACTGTCAGCAGTACATGGATTACCCACCATACCAGGGTGCGCATGATGGTCTTAGTTTCTCACTTCAGTTGCACGTATCTCTTCCTCAGCCACAGCAGTCGGTTTTATTGTTTATTCTGATATAGGTTGGTTTACAGTTACGGCACTGGAAGAGAATATTAGCCTTATGATCAACGATAAAGCTGTACTGTGCATTGCACCATTTGTACTGCTGCACTGCCTTCGCAGTTTCAAATTAAACGAATGAAGACCACTGTCACGCACAGGTACGCTGGTGGGCACATGGTAGGAGAGTGCACGAACTCCCCAGCACACTCTTTGAGAGAACTTTAGTTTTGACAATATTGACCAAGTTGGAAACTCATACTGTGATGGTTCAATAATGGAGTGTGCACTGGCATAATGTGTACATTTTTTGTCCTTGAGCTACCATAAATCTTCTAACAAATATTTTTCAGTAGGTCGAATGAGTAGTGCTCGATCAAAGATTGATCATCTAAAAAGAAGAGAAATGAAGATGTGCCTTGAGCAATTTAAGGGTCAAAGATATGCTGATTGAAGGCAGCACAGAAAAATATAAACACATCGCTTTCCTCCGGCATGCCGCTGTGAATAAATCATCTCTGTTGGGATAAAATTATTGTATAATATACCATGGTTTACAGTAAAATTTGTCTATAGTGTTCTCTGTTTTGCCTTGTGCACACTCTAAAACATGATTAGAAGTGCCCTGAAATGGTCCCTGGCCATGTGGAGCAACCAGTACCACCCCACTGGGTGTTTAGGGCAGCGGAGAACAGACCAGACAGATCAGGCATAAAAATACGAGACAAAAGCAGCCTGCAGAGATCTTTTTGTGCCAGCTGTTTTCAGGGGATAATAATGGCAAAATAACTTTGGTGGTTAAGGTGCATGCTGAAGAGATGGTTTATTGCCTAATCACAGTTTTGATTCATCATAAGTAGCACAGAGGATCAATGCACCTGATGCAAAGCGCACTATGTGACGTGAAGATCTCAGACTGTGTTTTATATAGACAGCAGAGAGGGTTACTGTTTTTGCAAAGGACCCCGTTGTTGCTTTGAGTTCACATGTTACAGTCCTAATATAGCACACTGAGCTATGCATAAAAGAGCTGCATAAAACCTGCAGGGCATAGGCTTAAAGCCTTATTGTTTTATCTGCAAGGGTTTAGAACCCTATTGCTCTTTTCTCAGTCTTTCGTTATTCTAAGCTTGCAAAAAGAGTTTCTTTGGCTAGTTATAAATTCGTGTTAGTATAGATAACCACGACCTCTGTATTACATTTTAAATGCTGGCTGTGTGTCTTCAGACCAATCATTCTTAACAAATTGTACTTACCATATGAATGACTTGTCCATCATACACCTTGTAGCCCTCATTGTTTTATGTAACATGCTATGTATGATTTTCATTGCATAATATGTCTGTATGATCTGGTACCCTATACTGTGATGAGTAGC
Source organism: Pleurodeles waltl (assembly GCF_031143425.1). Classification (NCBI taxonomy): domain Eukaryota; kingdom Metazoa; phylum Chordata; class Amphibia; order Caudata; family Salamandridae; genus Pleurodeles; species Pleurodeles waltl. Next base: position 812,801,141 of record NC_090437.1, on the reverse strand, counting down.
TGTATAGCAGAAGTAGATGTGAGGGAGGGGCTATAGCGAGATGAGGGGCACTGCTGCTGTATGGTAGTGAGGGAATCTGCTGAGAGGGTGGTCTTGGGGCAGGCCATCTAAGGTTGTTGCACCAGGTACCTTCAAAGCCAAGGCCAGCCCTGGCCATGTGCTGTGCTTTATAAATCAGATAACTCAAACTATTAAATAGCACATTTCAAACCAGTTTATCTAACTATGTGTTTACTATCTTACAAAATGGTAATATTTGCTAAGTCACAATGTGAGCACTTAGTTCATAAAAAATCATAATTAGTACATGGCTAAGGGCCCCCTATTTTCAAAGATATTTTTGACACAAAGCTACATTTATTGCCAAAATGGCTGAGTTTACACCTTCAAGGTAGTCACAAGAGGTTACCTACCAAACGCAAATCCATTTTGTTCTGCATAATTATACACCACAGCTGTATAAACGAAATGTCATGGAAAGGCGGGGTTTTGAGTGCATGAAGGCACGATTTCTATTGTGAATCTTTAAAAACAGGCGCACGTTTTTTAGGCATTCACAAACTCCTCTCCCACATTTTTACACCCTGAAAGTTTGAGAAATGTACTGCTGCAAAGGGCTAGAGTAATTCCCCTACCAGGGTGTGAAGGAGAATGAGACACACCAAAATCTTTAGTGGTGGTGCAGAAGGGATAAGAAGAAATAAATGTGCATTTGGAATGTGGGCCACCTTTTCCTTAAGCAGAAATGTACAGTGCATAAAGGTTCTTATTAGGAATAAGTCTATGCTTAAAAACGCCACACGACTTTTCCAGGTGTATGATTGGAAACCACCTAAAAGTGCAGCTTGAAAGGATTACTCCTGGAAAGGTTTGTGAATTGGGAAAACGCTTAAAAGCACAGTCAAACGGAGGTAGAAAACTCCATGTATGCTTTATTTTTAATTTATTTTTTGCGAATGGGGTTTTATTGGGTAGTCTGGAAAATAATAAATAATTTATATTTTCTTTTCGCACCGTCAGAAAAATGAGGAAATGCATGGTAAACACTAAGGGCCTGATTTAAAGTTTGTTGGAGGGGCTACTCCATCACAAACATGATGGATATCCTGTCCGATGAATTTCAAGTGCATTATATACAACAACAAATGTAATACAGCAAACAGGATATCCCTCACGTTAGTGACAGAATTACCTGTCTGCCCAACTGTAAATCAGGCCTCAATTCCTTTAAACTTTTCTTTTAAATGTAACTCACTCTTTGCTTTGCTAAACTGCCTTAGTTCCTTTCACTGTATAACTAAATGAAATGAGAGGCACTAAAAATACATTAGCTACCACGAGTTTGGTGTCAATGACTGGAATAAAGCAAATGTGTGTTAAGCGAGAGGGATTTATAAAAATCACTATTGGTAATGCCATTAGCACAAAGGTCTGTAGGGTCAAAAGGAAAATTGAATGCAATCACACTTAAGTGTGACCGACCATTAAAGTGGGTCAACTAAACACACTGATTTCAGTGCACTCCAGTTTCCTCTTGCAGTTTAAGTGTTTGCTCATTAAACTTAAGGAATGTGTTGATGGGCAAAAGTCATGTCTGGAGTCAGGGGAACCGTAGTGAGAAAAATCTGCGCTCATTCTTTTCTGCTGAAATGCAATTCCCTGCTTTCTTTTCTAATGTAAGGGTATTTTACCTTTACAGTCGTAATACTAAGTCAACCCCCATCACAAAATAAAGCATTTACCACAATATAGCAGTGTGAAAGTCACAATAAATCCCTATATGACGTTCCTGTATGCAAGTTTTTTATTGCTCAAGTTTTCATGCAGGAATAATGTTACAAGAAAATGTGAAGGGAAATTTACCCAAGATTAATGTTTTTGTGTTTATTTTCATTTGTATTTGTAGCTCTCAACTACCAAGGGCGTCTAGAATCCCTAAAGTAGGACAAGAGTGTAGAGGGGGAAACAGTGAGTCCGCGATTTATATTTCAGAGAAAATGATGCTATTTACAGTATTAGAATACAAAAACACTATAAGAGAATAAATAGCAAGAAAATGTATCATAGTTGTATTTTGAGTCAAATATTATTATAATACTTCGATGTGAGCATTTAAAACACATGTATAGAACTGTCTTATTACAGTCTAGCTGTGACTTAACTTCTCATACACAGATTACACTACTCTACTGTAATTACGTCATGGTTGAGCTGTGATTCCACAATGCACGCTGCCAGAGTTCGTAGAACAATGTGAAAGGCAGAGCACTCCACAGAAATACAACTGCAGCTTAAACAAGAGAAGTGAATACTAACTCCACAGTTCTCTTCCATTAAACAATTAGGAGGCATTTATCACGGAGTGTACTAATCTCACAATTATTCCACGTACACATATCTGGAAAATGTCTTTCATAATGAGGACTACGGGGTGTCAAATCAAAAAATAGGGGTTAACTAAAAGTGATGAGGTGGGTGACCATGTTTTACAGGTAACAAAAAGTCTTCTGTAGTAATTACATGTTGTCACCTTAGCTGTTTTTCACCTTAGAAATGAGTTCTGCCTTTGCATTTGCTTCTCTTTATGGTCACGGGACTCCTTAGTTAATTGTAATGACCATATATTATACAATGAGGTGTGTTGACTTAATATATATACAGAGAGAGTACGGATAAAACAGATATATGCAACTACTTAATGCAACAAATTGCAAATGCAGAAATTTAACTCTTCTCAGCGCAAGGGCAACTGTCTGCTGTTGCGAAGGGCAAAGCACGTATTTTCTAACACCGACTGTGTGGCCACAATTCTAGAGCTCGTGCATTCAAAGTGAAAACATTGCCCTTCTTGTATTGGAAAGATATGTATTCCAGCCTAGCCTGGAGCATGTTCTTATTTAAGGCCATGCTGCTACTATGAAAAGATAGGCTTCATTTCAAACATACCTGGAATTTTTTGGCAGAACAAGAAGGATGTTGTTGACCTCTTTCCCCACACCAAGGTCAGTTGCATGCTTGCCCCATGCCTCGGTTGTAAAGTTGTAAAGTACGTTCCTGCTGCACATAGCGTGTCGCAGCATGGCTCCGAACAGTAAAATATGAACCATGTCTAGACAGAGAGGTCAGGGTGGCATCTGCCCTTTTCCAGGTCTGCTGAGTTTTCTGATTGCCTATGTGCCACATTCTTATAGTCGCAATTAATGTGCGGCATTTCAGTATCATTTGTGTGACATTTTGAGTGCCCTCAAATAAGTTAGCTGAATGTTTTATTGTACAGTTCGATGGAATAGATTAAAATAGCTGTAACACACTTAGCGCCAGATGTACGTCCATTTCATTTTGCAAGACTCTAATTTCGATTGATTGCGAATTGCAATTGGAGACTCGCAAACTGAAATGTACAAATATGCCTCAGACACGTTTAGCGATTTCCAATGGGGTCGCAAATGAACTACCTCATTAATATTTGTGAGGTAAGTCATAATTTGCGACCCCACTGGAAATGGTTGCACTCTCAGGGATGGTGGCCTGCTGGGCTGAGCAGACCACCATCCCTGTGACTGCTTTGTAATAAAGCAGCTTTTTTTTAAAAAAGGCAGCGCGTTTTCCCTAAAAAAAAAAAAAAGGGCATATTTCAAAAAGAAAAATGAAGAGTTTTCTTTTAATTGTTTCAGAGTAGACAATGGACTGTGGGACCACTGTCTGCTCTGAAAAAAATATTTCTGTATGCATACAAAAAGGGGTAGGGGCCTCGTGAGGACGCCTTCTTATTTGCGAATGGGTTAACACCAATTTGAAATTGGTGTTAACTGCGATTGTTTTGTGACTGCATTCATTGTATGGTCACAGAACAATTATATATACCACTGCAACTCACATTTAGGAAGGGATGCCCTCGGGACACCTTTTCCTAATTGAGAATCACAATCCCTATTTTGCGAGTCAGTAACTGCATACCGCCTCGCAAAATAACGATGGTACATCGTACCTTCTCTTTTTGTAGTTGCAAACAGTGATATTTGTGTTGTACATTGGCCCTTAATGTGAATGTGTTGTGGGAGGAGAAGTAACTACTTCAGTACATCACTCCTGTGCTTGCAAAATGTGTTGTCTCTATAGCAAGATAAAAGTAAACAGTACAATAACACTGCCTGTCAAGAGAGCTTCAGGAAAAAGTATTTTGTCACTCCAGTGCCTCAACGCATGGATGAGCTCTGTGATGCCCACATAAACCAAGTCTGGCAGTGTAATATAACTGATCCTTGCTTATACCTCATAATACATCTCCAATATGGAACCACAAAATGGAGTCCCCCATCATTAACACTGTCACAAGACGATCACTTCATTGACATCCAGAAAGCAATATGCTTCAAGAAACAACATAAGATCATTCCACCAGGGATAAGTAGGCAGTGTTTCTGGTGTCCACTTATTAAACAGAGCTCTTACCAGTAGCCACAAAGTAAAACCCAAATGCTAATGCTCTGTCTGCTGTGGGTGATCCAAGGGACTAGACTCCCATTGCAGGAGGAAGAAGTAGCCCCGACTTGTATACATACACTTCATGAGTTATTCTCTCTGCACATCCCCACTCACAAACATGTTTATGTAGGCCCCCTCACCAAGCCTTACCCTCTCCACTGGCTTTCCTGAGGACAAGGTCGTGATTTCATAGTGTCAGTGAAAATCATGAAAAAAAATGCACTTAGTGAAAAAACTTATATCAGAGGGGCAAAATGAATTTTATTCTCCTTGGATGGTTTTGGAAGGAGGCAGACAGGCACATGTCTATATGCATACCTGTGCCTTTCACTTGCAGCATAAGCCAGGCAACTGTCTCAAATGAGGTACACAGCTCATGACTTACCTTTATTGCAGCAATAAAGCAATTGGGTAATCGTGCAGCAGGAGCACAGACTTCCACCACAGATCTCAAGTTACTTCCCCATGTGACATGAGAATAAGTCAATCTGCCCTGTCACTTCTTTGTATTGTGGTACTTGTCTGAAAATGGGCTCTGCTGGCTCAGTGCAGTGTACAGCGCCTCTTTTTTGTGCACCTGCAGTTCATACAGTTGATTAATTGAATCCAATTTTTGCTCAGGTTAGCATTTTATTTCAGACTGCACAGTGAAGAAAGAGGCACAAGTTCCTGAATATTTCAGCGCTATACTCTTTGAAAATGAAGCTCTAACTTAAGACATATTGTGTTAAATTAATTTCTTTTAACACGGCAGTGTTTGTAAGGAACAGAGGTCCCTAACTGGCAATACAATAGCAAATACACTGGGAACAAAACATAATGCCAGGTAGTCTTGAATTCACAGTTAAATTCACATTTATTATACAATATCAAATTCAGATAAAATGTTCAGGGTAACTCCCCTGAAGGGCACACAAAACTTGTATCAAAATAAACACAGACAAATTATGCATGACACAATAAGCAAGAGATTACTACATCCTTTGTCATATTACAATCAGTACCTGATGTCAGAGTATTTATAGTCTAAGACATTTTAATCCAACCATTGCTTGCCTGCTATGAAAGTACATAATTCAACCAAAACCTGCAAAATAAAAAATCAAACAAAAAAGGGAGGTGGAATCGGAGGGAGTGGGTTATAATCAATAAAGAGAAAAGTAAATTTGAAGTGCCTCCACCTCATGAAAATGAAGGGAGATCTTCATGCTGGGATTTCTGTGTCAATGCCAAACCATGCACAATCCTCAACTATATTTTATAAATACACAAAAAAAGTGTGAGCTGCAACACAATGTGAACACCCAAGTCGTTTAATATGGAGCAAATCCTCCATTTGCAGTAAATACGATTAATAGGAAAACTGATAACCCTTATATAGATGTCATCAGAGAACTGTAAATGAAAATGGAGGCACGTGAATCAAGTGACACTTGTCAGGTCTTGCAGAATATACAATGTAAATTATAATGACAACCATACCCAATTGATGCTCAACGTGAGTGCAAAAACGGGTGTTAATAATTACCAGCATCAAGACCACCTGAATACAGTGTGGGAACCACTATAAATCTATAAAAGAACTAAAAAATGGAAACATAACACCCTGTTGCAATATTTTGAGTAGAAACTCAAGTGAGTGGGCCCTGCACTTACTGAAACAAATGTGTGGTGAATCACAACTGCACGAAAAAATGCACTGGGAAGTGGTTGAAAAGCACGTCTGTGCAAAGGGAAAGCGACCAAGGACTAACTTACAACTCTGGTAAATGGGATGGATGACCGCCATATTAGAATGAGTGGCCAAGAAGGGAAGATACCTTGGTGGAGAAAGCAATACATTAAAAAGGGGCTTCTAAATGGTGAAGCATGAAAGATAGTTGGAAAAGATGTCAGGCATATTGAATTTAATGTCCAAGATCAGAAAAGATATAAGCATTTTCCCACGGATGAAATAAACTCTTTGTATGGCGTGGTTTTGTACAGCTAACATGAATAGCCAAATACTTTTCAACCAAACATATGTCTAAATTCACTAGGCCCTACAAAATCTTAATCATTTTTTTATTTAGGTCTATATATACACACACTGCTTCCCTATATGTTGCCAATCTAAGGAAAGGGATCCTTGATTTAATGCTAATGAATGAGTTTCTGCTCTACCCCAACTATATAGCACTACTTGCTTCTCTACCTTAGCTTTCATTGCTCTTCTTCTGTCTTCAAATTGTCCTATAAAGTCCTTTTTTCTTGGGTAAGAATACAGGTCAGATTGTTTCTATGGGCATCGACTGCACCAAATGGTAAGGTAGGTTCAAATAAACCTCCTACTGTATCAATGTTTTTAGCTTTGGCAATGCTGCTCAAATATTACTGGGGACAATTGAGAACACTAAATCATAATTTGAATAATAATACTGGAAATACTCATGCTGATACAAAAGAGTCAGCAACAAACTACAGGACATTCCATAGGTCAAGGGGATATTATGATAAGTGATTCCCTCATTAACTGATTATGGCAATTTGGTGCAGACATAATATTCTTTAACCTCCATGGTATTTACATATTCATACAACAGTTTGTAATACACATTTGTAGACAGGTAATATCTAGACCCATCTGCATATATATCTTTCTCATTGAACATTGAACAGGGACTTTTTGTTTACTATAGAGTGTGTACAACTCTTGTTACTTGTAAATTTAACTTTCTATGAACGTATAGGTGTGGGTAAACTCAAACCAAGAAGAAACAAAAGAATCATTATGATTGTCACAACTAATGCTCCTACACATAAGCTTATTACCCTTATTTCTATTTGACTCCATGATGACTCCATGATTTCTCTAATTTCAGACCAAAGATTCAAAATTCAAAAATCAAAAATCAAAAATGGAAAAATGCAATTAGCAACAGCAAAAATATAAACTGTATCTTTCAGTCTTTGTTTATTCATGAGCAAGGCAAATATCAAGACAAAATAAACTAAAACGAAAAACTTTAAAAAAAAAAAAGTTCAGATGTTGATTTGAAAAATCTTATTTAGATTGCCTCTAATAAAATGTGAAATGTCTCTAATAAATGTGCAGATTAAAAATCACCAATAAACACATCCAGGATATAATGTCTTAGTTCATCAAGCGGCCACAACAGTTTCAAAGTTCAGTTTTACTGTTGGAAGTTGGGTCAATAGTTGTGTGGCCTGCACAAGTAATGTATACGCTCTCGACCACCACTGGGACCAGACATCCCATTGTACTGCTTGAGTCTCATAGAGTTGCATTGCAGAGCAATCCAAGGCTTACTCAAGGGAGGTGGTGTGGGGTAATTAACACCATTCACAAGTACACAAGAAAAACACTCAATTAATGATTGTCTAGTCTGTGCTTTTTCTTTAAAAAAAGGAAAAGTACATTTATTACACATACACTACTCAATACTAAGCAACAATTTACAAATAGACACAAGCGGATGAAATTACTCTTGGGTGACATTGTGTAATCATTCCGGTCTATCCCAGAGGGAGAGATAAAGCCCTAAATCCACATAGCAAAACATTCACTTGTATTCCAATGCAATATTTGACTGTAACTTGGAGTGAGAGCACCTAATACAGGCAATAAAGTACAAGTACATTGATCACTAGTGGCTGTTAGTCTCAATATTCAAATAGAGCATTAACAAGAAACATGTATAGGCATGTTGGAACGAGTTGGGTTGTTACAATTACTTTCAGCATGATCTATGCAGTCTAACCACACCCCTAAATGGTATTGGAAAAGTTTAATCAAATTCCACATTGAAGCATTCAACATAAAAATGATGCACAGTTGACATAGTCCTTAAAGGACATCACTTGGTATTTCACTGTTGCATAGCACCATCTCTCACCCCTGGAAGGCACCTATTCACATGGCAAATTGTTGGCCACAACACTGCAGCCATACACTTTTAATAACATTCAGCATAAGATGTTGCTATTCAACCATCATCCCTGAAGGACTTCGCTTCTATAAAAGCACATGTAATTGCAGCCTTTCACCCCTAGAGAGTCTTCAACATTGTGGTAATACATTTCAATCACATTCAACCCACAAGGACTGCAGCCATGAGCTTCACTCCTAGAAAGCACAGTTTCACCACCTCAGAACGAAAGTTTAAACTGGGACAGAGCTTGAAAACACATTGGTACCCTTGAGGGGTGATCCTTTTCAAGTCCCCTAATACTGAGAGTGGTGACATTTGGAACCTTCTTGGGGGAGGCTGTGCTCCTCCTCAGCTCCCCCAGCACTTTGGAATTATTTTAGTCATGACCTCTGCTCTCCTGGGGTCACCACCATGCAAAAACAAGCAACTTTGGTGTGCTATTCGATGAGCCTTGCAAGGCAATATGGGACACTCCTCCGGGAACGTGCATATGTAATGAGCAGCTCCCCTGCTGCTTAGGGGAAAGCCGCTTCTCTGTTGCTCTGTTTGCAGCATTGCGTCACAGCTGTATTTCATTTGAGGGGTGCCGGGTCCCACCTGGACCCCCCACATGCTGGCTTTTGTGGGGAGAGGCTCGGGGAGCCCACCCCCAGCTGCTCCCGCTGGCTCCCTGCACAGCCAGCTCCTTTGTGTGCTACCGCAGGAGCCAACTCCTCTTCTGGTCTGCCCGCTTCTGCAGGCAGATGCAGTGCCCTTTTAAGCATCACGGGCAGTGCAATGTGTCACTGGGGCCAAGGGATGGGGTTCTGGACCCCCTGGCAACTTTGCAATTGCACAACAGCACTCCCACCTCATGGCACCATTCAGGAAGCTTCACAGGTTGTGTGATGGCACTCCTTAACTTCATTCCTTCTCAGTGGGGCCTCCAACTCATCTTCATGGTGGGGGCCCAGGGATGGGTTTCTGGGCCTCCTCCTCCTCCTCAGCCTTGAGGGAGCACAATGGAACTTCCTCGCATTCTACACTTTGCTGGGAGATGCACGACGGCGCTCCCTGGCCATCTTCTCATCGTTGGGGCAGCCCCCTGGAACAATGTGAAAATCAGCGGCCGAGCCCCATGTGCTTCATCGCTGGCCCTCCTTAGGAGTCAAAGGTCATGAACCTTCCAAAAGGTATATCTAAGACCCCTTGGGCCAATCTGGGCGACTTTGGTCTCGTTTTGCTCCTGGTGGTGGGCCCTTGCCTCCTGGAGCACTTTCTTCAGGCCTTCCTGACCTTGAAGATCCCCAACCTGGTAGGGAGCCAGTATCACTGACTCCCTGCACCCACCTATCACTTGGGTGTCTTTCTCTGGGCAGTGTGCCCTCCTTGTGCAGAAGCCCAGTATTTCCCCCACCTTGCCCTCAGGGGAAGTAAGGAAACTAGCTTGGTTCCCCTGGTCCTGGGGTGTACCCATTGGGTCAGAAATCAATCAGGGGCATAGTCCTTTCCCCAGTGGGGAGTCAGAGGGTTCTTCCTCCCGGTTGTCCATGACTCCTGTCTTCAGTCCCACTGTTCTGCAGGAAAGCACATTCAAGAGAGCCTCCTCCCCTGTGCAATGCCTTTTAAATAGGAACAGAATTGTCCAGCAGGGTAACGCCGCTGGCCTAACCTGATGTGCCACATCGACTCTCCACTCCTGTCCCAATCTTCCTGCACAGCCTTCTCAGATAGCTCAAAATGGCGTCGCCCAGGAGTCAGTTGTCACATGTGCTCTGAGGATCTCAGCTCCTCACCTCCCTGACATTCCTGAAAAATGGTTTTACAATCCTTATTTAGGAACTCTGCTGTCAAGAAAGGCAGGCCCAACGCCCCGGTCAGAGTTGTGATTTGAAACTTATTTAAACACTAACTTGTTGTTTATATGCGGCAAAATTGCTAAAGCATCAATGTTAAATTATTAATCTTCACACAATGTTGCAATGAGTGTAAATTAACATAAGTTCTAATTTTCTTTCTAACCACATGTATTCTTATAACAATTGTCTTTCTTCATACTTTCAAACTGAACAATGATGTTGTTTACAGAGAGGAAACTGATGACAGATATAGTTACCTGGTTTAAACTGTGCAGTATAAACATTCCATTCTTTCATGATGACCAGACTGACCAAAAAAGCTGGGGCAACTGTCCATCTATGTCTACTTTCCACATACTTCACATGCATACTGTAACAAGAGCTGTAGCGCAACACCAGAAAGACAAGATGGATGGTCATATAGTGTTGGTGCCCGGAAGCTCTGGCACGTCGACTGTAATGTTAGCCTTAGGTATCCTGCTTCTCCCACTTTGCAGACTGATGAAAAAGAACAGAGAGGATTTTCAGTTTATTACTAATGCTATATCTATGTTTGAATATGTACTTTGGAGTACCAGTCATGGTGGCAGGAAAGCCATTCTAAGCACTCTAAAGCAGCTCAATACATCTTTTCAGGCAGAGAGGACAGCCACCTCCGACTCTCTTCAATCATCGTGGTGCTTCTACTGAGCTGGAGTGGGTATAAGTGTATGTGCCAATATGAGTACAGAGAGACTTGTCTCATTCTATCAGCCTACCATCCCCCTACTCCCATCTCAAAGCTTTTTCACATTTTCTAGGGTTTTCTGTTTATCTATTATCAGTGTTGGAGTTGGGAAAATGTACATGGGAACCCATAAATTGGGGGGTCAGATGTGTGAGAGGAAAGGGTGTGGAATTACATGGGGCAGAACTTGACAAGCAGAGTCTGACAGTCGATGTACAGATTTATTTAAAAATGAAATATGCTGCAAAGAAATTGGCAACAAGAACAAATGTGACAGCAAATCAGTTCTAGCTTGCTTAATTGATCACAGAGAGGCTGCATTTTACAATAAGTTACATATTTAAGACACCAACTAAAGAGATCTTAGTGTGACCAGCAATTTTGAGGAGGGGAATAAAAGTCGTAAGATAAACCTGGTGGTTAATGCAATTCTCGGAGAGTGTTGTGTTTTGTCCAATCACAGGTTTGACTAATAAAGTGGCATAGACTGTTAATGTGCCAGCTGCAAAGAACATTATGTAACAGGCAGATTACAGATATCTTTTTTATGTAGCTAGGTAATTGGGCTACTGCTTTTGACAGTGAGATCATTTTGATACTTCTAGTTCATAAATTGCAAACCTTCTAATTCAGCATACTGATCTATATACCAGCTCCAATGAACTGCATGAAAACTTTAAATCAAGAGTTTAGATCCTTAATGTTCTTTTTCTCAATATGTTATTATTATAAGACTGGAAAGAATGAATCATCTGGGAATTAAGAAAGTATCTAAAGTTAATATGTTCACATTTTTAGTAGATTTATTAGCCTCAGCACTAATTGCGTGATTTTCTTCACTGTTTTGAATTTTGTTGGTTGCTTAGATGCTGTGGCTAGCACGCCTTGGAGTGATTTCCACTCCTAGTTGATCAAGGTCATATGCTTTCTTCTCAAGTAGAAAGCTCTTAAATTTAAATTTTCTGACATGTGAGCACTCTGTAAACCACCATAGTAAAAGAAAAAATCTAGTAGACTTGTGCTTGATCAACTAAAGGAAAACAAGCAAGGACAACCTGACCTTTTTAGCCTACTTTAAAAATAAGCTGTGGTTTCACAATACCATACCTATAACCAAATTGGCTGAAGGCTAGAAAAACCATTGAATAGTTAATTAACAAGTACATTTTCATTTGTGAACTTGACAAAGGGAAAATCAAAAATACTTAGTGTAGCCTGCAGCGTACGGCATCTTCCGAGCCCTTTCAAGTAATAGTAGAGAAAAGCTCACCATTAAACATCACCAAATTGTGTGTTATACAGTTTTGCTAAAGCCACTGACTCTAAGGCCCTTGTAATTGGTTGACTCAGGAAATTTCACCACAAAAATCCTAGTTAAAATTAGTGAAAACTGTGGATGGGTAACACCACGAAGAAAATACCACAACAATTGCGTACACAAACACCAACTCCAGCAGTTATTCACCATTTGTCACGAGATTACTTATAATGTAATAATAATAATAATAATAATAATGTTAGACCTGGCTTCCTTGGCTTGGTTCCCCTGACCTTTTTTGCCTTCTGACCTCCTGTTTGCAGTCTTCACTTTTTCAGGCTTTAGGACTTCTGGGCACTTTACCACTGCTGATCAGTACTCAAGTGCATGTGTTTCTTCCCTAAAACATGGTAACATTGGCCTATCCACAGCTGGTATATTTCATTTACTTATAAGTCCCCAGTAAATGCACTACATCTGCCCAGGGCCTGTAAATGTAATGCTACTAGTATGCCCGCAGCACTGGTTGTGCCACACACTTAAGTAGCTCTCAAGCTACATACCTGCTATTCAGACCTGCCATTGTGTGGCCTCTGTGTGCAGTTCTAAATTGCCATGTCTACCTGGCAAGTTAACCCTCTTGCATGGCCCGAATCTTCCTTTTTAATACCCATAAATCACCCCTAAGGTAGGCCCTGGACGGCCCCAAGGGCAGGGTGCGGTGTTATTGAAAGGTTGGACATGCACTTAAATACTTTACATGTTTAGGTAATGAAAAACTAAAAAAATATTTTTTCACTCCTGCAAGGCCTATCTCTCCCATAGGTTAAAATTGTGATTGCCTTATTACATTCTTTAAGAGTAATTTTGAATTGGGAATATAAGGGACCCCTAAGGTTGGTGTCCTTGGAATCACAATATAAAATCACAACCTATGGTGAAGTCGGATTTTAAATTGTTATTTTGAAAATGCCACTTTTAGAAAGTTGGCTTTTTCTTACTTTAAAATCTTCTAGTTCCTTCTGCCTGCCTCTTAATACACGTCTGGGTGCGTGACAGCTGGGATCTTGTGCATTCCCTCCAGAAAGCAACAAACAAAAAAGGATTAGGTGTAACTGAGTGGCCATCTGCATCAATCAATCAAATGAGGATTTATAAAGCAGACCATCTGCATTAATCAATCAATCAAGGATTTATAAAGCAGGGTCTCAAAGCACTGGAGTTGCCTACTGCTTCATAGTCATCTGTTCATTGGAACAGCCAAGTCTTGATTTCTTTCCTGACTTTCCAGAGTGATGAGGCTGCCCTGAGGTGCAGGTCATTGAAAGCTCTGGATGCCAGGTGTGAAAACGAGAGTCCTCTGCTGTTGCTTTAGCGGATTCTGGGGGTGTCTGCAAGGAAGAAGGATCCTCAGTGCCTGATCCTTTGGTGGAAAGTCATAGGTTTGTTGCTTGTTCCTGGTCCTTCATGGTTCAGGGCTTTGTATGCTTGGGTTGATGATGATCCTGGGCAAGATAAGAGGGAGGAGCTGACACACTCGAATGGGTTGGGTCCCGAGCCCCTTGCAAAGGGCTGAATAACCCCCTATATTGTGCCAGGAGCCAGGGCAGGAAGGAGAGGGATTTTAGCCACTTCAAATGCTTCTCTTGAATCTCAGATACCAATAAATTAATACACTTTTGGACCAGAGGGCATTCTGCCTTGAAGATGGACTTCTGTGCTGTGAAGAAGGGACTGTCATTCTACTGGAATTGTTCTGGAGTTTGCTGTACTGCTTTGCTGTGTCTGGCCTGCAGTGCCTGCCCTGCTGCCTTCTACCCTCCTTGCTTGGGAGTGAAAAGGACTAGATCTATATCTCTACATCCCCAGAACCAAAGTGACTCCAAGGCCTTGCTGGCTTTCCTCCTGTTCTGAAGTCTCAAGGACATCAAAGACTTCACTCCACTCTGCTACAGCTTTTGGACTCTGCCAACGAGTCCTACTCTGCCAAATGGTGCCACACCAGTCCTGGGCCTTGGAAGTGTGTTCTACATCTGTTTCTAAAGATGTTTATGCATTCATGTCACTGCCCTAATTGGAACTGCGCATCTCTCCTTGACACATTGTGGCTCGGAACTGCTCCATCACCTTCTGTCCATACTCATCGCCTTCTCCTCTCTGACTTTGCAGGTAGATGATGATACATTGCCCCGATCACAAAGTTTTCAATGCTGCATGAGGACATCACATCGCCAACTGCATGGCTTGATAACAACGCATCCCTTACTGCGCAGATCAAAACAGATGCAACACCTTTGCATTGTCCCTTCTGCTCCTCACATAGGATCCTTGCGTTTTCTCTTTATTGTTGTTTGTGTGGTGCATAAATACCTTATACATTGCCTCTAATTTAAGCCTGAATGCTTTGGGGTCAAGCTACCAGAGGGTTAAGCATTGATTCTTTTAATGGCTTAAGTGATTCACCCTGACTGGGATTGTGGCTTTTGCTAGAGAAGGGCACCCACCCTCCTGAACCAACATCCCAAATTCTCACTTTTCCCTTTCTTTCAAACAAAAATAAACAAACATTCTGGTTAACTGCAGGGTTTGGGTACACCGCTGCAGCTTCATCCCTGTCTTTCAGGATATCACCAGAACCCAAAAATGGCACAATGTGCCTCAATTAAGCACTTACACTGGTAATTATTGCAATCTGTACTACAGCAGAACGGTCCAAGAGGAAAAATCGACAAGTAAGATTTTGGTTTCTTTACTTTTCAATAGCTGGTCTTCAATGATCCCAGCACACGACTTCCATTATAAAATTGAATGTACTTCGTCACTGCTCTCAACTTGCTCCATATGTTTATTATTCAAACCAGTAAATCAATGATTAGGGTTTGACTCTAATCTCGCACCAAATGGAATGAAACCATTTATAATGGCATTTCTTAAGTAGTGTGTTAAGTGTTTGATTATAATGTGATTTTGTAAATCAGCCCTTCCTATAAAAGCCGAAGCAGCAAAAGTTTAATTTAAAAGCAACGGACCATGACAGCATTTTAGCTGAAATGAGCTTCCTGACCTGTGAGAAATTAAACTACAGCGACTCCACTGCAAGGGAACTGCTAAGAAAACAACAACGATCTCAGATATGGCTTTCCCCCTTTCCTCCAGAAGATCTGACATTATTTTGCCACAACAGAACAGCTCAATTTATCAGAAGAGGTTGACTGCACAAAGTCGCACGTGTGGCTTCTCACCTTGCTGCTCTATTTCTCGTTTGGAATCGGCTCTCAGGACGATAAAATGTTTCCCTACTTTCCTGCATTGAGGGCAGAGGCTATTTAAAGCCCGAGGGAGAAGTAATTAATCTCTCCACTCATATTGGATGTCTGCTGTGCTCCTTAAGCAATTAGTGTCTTGGAACATAGTTCAAAGTTGCTGCTTTAAGATTCTAGAACTCTTTTTCATTCCTCTCGGCTTTTATACATGAATTGAATTATACGTTAACTCTTAAAACCTAAGAGAAAGACTGCTCCAACATTGTGTTCCAATTAAATCTGAATATTTCACAACAGATCCTGAGATCTCTTCAGCGGACTGCACGTTTACATCCTTTGTAACTAGCGCATCCTAAAAGCATTTTTGCCTAAGTGTCATTTGCACGCATTATGATTCCTCTGGAATCAGATGCACTTTCATTTAACTAGCAATGTGTCGCTATCATCAGATAACAGTGACGTCAGCACAAAAATGATCCTAACTTACAAAGAAACGCATGCACCCCAGAGGTGTTTGGAATTCCCTACCTCCCTGCACTTGCATATGCTGCTCTAGGACCACAAAAGATTAGTGTCAAATCCTTTGTGAGTGTTTCGGGCAGAGCCTTTGTGATGTACAAGTGTGGTAGGTGACAGCTTCCCTCGATCATTAGGTCAGAAGTGACCCATCCTTCCAGATACTATTCCCTTTTATCCCAATGTCTGAGAGCAATACACAAAGACCAAGTGTCAGCTACACCTAGACATGTGACCCACATTACAGGCTGCAGCCACCAAATAGTTAGGACAGGAACACTCCAACTGTCTAGAAGTGGCATTTTCAGAAAATGACTTCATATCTGACTTTACTATGAAAGAGGGTTTTAAATTGCAATTCTTTCGATACCAAGCTTGACATTCCTGCCTGCTCCCAATTAAAAGCTATCACTTACTGAATGTAATACATTAAACTAATGTTAGCCTATGGAGAAGCAGGCAGTGCAGTAGTGAAAAACAAATTGAAACATTTTTCACTATCACGACATGTAAAAGGTAACAACACAAGTCCAACTTTTTAAATATACTGTGCCCTGCCCTGTGGGCTGTTTAGGCCTATCCTAGCAGTAATTAATATGTATTAAAAAGGAAGGTTCAGGCCTGGCAAAGTTTTATTTTCCCAGGTCAGACCTGCAGTTTACAAATGCATACACAGGCTTCAATGGCAGGCTTGAACCATGTTCATAAAAGCTACTTAATTGGTTGGCACAATAAGTGCTGCAGACCCACTAGTAGTATTTAACTTTCTTATCCTGGGTACATGTATACCACTTTACCAGGGATTTACAAGTAAATGAAATGTGCCAATTGAGTGTAAGCCAATTTCACCATGTTGGAGGATGAGAGCGCTGGCACTTTAGCACTGATTAGCAGAAGTAACGTGCGCAGAGTTCTAAACCCTCCAAAAAAACAGTTTCAGAAACCAGGACTGTGAAGGTAAGCGGTTTAGGAATAACCATGCAGAAAGGACCAAGTCCCACAGTCACTGATTTGTTATTAACATGTAACAGCTCCCTCACCACTAGACTTATGCTGGGCAGTGTAGTCTGGTAATCAGTGTTGTATACCTCTATTTTTATCATGTTTTGTTAGGTTGTTGGTGGCTGTATATTATACACATTCATAATTAGTGGTGGGTGGAACCCCGCAGGAATTAAAGAGAAACTCCATGCAATTTTTACGTTTTTAGCAATTCAGGTCTGGAAACATATTTCTTCTTTCTGGTAATTTCGCTGGCCTTTTGGGACGCTCATGCAGGGTTCTCATATCACATCTCACCAGCATTTTGGGGAGGGGTAGCATTACAGTGCATGCAGCATCTACATATAGAATGTAATTCTAAAAGCCAGGCACGTGTGATAAATACATTTACACAGCTAACCGTAATTATTGCACCACTTGTTGTCCCATGACTCCCTCCCCCCCCTCTTGTGGTCAGACTTACAATGCCAGCTAACAGTGCAGCATGAAGTAACCTGAGCGATGCTACTTTAAAAATAGAAAGCTGCATCGAAGGTATACAATTAGTGCAGATATTAAAGGGAGCGCTAGTTAAGCTAAATTTGTTGCTCCATAAAACATATTTCCTTTAGAAAACACTCAGGGCCATATGTACGAACACATTTTCCCATAGACACAGAATGGGCAAAACTGCTTGCTACATCTGGCCCTCAGTGTCGAACTGGAACACACACTGAGGACCCTCAAAGGACAAGTCAGCTGTAAAAATTCATAAATAACTACAAATTTACTTAAGTCTACCTATGCTGCTACAAGAGCGATTTGTTGCGACGATGCGATTTGATGCGATGACTATGTGGCTAATTTTTAAGAACAAGCGCACATTCTTGACCTTCTTTTGTGTTTCACAGATTACAATTAGAAACTCCTTTAGGTAGAGTCAGCCTGAAGCCCTCTGCGCCTTAACTGTTGAAAAGCAGGAACAGCCAGTGAGTTAAGTCAAAATATTAGTACTATTACCGTGTGCATTGAAACATGTTAATTTGCAGCGTGTGCTACATAAATATAATTTATTTTGTACATTTGGGCTGTTTGTAAATAGTTTATCAAAACGGAATATAATGCTTTTAAAAAAGTTGACCAAAACCCAAAACATACACATATATTTACTGTTTTGTATCACAAGCCTTACTGCAATGAAGCACCCTCTAAATATTATGATGAGCCGGACTTGGCGGAGGGGGATGTAGAACAGCTGGAAGCATGAACGGGCAGAAATTAATTAAACTGAACAAGCTTGCTTATTTCAAGGTAGAAGAGCTGTGTTCAGGGCACAGTTTGATTTAATTTCCTCTCCTACTTTCTATACTTGTTTTGTGGCAGCTGTTGGGAAATGGAGTGGTTGCGTGTCACTATATTTACCTACACTGGTGTGAGCACCGTAGCTGGAGTGTAGGGGTCAGACACCAATTTTTTCCATCACTTCCCTCACCATATGTTTGACAATTTTCTACGAGAACTGCAGATGGCTGCCTGACACCAGGCTGTCAACTCTGCTTTCTTGTCAGTCACTTCACCAGACCGAGATACTGCTGCTTCTTGCCACTCACAATTTCTTGCTCTGCTACATTGCCCGTCTTTCCCACTTGTGCTTCAACACAAGAGAAATGTAGGGCTTGCTTGCCCAAAAATGCTTTTAGGAGCCACATCATCCAACGCTGGTGATTTTTTGGGGGGATAAAACATCTGCTGAAGAACGAACACCCACATCCCTGTCAGGGTCATCTCTGTAGTCCCTTGTGGAACTGTGAGTCACCCTAGTTTTGACCCCTTCAAAAATTGCTCACACTTGTAATGACATGGTATAAATAGAGATTAAAATTTTACCTGGAAACTCACAAATCTCAGCTATCACCTCCCCAGGCATCCTCTCAAAAGTGCAGGCTGCAAGCGGCACACACTTCGACCACCAATGTTGCACTTCTGGGGCATGCTGTAACAGGAGGAAATGCCAGTGATGCGTGCGTTCCAAGTCTCACTAACGACCTCAGACGCAAGGGTAGTTGTAATTACCTAGGCTCGCTCTGTGACTCGATTCTAACATGGCTGCCATGGTGATGTTTACCCCCTTTGTGAATTAACAGAAAGGAAGCTGTACTGTGAGTGATGGGCTTGTTGGAACATTTTTTTTTATTATTTTGCATTTTTTCAGAGGCATTCTGGCTAGTTGCTAGGGGTGAGCACCAGAGAAGTCTGCCACTCAGCAGTTGTCAGAGTGTTTGCCAAACTCCACACTCCAAGCAGAGAGTGGAGTGTCAAAACTCTGCAAATTCCGCTGGCAGAGTTCACACCTACCCCTATTCTGTCACAATCTGAATGCTTCTTACTGTGGTTTTCTGTCAGTCTCAAGGCACCACCTGGTCTCTTGCTGGTTCTGTACTGACCAAGGTAAGGGTGACCCTTTCCAGTAGCCACGGTGCTGCTGATAGAGTAACACCAGGCAGACTGTGACCTCCAGAAGGAGTCCCACAGGAAAAAAACCAATCCTGGGAAAAACATCAGAAGCAAGGAACTCCTGAAAAAGAGGTATCAAAAAAGAGAAGCATAATATGGACTGGAAACAGCAAAAACTGCAGACAAGAAAAACAGAAGTCCAAAAAATCACCGGATACAAGAGCGAGGAGCACCACCAGAATGGAAGTGTTTGCAACGCAAGGAACAGAAGGCCAACTAACAGGAAGTGACATGCAGGAAGTTCTGAAGACACCATCTTAAATTGGGAAAAGCTACATTTGAGTGAATGGAAAAATAGCCATCGTATAAAAGAGGAAACAAAGCATGCAGGTAAGGGAACACAGACTCCTGGGAAGAAGAAAAGATAGCTAAGAGAAAACCATAAAGAAAGAGAAAACAAGAAAAAAAGACAGAAAGAATAGGTAAGAGAGACTATAAGGGCAAATAGCGGGTGCAGCACGAAGCAGCGCCCAAAGAAAGATGTACCGGTCGCGCTGTGGACCAAAAATAGGCAGCGGCCTGAAATGCAGTTCAAAACGCAGCCTGCGGCAGAAACAACCATCCAGGACATGGACTGCAGATCTGATCGTGGTCCACAAGTGGGGCGCCGCAGGTCCTCATGGCGTCACATATTCATACTTTCACAAAACAAAGGGAGTTCTAAATTAACTCAAAATACTCCCCTGCCTACACAGAAACACAATTCTGGTTCTTTTAGTTATGGATGACTCTACAGTATTTGTAGGTAAGGGAGGTGTTGGCGCCAATAGTATCATTACAATTTATTCATTACTTTTAGCACCATTGATCACGTGGCACAGAATGTCAATAGCAGATTGATCAGGTGATGTCTGATTACAACCCTGCTTGGAAGAGTAGTGTCAAATGGTTTACTCCCCTTTTCAGCTCCAGGTCTCCAGCATAACTTCAGTTTCTAACTGGGGAATATCTTATGATCATTTTCTTTACATATAGATGTATATGTCAGATAGATGCCAGATATAGACTCCATTACTCAGTTTAGCATGGGGCTGATTTTACATGTACGTAGATGACACCAGCTTAATGTTTAGTGTTTCACAGTCTTCCATCTCAGATCAAGGAGACAGAGGTGGAGATCCCTCCATTCAGATCAAATACCTTTCTCTCATCTAGTGAAGGATGTCCATGAACCAAGGCGCACATGCTTATAGTTGTGCGGTGACTGCTGATGTGACATCCACCAACCCTATTAAAACCTCTCAAAGGTTTGGAATTCATGTCAATGGAAATCTGCTCCTCAAAACCCGAATGACAAAATTTTTTTTTTTTTTTGCAACTGTGAGCGCATCTGTCCATAGAGGTTCGATAGACCCTTTGACTACGCTTAGAGCAATTCCACCATAAGTCCCAAACACATTGCAATGACTTCATCATAAACAATAAGTGAGTGCTATCTCATAGCACAGAGGGTGCTGGGTGGGGGGTGGGGGGCTGCACTGCCCATGCCATGTGCATAGGCAGTGCAGGCCCGCCGTGGTCCCTGCAGTTGTTCTCTGCCACCCTTTGCATGGTTGGTAAACCACCATGGAAAGTCTGGCGAAGAACAAGATTGTAATCAGCAGGGTGGCACTGAGTTCAGCGCTGCCTGGCTGATTGCAACCAGGAATGCTGTCACCCTGTCAGTATCATGGATCCTCATGGAGATGGCGGTCTGTTGGTGGGTCTGCTCGACAAAATCGTAATTTGCAACAACCAGCACAAGGCTGTGACCGCCAGCCTCGTAATGAGGGCCAAAGTGTTTTCAGCAAAAAGTTGAATTACTTCTGTAAAAATGTAGGTCAGTAAAAGAGGGAGCCTGTCACCTGTTCAAATAATTGGACCACTTATTCTTTCTAGTATACATTTCATAAAGATGATTGTGTGGAAGCAAAAATGGGGGAGAACATTATTGAAACCACTGCCAAAGTGACTAAAACATTTACTATGTAAGTCATTTTTCTTTTTTGTACAATTTGTGAGAAAGAAACACCTAGAAAAAGGATTAATAGAAATGTAAAAACTTGGGACAAATTTATCAACACTTTGCACTGTTTGCATCATAAAAGTGATGCAAGCCAAGAGTAACAGGTTGTGTTGAATTTACATTCCAATGCAAATTTGGATTTCCATTGACGTGTTGTCTAAAGTAACCCTAAAAATCAGTAAATCTGCCCCTTTGTTTATGTTGTGCTGTTTCTGTTCATATACAGCCAGGCAGAGGCCATCATATTAGCTAGACCTTCAGATATGTTTATGTTCATTTAGGCCTCTGACTTTTCTACTCATCACAACCTCCACATCTACCAGATATCAATCTTCCCTGCCACTTGGTGTGCCAATAGAAAGCAGGTATCACACTCACAATATGAATCAAATCTCACTTTTGGTCCCTAGAAGAGATAGAGAATTGCCTCCTCCAAACCTGGTAGGCATTTCCTATCACCTAAGACACTAGGATAAGGGAGAACAGCTACTTTTCACTTATTTGACTATGAATTCAAGAAAGTCTTCAATGTATAAAGCAGCTATTGGCCAGTAAGTACACACTTAACACTGCATTGAGAAACATTCTAATCCATTGGTATCATTTAAGTACCTCAAGAGTATCAATCCTAGGTTTTCCATAAGCTGACCTACCCCCAAACTTATTACAAAGTAAAATAACCAAATTCTGAGATATTTGCTCTAAACCTTCCCAGGCCAGACTTCCACTTTCTAGTCAAAAGTAAGATGCACATGTATTTATTAGTAGTAAGAACATGCCCCCCCCCTTGTGTCCTTCGTCTTCGTAGTGCAAACGGCATGATATCTTCCCTGTTAGAAAAGTAACATTTACAATTATAATGACTAGGAAGCTGGATTGATGAGGAGAGTCAGTCCGAATAGGCTTGTCCCTGGGATGGTCATTAGCTTCCATATCATGAGTGCCATCCGAACCCTATAGCACTGAATGAGCAAAGAAACAGTGTACATCATCCTAAAAAGGTACAATTTGAAAATATAATATCAACAATCTTACAAGTTCAGGATTTCCACATAAAAGTACACACTGCTTCCAATGTTAGCGTATTAAAGTGCCCCTATGGACATATGAAATGATTTGTTACTTGTTTATGGATGTTATTTAACATGTCAGCAACAAGTTTTGTACCTCTGTCCCAGTAGATGGCAGTTTACTTTCATAAAGTAAGGACTTATTCATTTTCGGGGCCAGTTTTCTTGCTGTAAGGGGCAAGAATTAATAATGGGTGTCACTGAGTACTACGTTTCACACGTTTTCTATATGGTACTGCTCATCTGAGTAACTTCTGCAGTCCTATTCTGGAACGCAAAAAGCAAGGTGCTAGAACCATAATGCAGGGACGAAAGTTAGGTCTGGAAAAGGTGCATCTGCATGTGAAGTGCCAGCATCCAGTAGCCAACATCATTTTAAACATCGTCAGTTTTAAGTCCATTTCATTTCCCATGATGAAAATGCCATTAGTAGGAACGCCACAAGTAGGTAAAGAGGCACACACACCATGCTGCTGCTTCCATTATGACATTAGGCATGATATTCCAACAATTGTGCAATTCCTCACATACTAATTTGAGAGTGTAATGTTTTGTAAACGTTTGTGCCCCAGATATAGTCACGTTTACTCACTTGTGCACCTTTCGAGATCACATTTTATGTACTTAGCTGCAATTTCTCAAATCAAGCAAAGCTGGCAAATGCCAACTTACTCAAAGGTAAGCCAATTTAAATAGTTTGCTTTCAGATCTGACTTGTCAGTAAAGTCAAACAACAAATGATCAATAATCCAAACACTGGCAATGTAGCATAGAGACTGAGGATGATACGACTTAAATGGCCCCCAACACCACATTTGAAAGAGTGGTCGGCACAAACGAAAGTTCACATCTTATAAATAATAGTTTGAACCAGTCTGACTCAGTTATGTCATTCTTTCCCTGTGAGATCTTTGTGACTTACACTATCTACTTACAAAGGATGACCATTTCAAATGAGACATGCACATAGAACAAACCTAGCTCTCTACAATTATTTTTCAGTTATGACCCTTAGCAAGTGCACCTACTGACTCCAGCTTCACTCTTGCTGCTCGGGGCTACAGCTTAATTATTGTTAGTCAGACACTGACTTCCTTCTCAGCGACTTCTTTTCTTTCAACTTTATATGTGATGTGCTATAAAAGAAACGCTACTTTCAAAAAATAAATGTCTTTTGGATTAGTCACAGAAGATTACTCAATTAAGAAAATATATCTCTTTACCAACAGCACAAACAATGTATAATAAATGTACCCTGCCTCTTTAGGTTATAGAAAGAGAGCTGTGGCTTTCTTATTAAAGTCACATTTTAATTTTAGCCTATAATTGTGGTGAGTTAAAATATCTTCCTTGAAGTTACCTGAATGCTCAGATATATTTGGAAACAGTTTCCTGCCTCTCCCAAACTAGGATAGGAAGAAGTCGATTATTTGCACACCACTGTGATGCTCCATAAACTGTAAAGTGTTTACATGAATATCTGTATGTGGAGAAGTCACTGTCCGCAGAGAAACAGTGAGATAATCTCAGTCTTTATTGTGTTCAAGTGAGAGACCTTTCAGCCAAGAAAGTAACAAGTGTTTCTTCTCCCTGTTGATGGAAAAATGTTTTTCTATTTGGTGCTTGAAGCTATCTACTTCAGAATTTTAGGAAGTACATGAGATGTACACCAAAACGACACACGTAAATCTAGCGAGACAGTTGTTATTTTAATTGATCATGTTCCTGAAAAAACAAACCCGAAAATGTGCCTTTTAGCATTAACAGCCATTACAGTCAAATATTTGATTGTATATTTTAGGGTACGTCATTTGGATCAATTAGCAGGTTTCAATAATTGCCTGATTTTTCACATTCCAATAAATTCTGGTCATTATAGCTATTCATATGGTAAACATGTGGTCACTGTTGTGTACTGTACTTTTCTGCTCTACCCTGTCTTTCCACTGTGGCGGGATGCATTATGTACCTAAGGGGTTGGAACATATAGTGCAGATTCAAAACTGTTAGAAATGGGGTCTTTGTTTGGAAGTCAGGTTACCCCCTGTCCAAGCAAGGACCCTCACTCTAGTCAGGTTAAGTCACACACAATCCAAATTATCCTATACCCACTCTCTGGTAGGTTGGCACTGAGCAGTCAGGCTTAACTTAGAAGGCAATGTGTAAAGTAATTGTCCAATAAATCATACAATAACACAATATAGCACCACAAAAATACACCACACAGTGTTTAGAAAAATATATAATATTTATCTGGATATTTGTAGGTCAAAACGATAAAAGATGCAATAAGAAATTGTAGAGATATCACTGTCTTAAGTCTTTAAAAAGCAAACAAAGTCTCTTTCAAGCACAAAGTACCTGGTTTGAAGTGGAAAATCTCCGCAAAGGGCCGCAGAGGTGGAGATGCGTGGAAAAATGGTGTGTGCGTCGGTTTCGCCCCTTCACACACGGACTTGCGTTGTTATTTTTCACGCGGGGAAGACGTGCGTCGTTTTCCAGCGCTCGGCCAGTCTCCTTCTGTGGGTCGCAGGATTACCAGATGTCCCGGGGTCTGTGCGTGGAATCCTGGGCTTGTTATC
This sequence comes from Pleurodeles waltl, assembly GCF_031143425.1. Lineage (NCBI taxonomy): Eukaryota > Metazoa > Chordata > Amphibia > Caudata > Salamandridae > Pleurodeles > Pleurodeles waltl. The sequence goes on along the minus strand of NC_090437.1, from coordinate 812,775,970 downwards.
CGGCTGTGCGTCGTTCCGGCGGGCTGTGCGTGGAATTTTCTCCCTCATGGCAGGCGTTGCATCGATTTCCTCTCTGGAAGTCGGGCGGCGTTGTCCAGGTGGGCCGTGCGTCGAAGTTCCGGTCGTATCGCAGGTGTCGATCTTTTCCTTGTGGGGTCGAGCGGCGTCTTTCCGGATCGGCGTGCAGTGAATCTTTCACCCCGGAGCAAGCTATGCGTCAAATTTTTGGGCGCACATGAAGTCCAGTTGAAAGAAAGAAGTCTTTTTGGTCCTGAGACTTCAGGAAACAGGAGGCAAGCTCTATCCAAGCCCTTGGAGAGCACTTCTGCAGCAAGGCAAGAGTTCAGCAAGGCAGCAGGCCAACAGCAAGGCAGCAGTCCTTTGTAGAAAGCAGACAGGTGAGTCCTTTGAGCAGCCAGGCAGTTCTTTTTGGCAGGATGCAGGTTCTGGTTCAGGTTTCTTCTCCAGCAAGTGTCTGAGGCAGAGGCCCTGTTTTATACCCAAATGTGCCTTTCAAGTGGGGGAGACTTCAAAGAGGTGCTTAGAAGTGCAACAGGTCCCCTTTCAGTTCAATCCTGTCTGCCAGGGTCCCAGTAGGGTGTGTGGCAGTCCTTTGTGTCAGAGCAGGCCCTCCACCCTCCCAGCCCAGGAAGACCCATTCAAAATGCAGATGTATGCAAGTGAGGCTGAGTACCCTGTGTTTGGGGTGTGTCTGAGTGAATGCACAAGGAGCTGTCAACTAAACCTAGGCAGACGTGGATTGTAAGGCACAGAAAGATTTAAGTGCAGAGAAATGCTCACTTTCTAAAAGTGGCATTTCTAAAATAGTAAATCCAACTTCACCAGTCAGCAGGATTTTGTATTACCATTCTGGCCATACTAAATATGACCTTCCTACTCCCTTCAGATCAGCAGGTGCCACTTCAACAATGTATGAGGGCAGCCCCAATGTTAGCCTATGAAGGGAGCAGGCCTCACAGTAGTGTAAAAACGAATTTAGGAGTTTTACACTACCAGGACATGTAAACTACACAGGTACATGTCCTGTCTTTTAACAACATAGCACCCTGCTCTAGGGGTTACCTAGGGCACACATTAGAGGTGACTTATGTGTAGAAAAAGGGGAGTTTTAGGCTTGGCAAGTACTTTTAAATGCCAAGTCGAATTGGCATTGAAACTGCACACACAGGCCTTGCAATGGCAGGCCTGGGACAAGTTAAAGGGGCTACTTGAGTGGGTGGCACAACCAGTGCTGAAGGCCCACTAGTAGCATTTAATCTACAGGCCCTAGGCACATACAGTGCACATTACTAGGGACTTATAAGTAGATTAAATTGTCCAATTGGGTATGATCCAAAGTTACCATGTTTAAAGGGAGAGAGCATAGGCACTTTAGCACTGGTTAGGAGTGGTAAAGTGCGCAGAGTCTAAAAGCCAGGAAAAACAGAGTCCAAAAAGTGGAGGGGGGCAGGCACAAAGTTAGGACTTTAAACAATGGTATGGCCAATAAGTTGATTATGTTGTTTAACCAGTCACCAGTTGTACCATTTATAAGTCCTAGGGTTCAAAATGAAACCAATTTCAATTTTTACTTGTGTCCTAGCATCAGTTAATTGAGTGTGGTAGGATGACAGTTTGCTGTTTATCAGAAAGCAAAATCACACACCTGCCCAGGACTAAACGTAGGAAAGTAAATTCATCTGATGTCCTCTTAGGACAGTCACCCTCTGAGGCCAGGATTTAAAACTGTGCAACAAAAGATGAAAGGATTGTTGATGAAGTGTGTTGAGAGGCCACAGGCATGTTTCAATCATGTTGGTAATCACACCACAAAAGTTAGAGAAAAGATTCCATAGCTACTGCTCACAAAAGCACCAGATTAAAAATGAAGCAGGTGGACAGTGAGTTAGCCAAACATTTAACAGATTTGCAAGCAGAAGGGGGTCAAGTTCTTTAATAGTAGTTCACCATACTTTATTTCCTTATGGAAAATAAGACCACCTACAACAGGATTCTTTTTTGGATTGACATCTTTGCTTCTTCTAGTGTTTTGATGATACTCAGTGGGGTTGTGCGATGTTGTCTTACTAGACTGTTGTTAGAACAACTCTGATTCATGTATGCTAACTACAAACTGACATTGCAACATGTGCTCCAGACACTACTAAGAGTAGTAGTGAAGTACCACGTGAGGAAAAGATTACCAGATAAAAAAACGAAAAAGACCATAATAGTCAAAGACATTGCAGCACTACAATTCGGCTTATAACTTCAAAGGGGGAGCAGCATTTACTTCATCAGTGGAACCAGTGGAATAGCAGGAGCTGTAGAAAAGCCCCTTTCCTTTTCAGCTAAGTAATTGAAATATTACTGCCCTCAGGCTAAAGATGAGGCTCAGCATAACAGATCCTCTATTTTAGCAAAGTACCAGGGATGTGAATAGCTGTAGGAAGCTGGCCTGGTGTGTGGTGGGTACCTAAGGTACCTACACTTTACACCAGGTATTCCCTATTAGTGTAGTGTAGGCAGTGTCTAGAAGCCAGGCTCTCTAGAAGTAGTTGTGGATGAACAGCCAAGGCTTATCTAGGAGACATGCAAAGCTCATGCAATACCATTGTAGTCACATAGAACTTATGCACATGAAAGAATACACTCAGTGTTACAAAAATAAAGGTACTTTATTATGGTAACACAGCACCAAAATTACTATAGAAGCAATACTCCCTTAGGAGGTAAGTAATAAACAGGATATGACCACTACTTGTCAGTAATAGGCATAAGAATAGTTAGAAAACAGTGCATACAGTGTAAAACGCAATGGAAAATAGTGTCCCTGAGGGAAGCACAAATCATATACTAAAAAAATGGAATGCAAGAGTTGGGCCCCCACCTGGGAAAGTGGAGTGTGTAGAGAGGCGCTTGGGGTACGAGGAAAGAACAAAGGTAAGTCCCACAACACCCCCGAGTGACCAGGAAAGCAGAAGTAAATCACTAGAATTTCCCCAAACACTCACTAAGAAGAAATTAAGAGAATTGCAAAACCCAGAGGCAACTGCAAGAAACCAACAGTAAATTCCTGAAGAGCAAGACCTGTGTGAAGAAGGGACCACGGCCAGAAGATACAGCAGAGTCCAGTGGGGGCGGGAGACCCTACCTAAGAAGCTGAAGATGCAGGAGTTGGCCAACGGTGAGAAAGGAAAGTCAGCAACACAGCCCTAGAGTCGGAGTTGAGTTCCTGGAGGATGCAGGTGATGTTCCATGCCAGAAGGAGGATTGCAGTTGCGTTTGCATGTTCGGATTCCACAAACAAGCCTTGGCACAGGCAAAACTCGCAGTTGGCAGAAAGTGGTGCTGCCGGGGACCAGCAAGGCCCCTTAGGACTCAAACCAGGAGAGTGAGTCAGCGGGGACCCTCAGCTTTGCAGAAAGCCCACAGAAGCACAGGGAGCAATCACAGGAGTCCCTCAGGACGGGGACACAGAAGTTGCAAAAGGAGCCCATGCAGCACTACGAAAAGGAGTCCCATGCAGCAGGAGAGCCACTCAGAGAGCTGTGCATTGCAGGAAGGAGTGCTGGGGGCTGGAGCTACACGATGTCTGAAGACCCCTTAGAAGAAGTGCCAACAAGCCTTAGCAGCTGCAAAAGACGTGGTGCATGTGGTTACTGTTCTGCGTAGGAAAGCAAGGGCTTATCTCCACCCAGGTTGGACAACTGGTAGGGAGGACCAATGGAACCACTTGCAACTACCACCCATAATGCAGGATCCATGCAGCTCAGCAGGAGAGGGGATCTATGCAGCCATTCGTCATTTCTGTTGGTGCCTGCAGATGAAAGGAAGTGACTCCTTCACTCCAAGGGAGATTCCTTCTTCTTTCCTGTGCACACTGAAGACAGGCTGTCCTCAGAGTATGCACAACTGGAGAAATGTTGCAGAAGCTGGAAGGAGCCGTGGAAACAATGTTGCAGGCAAAGTCTTCTTCTTTGTTGCAGATTGTCAGGTCCGAGAAAGTCCAGATGCAGTTTCTTTGGTCAAAAGTTGAAGTGGAGGATGCAGAGGAATCTTGCTGGAATCTTGCAAGTCGAATCTGAGGAACCACCCAAAGGAGAGACCCTAAATAGTCCTGAAAGGGGGATTGGTCACCTAGCTGGGTGACCACCTATCAGGAGAGGGCTCAAATATCACCTTCCTGACCTGGACACTCAGATGCTCCCAGAGATCCCCTCCAACCTTGGACTCAAGCTGGCAAAACCCAGGGACCCTCTAGAGGAGCTCTGGGAACCACCCCTGGGGTGGTGATAGATAAGGGAGTGGTCACTCCCCTTTCTATTGTCCAGGTTCACGCCAGAGCAGGGACTGACGGTCCCTGAACCAGCGTAGACTGGTCTATGCATGGAGGGCACCAAATGTGCCGTTCAAAGCATACCAGTGGCTTGGGGAGGCTACCCCTTCCAAGTACAGTAACACCTATTTCCAAAGGGAGAGGGTGTAACACCCCTCTCCCAAAGGAAATCCTTTGTTCTGCCTTCCTGGGCCTGAGCTGCCTGGGCAACAGGAGGGCAGAAACATGTCTTTGAGGTGGCAGCAGCTTGGGCTGCCTGGGAAATCCCAGAAGGCTGCAGGTCCTCTAAGGAGCCCCCCAGAGTGCACAGAATCATACAACCAATACTTGCGTGCACAGAATCATACAACCAATACTTGCAAAAGTATTGGGGTATGATTGCAACATGTTTGATACCAAATTTGATACCAGAATTACCATTATGTAGCTGGGTATAGTTAGTGACCTATGTCCAGTACACACGTAAAATGGCGTCCCCACACTCACAAAGTCCAGGAAAATGGATCTGGAGTTTGTGGGGGCACTTCTGCTAGTGCTGGGTGCTCTCACACACAGGCCCTGCACCCTGCCCTCTGGGCTGAGAGGGGCTACCATAGGGTAACTTATAGTGGCCCGGTGCAGTGACCTGTAGTGCATGCACCCGGTTCACGTAGGCTGCAATGGCAGGCCTGCAGAAACCTTTGCATGGGGTCCCTATGGGTGGCAGAATAACTGCTGCAGCCCAGAGGGACCCCTGGAACCCCATTGCACTTGGTACCCGGGTACCATATACTAGGGGCTTACATGGGAGACAGCATAATCACTGGGGTCCTGGTTAGCACTTGACGTGACCTATAACTTTAATATGCACAGGTCACTTGTATACATCTTACACATTTTTTAAGGGAAGACCCAGTGTTTCACAACTCTGAAACAGAAATGATCTCTGTGAACTCACATTATGCAATTACTGATTCAAGCTGAGGACCTGCATATGACTGTCCAATAGAGGGACAACCATGAGACCAGAGACACCCCTTTCCTCCAATCTGGTGCCACTGTGTGGCGCAGTGGCAGCTGCCGCCAATCAAAATTGGTGGGGTGGGGAGGGTGTCAGAGGGGGGTGGTGTCAAAATAAAAATAAACATAAACTTAACTGCCACTACTGCTTCTGGTCCCAGCCGCTCCCTCTCCTCCTGGCAGGCACAGCAAAAGCACAGGCTCCCAATACAGACACTGGTCTCATGCTATACCAAGTATGAGAGCAGCTCTGGGATTGGCCTGAGTGGGCTGGTCTAACGCTCTCTCAGGCACAGGGAGCCTGTGCCATTCCTCCACCCTGCTGTAGAATTGTAAGTGTGCATGTCGGTTTGGCCGGCCTAAGACAGCTGGCCAAACTGTCATGCGCACTTTGCAGTGCCCACCTCTCCTCCTCCCTATGGCCTGGCTCTGCCCTAGATTCCCTGGCTGTCAGAGAGAGACAGCAACAAATAAAATGATAATGCATTTGTGTTATTTTCATTTTATTTGTCACTGCCTGACTCTGAGCAGGAAGGCAACACTTCTCCGCTATTACTGAGGAGCTGCCCCTGGTGTGGCATGCAGGTGAATGATATGGTGTAAGGAAGAAGTCTATTTGTGCTCATCTGCTCAGAGAAAAACAAAATGGAGATGTGCCCATAGAGTGTCATACATTTAGCTTCAGTGTCCTCCTTGAAAAGCTGTAACTGTATTCAGGCCATTCTCTTACAGCATGGATTGTCTAGTGATAGTCACAGCTTTAAAATACTGTTTTCTGATTTGATTGCCTTTTCTCGTCTCCTATAACTGTATTCACCACATTTGCTATGTGTTTCTGTTTCGTAAATTTGTAATGGAGCGAAAAACGTCAAATGTTTTTGTCTATTTTAAGCTAAATACCCACGACATACGCTGCACGATGGATGGTCTTTAGGTAAGCAGAATTAGCACAATGGGTTATCCAATTGAAAAGAGAGGTGACTTTTAAATCATTGCCAGACGAAGTTAATTTGATAACTATCGTCCCATTTTATCCATCTTCTACACAGTCTCGTGGTACAGGGGGTCATATTACTGTTTTTTTTTCCTTGGTGTCAACCTTTCTCTTTTCTCAGGCACCCCACGTGGCTTAGGAGGTAGGATTTACATAACCATGGTTTCTGTAATAAATCTCCCCACACCTACAAGCAAACACAGGAGTTCGGATATGTATTTCTACCTGACCTCGAACACACTGATGAACACAGATAGACTTGCAAAATAAAAACCACTAGGATCTCTAAATTCTTAATACACAATAGCAAGTATCTTTGTGGAATTAAGGATCCAAAAGGGTTTGCTACAATTCATAGTACAAAAAGTGATAGTGCTTGCAAAGAATATAATTAGCAGGCAGATTAATTACAGACCTTTGAGTAAACTAATGCAGTTCAACAGATTAATGCTGAGATTTTTACATGGTGTATTGTAAAAGGGATAGATGTCAGTGTGACTCATTACACATCCGTAGCTTCCTGCGTGAGATTCATAGTCTTCATCACTCATTGAAGAGTTATAGAGTGGATTTATAGAGCCAATGCACTTATAATACATCATCAAGCTAATTGTGAATTGCAATGTAATAAATAGCATAAAATGTATGGCTTTGCTTCACGGATAGCTGAACAGACAGGAATAGCATCTTCAGTTTATAAAGCGCGTTTAATCTTTTCAGAGCGGTGTGCCCTAGGGGAATGACGATAAATGGGAAGGATAACCTGCCGCTGACATGCTGAATAGGAAACCACTGCCCTAATCATATGAAAAAGTTCCAGCGATGTAGGGCTCTTAGATAATCAGAGTCTTGAATTTCGAGGACTTTATTGAAAGCCAAGATTCCCCTTACTGCACTTGTTCATGTTGCTGAGTGCTCCAGTGGCTTGTGTCGAATCTGATAGTGTTGAAATGAAGCATCATATTGGATCTAGATAAGAATATTCATCCATTCTTGAGACTATGGGATGAAACTGAGTTTCCATGTTTAAAAAAATAGGTCTTTAAAGAAAACTGGACTACATTTTCACAAAATGTATCATCTGTTCACATATAATTTCTTTCCCAAGCTTCATTAGATAGTTAAAAAAGTATTTTATGAGTAACATTTTTCCCATGAAATATTGCTTTACAATAGCTTTGTGCAATTATTTTATGATATTCACTATAAGATATTGAGAGTTAAAGCATCACCGCTTGGATCCCGAGTGACAGAATGTCACCAAAGCAGAAAAATAGAAGGAAAACAAAGAAGGCAAAACAGTGACAAAGAGAGAAAGCAGGTATGAATAAGAACCTGCAAAGTGAGATAAAGGGGCAGAGAGTATGGTGGTGAATGAAATAGCCGTTAGCTGGAATCAAGACTAGACAGCCTCAGTATTCAGCAATCTAGACATTAGGTTGTGCAGGAGGCAAAGTTCTGAGAAAAACTTTGGCTTCCGGCACTTATTCCTTTGCAAATCATGCTATGGTGCTGGTACTAAACATTTCAGAAATAACAGGACCGAGGCGTTACTGAAGACCTCTTATGTTCCCTAAGGAGATTTTGGCTTCTGAAACCAGCCAGAGACTCTGGTGGGAACTGCATAGGAGAAAGAGGTATTTCCAAAGAAATCAGACCCATGATTATTGATTTTGAAATTTAGCTCTTCCAGCTCTTGTATGCGACTCTTCTGTCTGAATCAGCATTTTCTTCAAGTGAGAAGAGCTCTTCTCATACCTGCCCAGAGAGCCAAGAATTGTTCTACAAAAATGACTGCAAGGTGTTTGGGTAAAGAGTGTCTATTACAAAGTGAGATTTTGTAATATGTGTTCTGTATTTATAAGACAAAAAGCAATGGCAACAACATGTATTTTTGTCTAAGATATACTTCTCTTTTGTCATCTGTTGAAATGTGATATATTCAAATCTAGGTAGATTTGACTTTGGGAAGGCTAATGCCATACTTCCTTTCACTTCCAACATAACTCTTGCCCTCACTTATTGTGAATATCTCCCATTCCCAGTTCAACTAGTGAAAAGGAAAGGTTTAAGTGATGGAGATATGACATCTAATGCAGAAGAGGAATTGGATATAATTTTTAATGGAGCTGGTTATAGATGTATTTTGCTGGTCTCAAACAGCCCTCATTGTTCTGTGCTATTGGCATCTTAATGAGAAACCCAACAGGTCTCTATTGTCATAGTTTTCCAGGTGCAGGATATTTCCATTCACTACTTCAGGAAACTAAATGTGTCTTGGGAGTGGCTGGATAAAGGTATCAAACAAACAAATGTATAATGAGTGTTTTTTAAGAAAGACATATGTATATCTGAACCATCAAATGTAATTGAGCTGCCACTAGAAGTTTTATATGAATTTGACTGATTATTTTGCAGTTGCAATGAGCATACAGGGTCTCATTTTCTCTAAGCTCTGCATCATTGCACACAGACAGCTTGGAAGTAGGTGAAAGAATGTGAACACAGCCTTGCGGTATCTATTTTAAAAGTTTCACAGCTACTGCTTAAGTCAGATGACCAATTATAGATGTGATTGCTGTACGTGTGAAGCTTTAATGAAATGTAAACCCAGTCTCACATCTGGAGTTATTACCGAGCTTTATCTTAGTTACATTCATTTTTCGTCACCTGCAAAAAGAAATGCCTGGAGAGCGAGCAGAAACAAGCATACTAGGGGTAAAGATCGAGGGTATATCAGAGGAAAATGAGTGGGATTGCAAAGAGGACAATTGACGTCTCTTACACACGCCTAGCACTGACAATAATTACTTAGCCCCTCATTACGAGTCTGGCGGTCGCATGACCACCAGACTTGCGGTGGTGGTCCCACTGCATACAGGCTGGTGGTGGGACCGACACATTATGACCGTGGAGGAGCCGCCATGGTCGGACCACCGATACCACCAGGTTGCCGGCTTGCGGCAGCCTGGTGGTCCCAGTGGTTTCACATCCTGCAGGGCAGCGCTGCTGCAGCGCCACCCTGGGAAATAGGAGTCCCCATCCGCAAGCATTTCCATGGTGGTTCAGACCGTCATGGAAAGGCTGGTGGAATGGGGGACTCGGGAGGCCCCTGGTGGCCGCTGCAATGCCCATTTACTTGGCATGGGCTGTGCAGGGCCCCCCAAGCACAACCCAGTCGCGCATTCCACTGCCTGAATCACAGCCATGTTGGTGCCGGCTGTAGGAAAGTACCATCTTGCCTGGCATGTTACCCCCATATTTCACTGTATGTATGTTGTTTTAGTCCTTGTGTCACTGGGACCCTGCCAGGCAGGGCCGCAGTGCTCATAGTATGTGCCCTGTATGTGTTCCCTGTGTGGTGCCTAACTGTATCACTGAGGCTCTGCTAACCAGAACCTCAGTGTTTATGCTCTCTCTGCTTTCCAAATTTGTCACTATAGGCTAGTGACTAAATTTACCATTTCACATTGGCATACTGGTACACCCATATAATTCCCTTGCATATGGTACTGAGGCACCCAGGGTATTGGGGTTCCAGGAGATCCTCAAGGGCTGCAGCATTTCTTTTGCCACCCATAGGGAGCTCAGACAATTCTTACACAGGTCTGTCACTGCAGCCTGCGTGAAATAACGTCCACGTTATTTCACAGCCATTTACCACTGCACGTAACTTATAGGTCACCTATATGTCTAACCTTCACCTGGTGAAGGTTGGGTGCCAAGTTACTTAGTGTGTGGGCAAGCTGGCACTAGCCAAGGTGCCCCCACATCGTTCAGGGCAAATTCCCCGGACGTTGTGAGTGCGGGGACACCATTACACGTGTGCACTGTACATAGGTCACTACCTATGTATAGTGTCACAATGGTAACTCCAAACATGGCCATGTAACATGTCTAAGATCATTGAATTGTCACCCCAATACCATTCTGGTATTGGGGGGACAATTCCATGAACCCCTGGGTCTTTAGTACAGAACCCGGGTACTGCCAAACTGCCTTTCCGGGGTCTCCACTGCAGCTGCTGCCAACCCCTCAGACAGGTTTCTGCCCCCCTGGGATCCAGGCAGGCCTGGCCCAGGAAGGCAGAACAAAGGATTTCCTCTGAGAGATGGTGTTACAGCCTCTCCCTTTGGAAATAGGTGTGAAGGGCTGGGGAGGAGTAGCCTCCCCCAGCCTCTGGAAATGCTTTGATGGGCACAGATGGTGCCCATCTCTGCATAAGCCAGTCTACACCGGTTCAGAGATCTCCCAGCCCTGCTCTGGCGCGAAACTGGACAAAGGAAAGGGGAGTGACCACTCCCCTGACCAGTACCTCCCAGGGGAGGTGCCCAGAGCTCCTCCAGTGTTTTCTAGACCTCTGCCATCTTGGAAACAGAGGTGTTGGGGGCACACTGGACTGCTCTGAGTGGCCAGTGCCAGCAGGTGACGTCAGAGGCTCCTTCTGATAGGCTCTTACCTCTCTTGGTAACCAATCCTCCTATCTTGGTAGCCAAACCTCCTTTTCTGGCTATTTAGGGTCTCTGCTTTGGGGAATTCTTCAGATAACGAATGCAAGAGCTCACCAGAGTTCCTCTGCATCTCCCTCTTCACCTTCTACCAGGGATCGACTGCTGACTGCTCCAGGACGCCTGCAAAACTGCAACAAAGTAGCAAGATGACTACCAGCAACATTGTAGCACTTAATCCTGCCTGCTTTCTCGACTGTTTCCAGGTGGTGCATGCTCTGGGGTATCCTGCCTTCACCCTGCACCAGAAGCTCCAAATAAATCTCCTGTGGGTCGACGGAATGTTCCCCCTGCTAACGCAGGCACCAAAAAACTGCATCACTGGTCCTCTGGGTCCCCTCTCATCCTGACGAGCGTGGTCCCTGGAACACAGCAACTCTGTCCAAGTGACTCCCACAGTCCAGTGACTCTTCCGTCCAAGTTTGGTGGAGGTAAGTCCTTGCCTCCCCACGCTAGACTGCAAAGCTGTGTACTGCGTGATTTGCAGCTGCTCCGGCTCCTGTGCACTCTTCCAGGATTTCCTTTGTGCACAGCCTAGCCTGGGTCGCCAGCACTGTGTCCTGCAGTGCACAACCCTCTGAGTTGGCCTCCGACTTCGTGGGACCCTCTTTTGTAACTTTGCATGGACTCTAGTTCAGTATTCTTCTAAGTGCCTGTTGGGGTACTTCTGCGGATGCTGCCTGCTTCTGTGAGGGCTCTCCAGGTTGCTGAGTGCCCCCTCGGTCTTCTCCTCCAAAAGGCGACATCCTGGTCCTTCCTGGTCCTCAGCAGCACCCACAAACCTCTACTGCTACCCTTGCAGCTAGCAAGGCTTGTTTGCGGTATTTCTGCGTGGGAACACCTATGCAAGCTTCATTGTGATGTGGGACATCTGTCTTCCAAAGGAAAAGTTCTTAGTCCTCTTCTTTCTTGCAGAACTCCAAGCTTCTTCCAACCGGAGGCAGCTTCCTTGCACCTTCATCCGGGGTTTCCTGGGCTCCTGCCTCCCCCCGGACACTGTTGTGACTACTGGACTTGGTCCCCTTGTCTTTCAGGTCCTCAGGTCTGCAGAATCCCCCTATCACGACTATTGTGCTCTCTGTGGGTAGTAGGTGCACTTTATTCCTACTTTTCAGGGTCTTGGGGTGGGGTATCTTGGACACCCTGACTGTTTTCTTACAGTCCCAGCGACCTTCTACGAGCTCCCATAGGTCTGGGGTCCAATCGTGATTCGCATTCCACTTTTGGAGTAGAAGATTTGTGTTGCCCCTATACCTATGCTTGCCTATTGCAACCTATTGTAATTCTACACTGTTTGCATTACTTTTCTGACTCTTACGTACCTGATTTTGGTTTGTGTACATATAACTGGTGTATATTACTCACCTTCTTACTGAGGGTGCTCACTGAGATACTTGTGGCATATTATCATAAAAATAAAGTACCTTTATTTTTAGTAACTCTGTGTATTGTGTTTTCTTATGATGTTGTGCATATGATATAAGTGGTATAGTAGGAGCTTTGCATGTCTCCTAGTTCAGCCTAAGCTGCTTTGCCATATCTACCTTCTATCAGCCTAAGCTACTAGAAACACCTCTATTCTACTAATAAGGGATAACTGGACCTGGCACAATGTGTGAGTACCTTTGGTACCCACTACAAGCCAGGCCAGCCTCCTACACCGGCTCCATTAGGAGCCGGCGTCAATGTAAAGGCCCTGTTTTCCGCAATATGAGTGAATGATGTCTTGGAATTGCTTATAGGTGTGTGCCTTAAATGTAGATTTCCTGTTCACCACAGTGCCGGTGAGCGGAAACACTGTTTCCACCCGTCGGCCCTGGGGTGAAGTCATATTAGGGCTGGTGAGAATCAGGCCGCACAGGAGGTCTGAGAATGTGACGAGTTTGGCGGGCAGCCTCCGCCACCTGCCAAACTCTTAATGAGGGCCTAAGTGTTGTGTGTTTGTGTCAAGTCAGTCATAGGCCTGTGCAGTCTTTTTTATGCACAAATATCACAAGGAGGCAGTAATCTCAGTATCCATGACCTGCACACCAGTGTCTCAGGACAAGTTTGTTTCACAATTACAGGCTACATATGGACAATCGTTTGGAGTTCTATTGGGATCCTATCTTAAAAAGAATTGCACTATTCTCAATTTGCTATTCATTTAGATCCCGAAGACCTTGATTTTTTGTGTAATTTATCTAGAAGTGCAAATTAATTGTATTTAAGTTTGAGATCAAGATAAGAGACAAATGCATTATTCGACTCACAGAAGGTGAAACTGTACTCCTTGTAATTTAGAAAGTGCAAATTCCATTTCGAATATGCATTTTTTTAAATAATATTTGACCATGCTTGACTTCGCCTCTTTTGTTTAACAAAAGCCATTAATCACGCAAAGTCCGAAAGGCAGCTAATGATCTTTCACATTTCTAATGAAAGTAGAAAGTCAAGGGTGTTTCGAATTGATCAGCATTACATACTCTATTAGTCGTACAGTGCTGACAACAGAGAACAGCAACCCATCTGGTTATTGTAAGCTTGCTGTTTTTTCAATTAGAATGATAAAACTTGACCTGAACATCCTCGGTGGACCATCGACCTTTTCTCTGTCTTGTGAAGATAAGAGCAGGCTCTCACTAATTGCAAAGATGATGAACTTTTATTAATGAAAGATCCCCTCCCATCCTAAGGCGCACCTTAAAGAATTGATGCAACTACACCGCCCACTACATACCGGGCGGCTGAGGAGAGTCATCAGTTGCCTGCCATCTTATTACCACCTCACTAAGGACTTTATTAGTAATATGGATGTGTCATGCATCAAATAAGCCTGGGGCATTCCTGATGAATATGTAGGGACTCCCCATCTCATACTGGCCAACAAGTATTGTATCCAAGGAGCGTTAACATTATGTCGGGGAACAAACCTATGTAACATATTTTGGTTGTATTTTTCCTAATCGTATAACACATGAAATGGGATTTATCCTGAAAATATAAATGCCAGGCAGAACTCATGCGGTCCTGACTAGATTGTCATGCTTCATTTGAGTAGGAGAAGCAATATATATTGCAATACACCAGCAAGACACCCAGCATCCAAGATAGACATGTTAAAATGTGTATGTGTACTACAGTGTTTATTCATACCACCCACACATATGCCAGCAGGCTCTGGCTGAGCTGCAGTGTAAAGGCACTATGATAACACATGACAACACATGACAACTAAAAATGATTTTGCCATTAATAACACCTATTTTATATATGTATACATTACTCATAAAGTGTGCTGAGACAGCCCGAAAGGTAAGAGTGACTAATATATAATAAAAGAGGAGAACTATATATTTGAAATGGGAGCCCTCACAGTAACTAAAGGTCTATACACCTATTTTGGCTGTGTAGGCTCTGCAACATTTTCCAAAACTAAGTCTTGGGTGTGATTACATTCTTTAAATTATATCTCCACTTGGGAAAATTTTGAAGGAAGTTATTTTTCACTTCGTTTTGGAAATATAATTTAATGGTGACATCAGATTTCTAATAATATTAGTGGACAGATAAGTTTATAAAAATGAAATTTGGGCTTCCTGAGCCAGATTCTGACACGCATCACACTGCTAGAGGTCAATACACATTCCTGGCTGGACTCTAGAAGGGAGGAATTTTGCCAACAGCTGGGCAAATAGCAGGGATTAGCCATCTCAGAGGGGTACAGGACAGATGGTAGTCTAAAGGACAGAATTAACAATTCTTCTTTTGACCTGCTGATCCCAAACGGGACTGACAGCATATGCACCAGTTAAATCCTATGTTCTTCTAAAAATGGTAGGGGAAATCTCCAATCACTGGCTATTGCACAAGATAAGACTGACACATTGCCACCACCTGCTTACTCAGATCACTTTGGGACCTGGGAAGACTACACCTAAATAAGGGGATTCAAAGACTCTTGAATCCTTCTGGCACCCAGTGATTGGAAATGCTCTCCAAGGATCAAATGATTTGTCTCCTGTTTGCCTGCTCCAAATTAAAAAAAAGCAGAAGGCCTCCCGACTCAAGGAGGGCTTAACTGTGGACCTGTGGGCTGTAGGACTGACCAGAAATGACTTTTGAAGCAGTTTGTGAAAAGTGGACTTAGTCATTTTCTCCGACTTTGTAGGAATGGAACAAGGTGTTGAGGCTTGTCAAAAGAGGCTGCATCAAGGTCGAGAAATGAAACCAGGTTTGTACTGCCTGGAGCTATATGCCCTGCTGAAAATGGATCATAGCTCATGGAGCCTTGTCTGGCTACAGCTTTCAGTCTTTCAACATTGGTGCAAGGCAAAAACTTTGAACCAGGGTGAGGCGGCAAATCCATTCTGTCAACAAAGCAACCTTAGAATCTGCGTAATTCAGATTAGTCCTGATTAAACCTTTTGGCATCAGAAACAATTGCTTCAGTAGAATCTTGATGGCCGATGACAAATTCAACTTTAAAGGACCATTGCCGTCCGCTGCATTGGACATTGCCCTGGTAAACATTTTGACTTCCATTTTAGAGGCTAAGCACTAGGGTATAAAATTTCACCGGGATAACCAACTTCATGTATACAACCTCAGCTCCACTGTGGATGACCTGAAATTGCACACAGGTGTTGGTCAGCCACAAACTGTTTTCAAGGTTGCTTCACTTTTTCTAGGTGCCATTTGCCTTAAAATCTTTCCAAGTTCTGCTTCACCTTATCTGATATTAATGATCTTGGTGGCATTTTGCTTATTAAATTTATCTCTCTTTTGCTAAATACATTTGGGAGTTATATTGTATAGTTTTCTTTACTTTACGCCTGCTACTTGTGCCATAGCTCTCATGGGTTTACATGTGTTGTTCACTAAAATGTGAGGTGAGACCTAACCAGGTGTGTTTACTAAGTTTATTAGGCTTTCTTGCAAACTAACAGGAGTGGGCTAATACAATAGTAACATGGTCGATTTTGCACTACCTAAGCCAAATTGTGTGCAGGAGGATTCTGGACTACAGCACAGTAATATATGTGAAGCACACATGTTACAAATGTAGTCAGTGTTCTGTCACAAATGAAGACTGCAGTAAAAAAGGCAAACTGCATTACTCTGGACAGTTGTGGCTGCAACCAAGTAAAGACTATTACAATATTCCAATATTTCATTGATCAGGGAATGGACTACCATTTTTCTTTTGTCAAGTAAAAGATAAGAGGTAAATTCTTTTCATCTTATTTAAAATAAAAATAAAAATAAATGGTCACCGTCTTGTTAATTGTTAACTTGAGTGAAAATACAGTCCCTAATCAAGAAAGGTAGGTAACCATAGGAATGGATCAGCTAGGCTAGTAGCACAAAATTGATATTGAATAAAGTAGGGCTCAAAGTAAAGCAATGGGGTGCTCACTGTTTAACACTGTGCCCCCCCAAAAAATAAGGAGGCAAATGTAACCACTTGAGTCCTACCCTGAAGACACAAAGCAATCCACTTCCCTCGTTTGCCATCAACACACATGTCAGTTATTCTCTGCTTCAGTATATCATGGCACAAGCAGTCAAAGGATATGTACAAATCTAAAAGGATGACTGTGGTGCAGCCCCATGATCTAGAGTCAAATATAGCTCATCCGTCAAATAACCAGAACCGATTTGGTGCTGTGAGCTATTTTAAAACCAAGTTCCCTATATATAAGAAACAAAGGTTCCTCTAGTAAGCAGAGTGGATATATTATTTGTATGTTGTTGCAATATTTTGACTGGTAATGGAAGAAGGGAGACGGAGCATTGTTTTCCAGGTCAGCAGTTTATTCAAAATGAGAGATACAATTGCACGTCTCCAGCAAGACAAAATGTTAACTCATATAGGTGAAGCATTGCAACGGTACATAAATACTGAAACAATAGTGTCAAATATACGATAAACTACATGTGCTGGACAAGGGTCCAAAACGGCCTTGATTTATTTGTGACAACTATTTCCTTTAAACTTTCTGTGTTCAGCAATGTGTACAACACGTATACACATACAGGGGCATATTTATACTCCGTTTGCGCCGAATTTGCGTCGTTTTTTTCGACACAAATTCGGCGCAAAGCTAACGCCATATTTATACTTTGGCGTTAGACGCGTCTAGCGCCAAAGTATGAGGAAAGAGCGTCATATTTTTGCGTGAACGCCTTCCTTGCGTTAATGAGATGCAAGGTAGGCGTTCCCGTCTAAAAAAATGACTGTGTCGTATTTATACTCCCGGGCAAAAATCACGCCCGGGAGTAGGCGGGGCAAAAAACCCCGCATTTGCGCCGGATTTTAGCGCCTGGGTCAGGGCAGGCGTTAAGGGACCTGTGGGCTCAAAATGAGCCCACAGCTGCCCTCCCATGCCCCCAGGGACCCCCCCTGCCACCCTTGCCCACCCCAGGAGGACACCCAAGGATGGAGGGACCCATCCCAGGGACATTCAGGTAAGTTCAGGTAAGTATAATTTTTTAATTTTTTTATATTTTTTTTTGGCATAGGGGGGCCTGATTTGTGCCCCCCTACATGCCTCAATGCCCAATGACCATGCCCAGGGGACATAAGTCCCCTGGGCATGGCCATTGGGCAAGGGGGCATGACTCCTGCCTTTATTAAGACAGGAGTCATGTAAATGGCGTCTGGGCGTCGTTAAAAATGGCGCAAATCGGGTGGAGGCGATTTTTGGGCGTCAACCTGACTTGCACCATTTTAAGACGCCCTAACGCCATTTTCCCCAACGCCGGCGCTGCCTGGTGTACGTGGTTTTTTTCCACGCACACCAGGCAGCGCCGGTCTGTTAGCGCCGGCTAACGCCATTCAATAAATACGGCGCCCGCATGGCGCTTCAGAATGGCGTTAGCCGGCGCAAAACTTTTTGACGCTAAACTGCGTTAGCGCAGTTTAGCGTCAAAAAGTATAAATACGGGCCACAGTGTCTCTGATCTATTTCCAGGCCTGAGAAAAATGTGAATTACGACAGAGTAATTTTAACAATTGCGCTAATTTCGTATTACACTTTTAATGCTAAATTTCTGTTCATGTAATTATGCGTACCATCCTACCACAGAAGCGCAGATACAATGAACTTAGCGAGCACGAGCAGGTGCTGCTGTTCATATTCTGTGCATTTAGTTCTATTTACATAGCACAAAATGCATCTTCTGATCCATTTTTGCCAAATGCCGGGCTATGGACCTCAGTTAATTCCAAATTGTGTCATTTTGTTGTAACTTTGAGTAATTTTGCTAGAGTAAATTATGCTATTTACACCCATCCCTGCCTCTTTCTTGCATATGCTTTATTTTTCTCCTTCTCTGCATACTGTCTTTTGCCACTCTCTTTCTTTCTAAATCACTTTGGAGATTGTGAGGCATTGAGAGGATGAGCAATAGATTAGTGTACAGTAACTTTCTCTTACTGCTACCTATTAATAAACCTCCTCTACTGGGTATAGAATTGGGGAGTAAAGGAAGGGTAAAACAAGCAGACTAGTCCCTCAAATCTATATTTATATCCATTTCTCCCCTTAGCAAAATAGTAGAGGATGGGGATGTTCGATTAGAAGGGGAACTCGGACATGTGAGCCATCTACTTATTCCTTACCTTTGTCATAACCAATTCCTTACCCTCTACATTTACTCTTAGATAGGTCTGGGTTAGAATGCAAAATCCAAAATATATCAGCATGGCTAAGCTCTGTATTCTGACCTGGGTTGTAACAAAATGCTAGATAGAAACAGGAAGTGAAGTAATGTGCTTTTTTATGAAAATCATCAGGTGCCCACCCTATTGCCACTGACGCTCAGGCATGACTGCGCACTCACAAACTTCTCATACCCCAAATGTATGGCTTATTAAAAACCACTCAATGCTTCTCAAAAGTTATCTTGATTGATGTTGACTTCTGTGGGGTTTCATAGTAAACTACAGCATGTACTGGAATGGTCACAGCTGTAGAATTTACATCATCAGATCCTTCCATGGTACCTGGTGCTGTGGGGAGACACAGTAAGCTTCAATATTTAGGCATGGGACTCAAGCCATCAATATTACTGCATTCTTTAGTGTAGCAAGTGACTGCAAGGATCTACTCTGAAGTCTTTTTGGTGTCCAAGAGGTTTGCTGTATAGGATTCGCCACATGGGGCTCCTTAATGTGTTCAATGGACACATGTTTCACTTTGAACCAGACAGTGATGGCATATTAGAGTATATTTGTGTTTTACCCCAAGAATTGGAACAGGTCGTCTGTAGGATGGTCCAAACCCTTGGCGATCTTTCTTTGAACTAGATCACCAAATTGGGAAGCCATCTATCAGCATCTGATAAAACCTTTTATTAGCAAGTGTCAATTTCAGAATTCTTCAAATAAGATAACTTGCCTCTGACCTTTTGGACATTCTGTAAAATAGTAAAATGTTGAACAAAAGGTATGAACTGCTTTCATGACTGTAAGGCAGTATATATATATATATATATATATATATATATATATATATATATATATATATATATATATACACAAATATATACACACACACACAAACACACACACATATATATATATATATATATATATATATATATATATATATATATATATATATATATATATATATATATATATCTTGCCATAATTTGTTTGCCCACTATCATTCAAATATAAAAATTCTGAAGGGCAGTTTGGAGACAGTGATAGGGGCCTTCTCTGACAAATGTTACAGTGTCATACATAATCTTTAGCTACCAATAATGTTATAGTATTGTGGTACTCATTCCAGCATGAAGCATGAGTAGATGCTAACCCTTCATGAGCTGATTTAATTAAGTCTACTCTGGACAGTTTATTAGGTATTACCCTAGCTCTGACTCTGGGTATGGTAGCCATTGAAGTGTTATCTGAATTGAGGGTGAAGATTATCTATAAGGAAAGCCGACCTAGGTTGTTTCCCTCTTTTCTGTTGCTTTTATCACTGCTAGTATGTGTGTCAATCTTCATTTGAGATCTGGTTCTAACTACTTATTTAGCAGTCTAAACCGCTCTTTGGTGTGCACCTCGTCACACTGTTGGCCTAAAGTGTGGATCACTTGAACCAGTGGAAGCTTCCCTTGTAAGACAGCTACCTTTCCCCAAAGCTATCAATTTTGAATTGTTTTTTATTTCGAATCTGTTCAAGTGCCCATGTTTTAAATCAACATTGCATCCTTGTGCACAAAAGGTGAATCATATACAATTAGTATGAAAACTGACGGATCACCCTTCTTCAATGCAAGTACCAAGGCGTACATTTCTGCATGCTGTGTTGTCACCTAAAACAGTGGTCCAGGCTCATTACAACTGGAATTTGCCATCATTAATCACACCCCACAATGTTACACAAGCTACAGAATACTTTTGTTTAGTACCAATTTCAGGTTGTGCAGAGCTGTCTGTATAAACCATGCTCTGATATGACTCAATAGGTAATATTTGTGGATGCTAACATGTACTTTGTTCACATTGGAGACATTTTTGCATCCAGAGAGTGAGATCATTATCAAACATTACATTAACTGCACTCAGTAAGGAGGCCAGCTGTACTCATCTCGGGTTTAGATCGTGAGCATTAGGAATGCTTGCCTTAGTGCCCAGTTGTAATGCATGAATTGGAGAAACCACAACTGTTAATTTTCCATGTTCCAAAGGGCTTTCTTTGAGAATGGCCATTTGCACAGCTGCAAGAATTGTCTTTATGGTAGCAAAACATGCTTCAGCAGTAGAATACAAGTGAGACTTGTAAGCTATGGCAATTTTCTTTCCCTCATTATAGATTGCATATGTATAACCTGAGGTGCTTGTTAATATTCCTAGTATTAGGTTCACCTTGTTGTCACCAGTTTCTCAATATTTTGTCTCTAACATATTTGTTTGTAGCTTACACAAGATATCAGTGTTTTTATAAATCCATTGTTTTGGTGAAAATGAGGAAAAATTAATTTGTACAAGTAAGTCTGCCCAAAGATAAGGAGTTAATAGGGGTTGTAATTTCTTCAATGTGTCTGGGGGCTTCAAAGTATCACACTTCTGAAGGAACCCAGTGCAAGTCTGTTTCCTTGATTAAACAATTCATACTCAAGAAAAATCATGGTCTTTTTTCAAAGTTAAATTTGTAACTGTGTGATGTCAATATTGTCATTATCTGTGAGGTAATTTTCATCAATGTAATATAGCGCCTCAGGATCTGGTTGTAAGATCTCCATAATATGTGCTGAAAATAAAACAGGGCTATTCTTTTAACTCATGGGTAGACACATAAAGGAATATTAAATTCCATCAAACCCATAGCAGTTAGATATTCACTTTTAGGCACTAAGATTTACTAAAAAGAAAAAAAACATTGAAAATAGCCAGGATTGTTTTTTTTCTATAATTAAAAAAAATATATAGGACCCACCTGGTTTTAAAACCAGAAAAGAGGAGTATTTATCAGTCAATTACAAGGCACTAAACAGTTTGCCTTACTTCTGGTTTTAGAGGATATTGAGCCTGGATATGGGCTCATGGCATAAGGGAATAAGATGTGGAATAGACGTTTGCTCATCCCAGCCCACTTGGTTTATGTACAAGGCTGGTGCTTGTTTTACAACACACTATCTTGCATACATTTCCCTGATATCCTCAGGTATTATAGAAGAAAAGGCTACTTTTATCACCTCTTGCCTTCTGGATGCTTTCCTTGTGATGTCGGGGCTGGGCCAGTCATCCTCTGCTAAAATATTGTCATAAGCTTCAGATAAATAAGGCCAGAAGACTGCTTCAATAGTGACCTGTGTATCCCCTCAATTTTCATGTCTAAACTATGAACCCTATCTGGACAATTTAAATATAGTCTGAACCTGTATACGTTCATCAGTCAAACTCACCACCAGAAACTCATAGAGAGTCTGATGCACTATTGTCACCTCTGTTGTGCTGTCCAGCAGTGCTCTTGCCCAAAACCAATTCTGTGGACATATGTGTAGTTGACATGCTTCTAGAAAGTCCTGGCACTTTCTTCTTTTCAAAATGAGTCTTAGGGTCAGAACCTTTCTCTTCTCTCTTATACTAACCTCAGACTCTCGTCCTAACAGACTAACTTTTTTGCTTGCCATATTTGTTTCTTTTTAGCTACTCTCTGCACCCTCTCTGCCCATTTATCATCAGAATACTGATACCAGAGTGTTTTCTAAATTGTATTGCGGTTCCCCAAACTGTAACCACATCAGCTAAATTCCTTGGTTCTCTCCCTCTGTTTCTTTTTATCTTGAGTTGCAGGTTTTGCTCAGCCGGACCTTCAATCTTGCCTTTAGGTTTAAGATGTGGTTTTATGGCTCATGTTCATAAGGTATCGTGCCCCAGAGATGTATACATTTCAGCTATTATTTTTGGTAATTCCCGTTCACATTCCTAAAGAGGAACTATTGCAAGCCTCTGGCGTATAGCCAAAACTGTCCATGAATGTTACTTAGGATGCTTGAGGCAACTGTACAAGCATGTCCCATTCATTTCTAACCTATGTCCAGAGCTGTGCTGCCCTGTACTCATTTTGCACTTGTTTGAATACTTCTAGAAGAATCACTAACAAGGGTGTACCATGTGTGTTATTGTCGATGCACACAAATATAGGCTGCACTACTCTTCAGGTGGCACATACTGAGGGGAAGTTGCTTAGTCAGACTTTTATGCCTGTCTGAGGGTATTTTGGGAGGGGAAGCTTCTTCCAACTGGTTGGTCATGACAGCAATCATCAGGGCAATTTCATTGTGCTTATTGAGCATCTGTCCCATGATAGCATTTGTCTGTGGGCTGATTCCCTGTACAGCAAACTGTCCTCGTAGCAGTGGTCATACTGGAGCTTGTTTAGGATTCATGGTTCATGGTGCATGTTGTATAATTTTCCTATCTACGGAGACTGTATAATTTAAGAGACCTGCTAGGTCAGCAAATGATACGGTCTCTGGATGTGGATTTGGTGTATAGCAAGGCAATACAGGCCTAGTACTTCATTAATTAAGGAATCCAATTGAACGTTCCTGTGTGTATGTGGTAGCTTACCAGCAAACCAATTGTGGTGCTATTGGAAAGACTTCCATTGAAGCACAGGTATGCCCTATAATGTGCAGTCCAACCTTCTGGTTATATGCCCTCAGGCAGCATCCATGGCCTCAAACTCCACCCATGAGTGTAATGTTTCAAAAGCATATGCAGTATGTGCATCTACTACAAATGTAACTTCCCCCGTATTGGGTACAACTCTATTTTTGAGATGTTGCATAGCTGCCTTTTGGTAATTTACTTCTATCATGAAACAGGCCACCCCTTTAATTGATCAGATTCAATAAAACATAAGATTTAAAACCCAGAAAACCACAAATTGTGAATAACCTATTAGAAATCAAGCTTGGCTCACCTATAGTAAACAAGGGCTTCCTTATTTTGTCTGCATGAGGTAGCCATGATTATAACAGATGTTTCTTTGTGATGATGGTTCTTTTGAGTTTGCTCATTCAAAGACTACTCAAAGTCTACTTTAGCCTTGTAGGCCATCTCATGATAGCCTGGTGTGAAGTCCTCTCCAATTCAGTCATCTTGAGGAGCTTATATTGGAGAGTGACCACTGAGTTTTAGCCTGCATTGCAAACTCTAGTTTTAAAATGAAATCTGAATTGGGAGTTCACAACAAAACCAGATGCTACAACCGGACTGCTGCAGAGCTGCATCCTCTGATGTCATACTGCTGGTTTGAGTCAACTTGCTGGATTGCTCCCTGAAAGATTTCTGACCTCCAAAAAAGGTTTGGAGTCCGAAGGTAGAAATCTTCAACAGGCAAAGGTGCAAAAAACATACAGAATACAAGAGACTTTCCAGGAGTGAAATTTGATTTTTTTTCCTGCTCAGAGCTTTCCTGCTGTCAACATCTTGACCACGACTTTATCCGATAGGTACCTGGCATCTTGGAACCCATCTTGGACACATTAATTAGCGTCTGGGATTTGTGTGTTCATAATAGACATCCCCACACAAGGGTAACTTAGATGTGACTAGATTGGGCATTACTGGTAGGATTTGAGGGAGGAGTTGGACACAGCCTTACTGACACCTCAGTTGGCTGTGTTCAGTCTCCACACAATTGGCCTAACAACCCTGCATTGTCTCTTCTACCAGGGGAGGGGAGGCAAGGAACTTAAAGACACTGTCCAGAAGTTTGTCCAACCTTTCAGAAACAGGGCACCAGGGTATAAAAGATGAACCTCAGACACCACCACTTCAGTATACTTCTGGACCTGTGGATACTTTGCCAGGAAGAATGACTGCAGTGCTGCTGAAGGATTACAACTTTGCTGGACTGCACCCTTCTGGACTCCTTCTTTCTTGACCTGACTGCACCTGCATCTCTTAACCCCAGAATCCAGAGTGACTCCAATAGCTAGTTGGCTGGTCTCCTATCTGAAGCCTCAGGGACATAACAGGCTACCAACAAAGCTCTGCCACCTGTGTCATCTGTGACCCTGCCCTGGACCCTGGTCTTGAAATCAGAAGCCCCGTCTACTGGATCCTTGATGTTGATGCAACAGGGCCTCACACCACAGCTTTGCTGCTTCTCGGAACCGATGCATCACCTCGTCTCTGCAACACATCTTTGAAACAGATCCACGCAATGCTCCACCAACCAGAATTTAAGATACTTTTGTCCAGCTACCCTAACTGGATCCCTGCAGCTCAGCTGTGCTCCATTGCAGTTGACATGAACTTGCAACTTTGTCCTGGACCGGCACAACAGGATATCCACAGTTGGCCCCTTATGCCTTTTGCACTATTTTCTACTTTATATTTATATTCTATTATATTAACTCGAAAATTCAATATCTGTGGGTCTACTAATTGGATTTTTGTCATTTTTATCTTGTTTTATTTATTTATTTATTAACAACTACTTTATATTTCTAACTTTGTTGTGGGTTCCTTTTGTGGTGTGTTTTCACTGTATTCCTGTTTGAAGTGTTGCACAAATAATTTACACATTGCCTCTCAGTTAAGACTGACTCACTCTGTGCCAAGCTACCAAGAGGATGAGTGCAGGTTTAATTTGGATTTGCTTGTGCCTTATCCTGACAATGACTGTGGTTGCTGCTTAACCAGTGCTCATAACCCAGTCAACCAAGAACCCAATTTCTTACATTTAACTTTTAACTTTGACCCGTTCTAGTGCAACCAGATGCCCAGAGTTGGTGTTGTTGTCTTGTTGGTGCTACAAACACCTAAAACTTTGAAAAATCATATCTCCTGTTCCCTACATCCAATTTGTGTTGTTTTCGGTGGCTATTTGCTCACCAAGTTTTACTCTATTTATTTTTATAAATTGGCGCAGGATTTTTATTGTGTTATGTTTTCTACTTATTAACTGTGTTGGTCCTGATTAATGTTTTACACATTTCTTCTAAGTGAAGCATGTTTGTGCTGTGCTACAGGTACTAAAGGGTGAGCTCAGGTTTAAATTATTGAGATGCAACTACACGTACCCTTCTAAGGAATGGTAAAATGATTACTTGAGTAGGACCACAATACAACTCAAATAATAATCCACTTTCTCACTTTATCCTTGGACGACTGTCTTTGTTTTGGAATTTCTACTGTACCTCAGAATAAACTTTGGGTCACCCTTATGGCATAGTACAATGCTAAATATGGTGCTGGCAATTTTTTTTCATTTCCCGAAGCAATGCTGCTGATTTACTTGCAGCGATGCTTTATGCATCTTAGTCAGGGCCACGGGAATTATGAGATTGTGCGGCTGTGGCGATTTTCGCATAATTATAGATTTGCCGCATCACCACATAATCCATCATCTGCTGCATAATCCATAGATTTTAACAAAACAAAAAAAATTATTTTTTGCTCAAACGGTTCAAAAAGTACTAAAATTACATTGAACATGTTGCTGCGTAGTGGAAGGCCTTTTGCAAAGCTGAATTAGTCATCTTTCTGTTGCTTACGGCTATATTTAGGTGTTAAACTGCTACTGATGAGGTGCAGCCAATGCCCAAACAGTGTTACCAACTTTAAAAATGATGAAATAATAAAGTAAATACTATTCTGAAATGTGCTGCATTATGCTGCATAATTTGCATTTTCTTGCAGCACAATTTTCTCAACCCTGCCACACAATTTGCATAATTCCAATGGCCCTGGTCTTTTTTAATTCGGGGTCATATCACCTGGCTACCAGTCTCCTAAATTATTAGTAGGCAATGCCCCTGTTTGAAATATGGCATTTTCCTTAACAGAAACAAATTCAGACGCCAAGGTTTTCCCTAAAGCACAATCTCTAATGTTTACTGCTATATTTTGTCTTAATACTGCCACACGTTTTGTATTTTCTCTTGAACTGAAAAACCAGAGCTAAAACAATGGCAGTAATCATGCAGAAACAGATGGCACAAAGCTTAACAAGTACTCTTGTTAATGTGTTGCCAACCTTAAGTAGCTCCGATCTCTATTCCAAACAAGAGCTCTCTTCATCAACATTAGAAAATACCCAAATGACCATTTATTTTATAGAAAAACACTTAAAGCTCACATTTCTCTTCAGTGGGTTTGCTGCTTCACCCGAGGGGATACGCAGATGCAACAAGACTAACGATCTACATTAGCCCAAGTATGTAATAGAAAGGATTTTAATTAGTACAAGAATCATATCAGAGTCTGCACTACAGTAATTTGAAAGAGCACAATTTTTGGAATTGAATGAAATGTAATCAAATTACTGTAGGCCAAGTGGACGAGTTAGAGTAGAGAATTGAAGCCATGTCACATTCAATTACTCCCCATGCACCAAAGCCATTAGTGTCGTGAAGAGGGCCCATGAGATGCAGGCAAATGGCACTCTACCTGGAGGCCTTACTTATCTGGCTAATATTTTAGTTAGTATTGATCGTCGGTAAACGCTTGATTGTGTTCAGTGTTTTTATCCGTGGAGCTAGGAGAGTTTTCTTTGTGGGCGCGAGTATTTTAAATGGATAGACTTCTCATGGAATTATTTTACAAATCAGTGACAAAGCTGACAAAGTTGCTGTCATTTAGTATTCTTTTGAAGGAATTACTTCAGCTCTGACAAGCACAATTCACTTGAGCAATATGAATATTTAAGACCAACCTCTGCAAAATGTGCAGATTTCTATGCACGCTCCTGTCTCCTCAAGTGAGGAACGCATTCGATCTGTGCATTTACTCCTACCTGAGCAGGTTAATTCACTTACATAATTAGGGTAGAACAGTTGGGTCATGGGGCCCAAACACTGGGTTTGCATTCATGCCCTATGACATTCTCAGAATAAGGTGACTGAGGCCCTATTGTGCTCAGATTTTACCAGAGATTGCCTGAGAATTTTCTTTCACACTGTGGTTCAAAGCCAAGATTGTGACTGAATCCATAATAGACTCTCTGCAGTATTCTGCAACACCAACCAAAGTATTCTCCTCCTCCAGCAGTATGCGGAGATTGGGTATGGAGCCATGTTCCCCAGTGGTTCCAGTCCTTCCTCTCCACTGGAGCAAATGGTACTTCCTCACATTATATGTTGCTAGCATTAATTGTAGTGGGCCTGAGGACGTAGCCTTGTCTTAAACCTTCTTAAATTCACACTTGGCTTTACTTTTTAGCATTCTTAATGTGCAGATTGTAGGCTGCTACATGTGATCCATCTCATGTTGGAAAACTGTGACCGGCTTAGTTTGAATTCTACTAAGATGGACAGCCTAAATAGGGCCAAGAAAACACTTTTACCATCCCATTTTAGATGACCCCCCACACATACTATGGCTCCTTCCTCTACGCAGAACATGTGTACAGTGGGGATCCTCTTCAATCTTTGTATTCTTCGGGTCATTAATTTGACTCCATTCTACTACTTTTGTTTCCTGAAAGGGATCCTCTCTGCCTGCTGATGCTACAAGACCAAAGTGCACTAACTCCTGATGTGACCATGTCAATCATGTGCTACTGCAATATAATTTATGTTGGCATCCAGGTCAAATACATGATCAAATTACTGATAGGGCAACAGCAAATACTTCCGTTTGACTTCTACCTCAAGAAATCCTAGGACCTTGTCAAAGACCGGATTCCAAAGAACCATAAGTCTTAGTATAGCATAGCATAGTATAGTGCTCAGTATATTAAACATCATGGACAAGACCATGGGTTACAACAAATTATTGTAACCCTACCCATGAACCAAAGCCTTATGATTAGCTTTACAAAATAAACCCTGCATCCTTCCTGGGAGTTACAAACAACTTGGGGAAAACTCCTTAGAGACAATACGGGGGAAAACTCAGTACAAACAACGGCCACCTCCCTGGACACATCCTCCTTTCACCCAAGGTGGATCTGCCCATTTCAAATAGACACTAATCTGCTGCAATCCCTTCATCACAAACAGGACCAATGAAATTATGCTGCAGGAGATTGCCAGATTATGTGGCAGGTTGAGTAAATTATGCAGCAAGAAATGCAAATTATGCAGCATATTGCAGCACATTTTGTAACAGTATTGCTTCATTAATTTGTAATTTTTAAACTTTGTAACACTATCTGGACATTGGCTGCACCTCTGTAGTCCATTTTAAAGTCCAAATACAGCTATAAACAACAGAACGGTGACCAGTCCTGCTTTGCAAAGGACCTTTCACTGCGCAGCAACACTTGTGGCTGCGTTTATAGTAACTTTTGTATAATTTGAGCTAGAAGCAAATGTTTTTCGGGGGTAAAATCTTTTTATGGGGCATATGATGGATTAAGTGACAAATGGGGCAAATCCATAATGATGCGAAAATCATTGTGGCCGCACAATCGCATAATTCCAGTGACCCTGATCACAAGTAATTTATTGAGTTCCTAAGAAAGTCATAAGAAATTATTACCCTTAGCTCACGTTTGTTTTGTTATTTACTAGACTCTCTACAGATATGCTTTTTGATGCCCCTGAGAAAAGTTTCAGACCAGGCTGGATTAGTTGTTGGTATTATATTTGTTTGCAAAATTGTTCTAATTTTGGTAACTGTGCACGAGAAGGCATATTTCTTAATTTTTACTTCAGTACAATGATGTTAAAAATTGAAAGGCACGTTTTTATATGGATCTATTCAGCACTTAAAATGTTAACGTTCACCTGAAGAAAGGTTTCATACTGGCAGGCAGAGTGTCTTTCATCCCCGTTAACTCTTCATACCTGGAGTCCCTGACATAACATGGACAAGAGAGAGATCCGCCCTCCATATAACGTGCAGGAAATGTCACACAGTGAAGTCTTGTGCATTTACCAAGTCACAAAGAAATGCGTGCTTTTATTCTTAAAACATTGTTAGTAGCTTCTTTTTTCTAGTTGTAAGGCTGAGTAAATTGCATTATTGTGTTTACCTTCAATATTAATGACATTATGTACTGTAGTTCCCTTCATATTTATATTATTACCATGTCCCACCTCAGTCTCCTTTTCGGAAGGCGTTGCTAATTATCCTATTTCATGCCACCTTCTTTTGTCAAGCCCTTCTGCTCTTTGATTAGTTTTTCTGGGTAACACTGTGTGACAATGTCTTGAGATTTTGTGAAAATGACTGGCAGAATAGGAGGTAAAGAGAAATTAGAAGCTTAATGTGTTCTTGCCTCAGTCTCACAACTCCCACATGCAGCCTTTCACAGAGAATGTTTAGAAGGCTTTTTAAGGCATGTGGGGGCTGTTTTTAGCAGAAGCAAATGGATAATCAGGCCGTTTGTGACCTCTAAAAAGTGTTGTAGCATGTATCAACTTTATTTTGAGAGTCGATAACTTGTAACCAACTCACAAAATAGGGGTTGTGAGTCACTAATAGGAAGGGGCGTGCCAAAGGCGTCCTTTCCTAATAGCGAGTTGCAGGGGGATGTACAATTGCTTTGCGACCAAAATGCGGTCACGAAACAATCACAGTTTACCGCCCACTTCAAGTAGGTGGTAAGCCAGTCGCAATTAGGTGGTAAGCTAACCACAAACTTCCCCTTTGTGATTGACAGCCACAATGTTTTTTAAGAGCAGGCTGTGGTCTGCTGACCCCAGCAGGCCACCATCCCTGTTAGTGCCAGCCATTCCCAATGGGTCACAAATTGCGACCTGCCTCATGAATATTAATGAAACAGGTCCCTTGCGACCCATTAAGGAATTGTAACCAGCATCTGAGACACTGTTGTATATCAGCTTTTGAGACTTTCAAATTGGAAGTTGCTAAAAAACTCAATTTGTGAGTCGCAAACGCTGACTGTCGTACATCTGGCCCCCTGTGACTTTTCTTTCTGTAGCATTGATATGCTGTAAGCCAGAACATTAGGGGTTGGTAAGGCTTGAATCGTTGCCCACAAACTTGAGGAAACTCAGGAAGTTTTATTTTTGTTGAAGGCGGCAAAATCAGAACAGAAAAAATGCGTGCAGTCATCGTTGGACATCTATGGACACATACCACCAGTGTGCTCCCACTCTCTAAGATTATGGATCGGAGGAACTCGAAGCAATGGGTTAAAGGTCTCCAAGCTAAAGGATCACTCTCTGCTGATATATAATAAATATCATGAAGCACATGTCCAGAGACATCCAGGACTGCTACTGTGATACAAGTACACTTTTAATTGTGAGTACAAACACTAGAATGAACCACATATACCCAAGGCCACTGGAAATATACAATTCTGGGTTCACAGCATTCTGCCCACAATTTTGACTTGCCACATTTATCCAATAATCCATCATCTGCTGTATAATTTGTAGATCTCAACAAAGAAAAAAAATGTTTTATCACTCAAACAAACCAAAAGGTATAGAACGGCCTGCAGCACATGTTGCTTCACAGTGGAAATCCCTATTGAAGGGTTGACCAGTCAATTTTCAGCTGTCCACTGCTGTTTTTGAGTGTTAAACTGGCACTAATTCGGTGAAACTTGACCTGATAGGATTTACATGTGGAAAAGATGACAAAATAATGAAGTAATGCTATCACAAAATATGCCCCTTTACACTGCATAATTTCCCTTTTCTTGCTGTAGAAACTAGTCGTCTGCTCTGAAATGTGGTCCACCCCTGTCTTATATTTCTAGCAGTCTTGCATATGACACACTGCAATATGGAAGACTCGTGTTAACATGCAAGCAGTGTACTCCTACCCAATAAAAAGGATCTCTAGAAGATTTGACATTCTGGAACAGAAAATTGTGTATGTGCTCACAACTCTCCTTGCTCATTTCAATGTGCAGGTCATGCAGGCTCTTAACACTGCGGTATTCTGGGTGACCATTGCAGGCAATGGTGTGGGGTAAGGCAGACAGTGAGTGCACCAGGCCCTGTGTATAATATGTGAACTTGCAGCAGGGAAGGCATAGTAAGAAAGAGATGGTCTGAAAGTCATTAGTTCTGTCTATAGGGTGAGAGTTCATCAAGTCAAAGTAGGTGTTAAATTTCCAATACAAGAATCAGAAGAACAAGGACGGGTAATATCTCCCACGTGTTTTTTCTGTTGCACATTGCACTGAACTTGATTTATAAAAAGAAAAATAGTATGCTACCTCCGTAGTCCTTAAAATGAAGTAAAATCCTTGATCAAACTTAATAAATAGTTAATGAAAAAATTACGTAATTCAATAATAACGACTGAAGTGATTGACATTATCATTTTGACTATATTTTCAACAGGTTGCATTGAATACCTTCACACTCTCTCAATCAATCAATCTGTTTGTAAGCACACTACTCACCTGAGGGGTCGGTCCCCTGAGCTCCCCAGTTTGACAAAAAAACCTGTAAGGAGCTATATGATTTGAGAATAGAAGGCCTTTCATTATTTCCTCAAAATGTTAGGGCAATTTCGCAGTGAGGACACGTGAAACTTGATTTTGAGCCACGATCTTGTCTTAGCTGGTCCTGCATGTGAATGTCTATCCCACAATATTGTTAGCCAAACCAAATGCACAAAACGGGACGCTCCAATAACTGATATATTTCACTGTAATTGTGCAGACTGAGACTGAACTCATATTTGATGTGTTTGTTTTCTGGATGAAAACCTATGTGTTGCCTTTACTCAAAGATTCACCAAAGTGTTCATAACAATTGTAAGCTCATTGTGGAGACATGAATTGCAGGCTTCTCAATATCCACTAAGTAGTTAAAGTCAGGTATCAGTTATTTTTTCATATCATTTTTTAATTATCCCAATTTATATTTTTCCAAGTTTCCAGTAGACCGGTCTGGGGGAGCATACCCCCGGTGCAAAAGTGTTTTATTTACAAATGGACAAGACGTTTTTTTGGGTTACCCGACCCTTGTTTACCAGGACGATTCCTCAGATTGCTCTGTTGGGAACTTGGAAACTTGAAAAGGCTACTCCTGTCGTAGCGCTGGACTCATCACGAGTGGGAGCTCGGATAACATATATTCGGTGTATTGGCCAGCGCTAAAAAAAATTTAAAAGAGTCAAAACAGTTGACAAACACCATAGCTGCGTAAAGATGTTTTACTTTGAAATCCCCCAAAAAAGCTTGGTTCGCTTGCACACGTCTTAGAAATAGTATGAGAAAAAATTTACCAACTTGTGTCACTGCAGTAAGACCTGGCATGTGACTGCACATACGTGGCTCCAAGCTTTTGGGAAATTCTTCAGAGTACCTGCTTGCCCCTTGCTAGCCTCGGTGTTCTGAATTACAGGTGCACAGACACTATCCCTTTCATAACCTTAAAGAAAAACAAAAGTGAAACCCTGCATGTGATTTCTCAAACGGCGGTTGCATTGGGAGCAGGACCTAGGTAAACCT
Source organism: Pleurodeles waltl (assembly GCF_031143425.1). Lineage (NCBI taxonomy): Eukaryota > Metazoa > Chordata > Amphibia > Caudata > Salamandridae > Pleurodeles > Pleurodeles waltl. The sequence continues at coordinate 812,743,279 of NC_090437.1, read as the reverse complement.
GAGTAGTAGACTGTGGGGAAGCACACAAGCCTAAACCTTCACTTCCACCCCTCCAAAAGTGCACATGCCCACACCCATCCATCCATAAACACACACATGCACACATACTGACACCCACTCATTCACAAACACAGACACAAACATTTACACTTACCCATTCATAAGCATGAGCATACTAATAAACATACACTCCGATGTTCACACATGCACCCAAATATTCAATGAAGCACTTACCTCCATGTGGCAGGTGGGAGAAGTATCACCAGACGGGAGCTATGGACTTTAGGTGCCCACATGCATCAAGGAAAGGAAAATTCCACTGTCTCCTCACAGTGGCCAAATTTGTCTAGTGTCAACTAATGAGAAGGGACCTCTCCTGAATTGTCGCAAGGTGGGGGTAGGGTCAGTGTTGATCCCTCTCTACTCTGCCATAAATTGCGAAAGGAGGGTGTGAGGATTTGCTGATAGAGAATCAACTGCAGCAACCTCAGGGATAGATCCATGAGTGCCCAGGACTGACTGTCACAGACATTCCCCTTGCCATCACGGGGATGCTCATCACAGGACTTTCAAAGACTAATGAGGTCGCTACTCTCAGGTCTGTTAGATATTCAGTCTCACAATCCTTGGATGACTGGTGCATGTGCTTTAGGGCATGTTAAGCGACTCTCTGTTTGACTCTGACATGATGAGAGTCAACACCCGGTATGCACTGGAATGGAGGGGGCAGAACCCCAACACCCTCACTGACCAGTCACCACTTCTGCACACTAAACCTTAATACATAGCTCTTAAACCCTGCTATCGGTTTATTGCAATTTAGCTTTTTTTAATCCTCTAAGTCACTGTCTGGACAGATCTCATCCGGAATAGAAAAACACTGAAAAAATATTGAAAACTTGAATGTTCAATTCTACAGGAAAATGTCCCCTCTGAAATCAGGCAATACAGTTCTTGACACTACGTTGTCAGCACAGGGTTCTGTTCACACGAAGCTGAAAATCTGTGATTTTGTTCATAAGAATACTACATTTCAGAAAAATTTATGGTTACAGAATGGGCGTACAGCTATCTCTTTGTCCACTCATCCTCAATAGGGTCAACTAAATGGCATGTGTAAAGGGGTATGTATTACATCCATTCCTAACATATGCAATGACTACAATTTTCAACAGAGTAAACATTGTGTACGCCCAGTTGATTCACTCTCTGGAGGGGCACTACATAAAATATCTTGCAAACTTCCTGCTTCTGACATACAGTCCCATTTCATAACCTGGATAAAGCACTGAAGATGTATTTGTGACCTATAAAGTATAATCATTCCTGGATTATTTTCTGGTCAGATTGAAGAGGAGTCAAATTTATGATGACAAGCTCACCAAGATGGCATTTTGGCAACACCTGGAGGGACATCATGGAAATGAGACTCAAATCTAGTTATGATAAAATCTTAGACTATTTGCACTGACTACCTATGTGCCTGACTTAAGTCTGAATGTTTAATTCTAGCAAGGCAGACACATGGATTGTGACCTCCTCATGTTTTACGCCCTTGTCCCAAGTGATGCCACTCTGTGGCTAACCCCAGTCATTGCAAATTCTGCCACTCTGCAGCACAGGTCATCCTACATGACATTTCTGCATTGCAGAAGTCACCCCTCCATTGATGTTGGATTGCCACTGCACTTGGTCCATAGCAGGAGAGGGCCGTTGCACAGATCATGTCATTGCCTATGTGCAGACTTGAGTTGGAGACCCATGCCAAAAGAGGGCTGCTATAAGGTTAGCCCTGTAAAGAGTGCCATGCCACGTGGTACGGACCATTGCCTTGTGTGGCAGTGCCATGGAAGGAAGCCAAGAGAGTCTACCAAGAATCACTGTGCTGTGTAGTCTGGAAACGAGCAAACAAACTGTGAGCAGTGGTGACTGGTAGGGCACTGGTAGGTCAACAGGAGCAACAAGGATTGCATCCGACTAGACCCCTTGGCTTGGATCAAGCAAGGATGCAGTGGAAGAATCGCTGAATCAAAGAGATCGAGATGGAGATCAGGGACATCAGAATCACCCCTCCCACTAAGGCAGAATGGTCACATACCCTGCAGGAGAAGCCCTGTAAAGCACCACACATCAGAGGTTAGAGTAACTCATTCTAGTGCTGGTGCCCGCATCACTGCACTAAAAGTATTCACGTATTAGAGCAACCCAACCACCCACGGATTGGAATCTCTCTCTACCAGGAGCTGCATTTAAGTAGCGACTACACTGATAAGTGCACTCTACTGTGGGGACAGACCAAAGCAGATTCGCTCCAACGGGTTGAAAACAAATTTGTGCACAGATTATTGATGGTACCCAAGAATGTAGCAAACATTATCTGTCATGTGAAACTGGGATTATGGCATATTGAGGACTTAATTGCTGTTGCCCCACGTTTGATCTGGTTAAACATTTGGTCAAACCCGACGGACAGATTGACTCAAGATTGTATGACCGATTGCATATAATTGGCCAATTCTCATAGAATTCTGTGGCTTATATTTTGGCAAATCTCTTTTTGGAACTTAGGTTTGGAAAATATGTTTACTCACCCAGAGGGCCTCCCTACTAATGCAAAGCTATTGGTTAAAAAACTACACTCTGAATCTTAAACCTTAGATTCCATGGGGCTTTGACATTAAAAACTTTTGAACCCTATTTTCAGATTTCAAGCACAAGATCAATGGAATCTTGTTTAACTTGGTTTTCGTGCTCCTCATTTTACTCACACTTGGTTTTATTTAGACTGAATTTGATAGATTTTATGGTGGCCTTCCTAAAGCAATGAATATGGAAAAAGTTACTCCTAAATTGTCCTTGTGACGCTGTTTCTAAGCAAAACACGTCTCACTTTTTTCTATTTTGCTCACTTTACTCTGTTCCTAGACATACTTTTATATTACCTCTTTTACATAAAGTACTAGTTACCTCTTACAAGGACGCACTGTTTTCTGTAAAAAAATTGGCATCTATACAAACCTGTTATGCTGTTTTAACTTTTATCAGATCCGCTATTGGCATTAGAAAACAATATGAAATGGTGGAAGCAGTTGTAGATTAACTTCAAGCTGGAATAGTATAAGATTTTAACTTTGGTTTTTACCTGCTTATTTTACGTTATGTTTTTGCAATTTTACCTGCAGTATATTTATGGTCTTTTTATATATATTTTTGGTTTCTTTTAGGTACAATTTTGGATAAACTGATTTTAGCTATTATATTTAGTTATATACATTGTCTATGTGAACAATGCTCTGTTATAAATGTTTTAAATTTCTGTTTCTTATGTGAAATGATTTTGTACTTTGATGGCACTTTGCTGAATAAAGGAATTTTGACTGACTGACTGAAGTGCATTGTATGCTGAAACTGTCTCACTTGTTCAGTTAATAGGAGTGCAGCACTTTTCAAACATTATCATGAACTCTGACCGGTGCAGCTCAGGTGAATCATTAATCACCCACTGAAGGAGAGACTGAACATATACCATACTTCTCTGTCAGTGCGTGGACATGAATAATAATTCTGAACTGGCTGTAGTGTCCCATGTGGTTCATGGGGGTGGCACCCTGCCTGCTATTGTTTGCCAGCGAGGCGTCTGCCCTGTGACCATGTAGGGCATCATTGGCCAAAGGCAGACATTCAGGAGGTGGGCATCACCTTCTGTTATGCTTTCCAAGCCTGCCACCAGAGTGGCTTATTCTAGTCCATGATCAGCATACATGACTGGCAATGAGCAAGTGGTTGGCCGGTGTCACAAAGTGGCACATAGTCTGCAGGAAGGGTGTTTCCTATGGATCCTACAGTTCCCCAGCGCAGCTGCACTGCCCACAACACTGTCTGATCCTTTCTCACAGATTACTCTATTTTACCCTTCCCAGGCAAACACAGAACCAGTGCAGGGTCATCAATCCTACACTGCACAACACTACACATCTAACTGTTGTAGGCTAAGGATGAACAAAGCATGCAGCAGCGAGCATTTAAAAATGTGAGTGAGACTTTAGGCCTCACTCCAGTGATGCAGGTTAAAAAAAAACTGTTCACTCCTGCTGATCACTACACGGTAGACTGCCAACACCACGCTTGTGCTGCTTAATTCCTGGGGCATTGTACTGCCATGAGGGTAATGCTTTGGGTACCCCTCCCACTCAACAAGACAGCAATCCATGGGGACAGGTCTATGTCATGGTGCACACACATCATCTGTGCCCTCCTATGACCACAAAAATCAGCATTAGGGATCCAGAAATCAGTACAGTTACGCCCTCAGGGTAGAGGTACACATCCATTACCATGCAGAGGACTTTTCTGTCCCAACTTCCTTATACTCTCTTGCCCCCACTCTACTGCTTTGGAAAAGGGGTCCTGTCCAGGTACCCAGTTTAGATGCAATCATACTTTACAATTATGTTCTTGTTTTGTTTTGCCTTTTGCTACTGTATTTGTATTGTTGTATAATAAAATATTACATTACATTTTTACACAAAAAACTAAATGGGTTAACTACTGGGAACTGGTAGCACAGTAAATCAAACTGTGCTATGTGAGGATATCTGTTGTTAAATAAGTGAATGAAGGGATGATATAAATGAAAACATGGTAAAAGGACACATAGTAAATTTACTTCGGTCAAATGAGAGTCCTCTGCAATTTGTGTTTCCTCTTATATTGTGATGGTGAAATCTGAAGTGAAATTTACATGCTTGTAAGTTGTGCTCAGAATAAGTTTGTTTTCTAGTTATCTTCAAAGTTTGAGAAAATGACACTTCCACCTGCTAAACATATTCTCAGGTCTTAAACATATGATGTACCTTTAAACAGTGTCAGTGTGACAAAAGATAGTGTCACTGCAATGTTCTGATGCACATTACCAGACCTACAGCAAGGCTGGCAGGGCCTAATTAACCCAACCAAAAGTGATTAAGATTTGCTCTCATAGATGACCCCTATGCTTGTGGAAATGTGAGACTTTTCAATAGGTTAACAAACCAACTCACCCCCCTGAGCACCTCAGTAGAAATACAACAACTGTGTGGGTTTCCTGGAGTGCTCCCATACATAGTTACTCAGGCAGAAACTTCACTCGTTGGAATTTACCCATGAGTAATTGTTATACAAATATAGCACTGTGCAGCTAACATTTTTGTTTTTCTCAAGATAGGAAATATTTTTGACAGTAGCAAAACCCATTACATTATACCCTCACTGATTATGGGTTTCTCATTGCTTCGGGTAATCACACATAATTTTGCCTTTAACCAAAGACACATTTCCATGTAGGACTGCTGCCTGCGCAGCATTTTACTAGCATGACCAGTATCTTAATGTTCCTTCTTGAACAAAAATCTGGAAAATCACATAAAGCCAATATGTTGCACCTTATCAGTACATATTTAAAATAGCAAATATAAAAAGAAAGCATGTTAAAAAGTCCTGGAGGTTTAATAATGATCTCTGAATGATAATTAAAGTAAAAAATCAAATACAGAAAAGCAATGTTAAAAATGAAAATGGATGATGTTATAAAAATTCCTATTTATGTAGCATGTCCTGGCCCTTGCAGAATCTTAAAAAATGAACAAATGGCCAGTATTCCTCTCTGAGAAAGGTGGCAACTCTATGATGTCAAGAAATATAATGTTTCAAGGGGGAGAAATGATTTACAAAGGTTATGTGAAAAACCACAACTATTGCAAGATGCCCATACAGGAAGAACCAGAAACCCACATTTAGCATCAATGCAACAAATATTCAAAATCTTCCCTAAGGTAACGAAAACTCGCCCCCTGCCTTGCACGGCTTTTTTACTTTTTTTTTTTACTGCAAATATTACATTGATATTATCAATGATGTTATTAAAGATGTCATGAGTGCCCTCATTTGTTTGGGTAATTGGCAGTGCGTGGGTAGAGCGGGAGTTATAGTTTCCTTAAGGCATGAGTTATAGTTACTTGAGGTAACTCTAAATATAACAGATGAATTTCTATGGTTTGGTACATTTAAAATGTGAGCATAAATATAATGTCCTTGTGACCTTTGTGTTTTTAAGTGAATTTCTATGTTTCTTTTAAATTGTATTACCTAACTATAATGTCCCTGTAACCTTTGTTTTGTCAATGAATTTCTATGTTTTTTACCATAAAGTAATTACTATGTGTTAATCCAACCACCACCATGCACGGCCTGCAGCCAAACCCTGCGGACAACACCTTTTGGCCATGCCCAGCAGTTCACCACAGCATGTCTCTCTGGGTGTGAGGATAGGGTGTGAGAGGTTGTATCTGGGGGTAAGAGAGGCTGTGAGAGTGGGTGCATCAGTGTGTCTTAGTGGGTGCAGCCGTTTCTGTGTGGGTCTGTGAGTGGGTACGTGAGGGATTCAGTGGGTCTGTGAATGGGTGTGTGAGGGTCTGAGTGGGTCTGTGAGTGGGTGCATGAGTGTCTGTGTGGGTCTAGGAGTGGGTGCGTAAGGCGAAATAGATTGAAAAGTAGAGAGAGAAAAGGAGTGGGAGGAAGAGTGGTAGAGAGTTTTTTAGGCTTTGATGAATGATACATTTAGAGTGAGATGTCTCTGGACAAATTGAAACAGAAAAAATATTTGTCAATTAAAAAGAGGGAGATCACCTTTCATGATAAACCCTAAACGGTTGAAGTTGAAAACAAAGATAAGTGGGGAAATGACAACTGACACACCTGGATTAGAAATCTCAACTTTTAGTGCGAGGGTGTGTGACCTTAACCAGTATGCCACAGGTAACTCTCTGGCATAATGAACAAAGCGCTTCATGTATGATGATCAAAGCGCTTCCCGAACAACAAACAAAGGGGCTTCTGCCCAACGAACAAAGCCCTTCAAGTTCAATGAGTAAAACTTTCAGGCATTAGTAGTAAATGTGAAAATGTTTTGGAGATAAGCAAATTATAGTTTCAGTGTTTTTTGGGAAGCATAATATGTGAGATACGTATTTAAGTCTTTGAGAATTTCTAGCCTGAGATCAAACGTTTATGTTATGAATGCATAGTTGTTACATGATTGATATTCGGAGTATGATCACAGTCCAAAGCTCTTGCCATCTCTAGGTTCAGAGGATGCAGTTTGTTCTTGTTCCATGATTCAAAGAAGGGGCTATGCCCAATTTACAAAGGGTCTCAATCTGATATCACAGAGACGCCTTTATTCAAGAGTCTATTGGTGAGTTTATACTGTTATGAATGAGTCAATGCATATTTGTTCTTACCATTTCTTTTCAGATCTCTCTCCCTGCAGTTCCCTACCCTAATTCCCTTCCCCCCGCGCCTGGTTTCATCATAACTCGGTGCTCTGATAGCTTTCTGAGTTGGAGACGCCAGGAGGTGGGCCGTTTGTTCAGCAGCGTGCAGATCCTGAGGAGAGGGCACTGTGACAACAACTCTGAGCACCTTTGCAAGGTGGCACAGGTTCCCTTTGAATGGGGGGTCTCAGGTTCCTTGAGAGTAGCTGTGAGCCCAACCATGCCTGTTGATTGTCTGCTAGGTAACGACCTGGAGGATTCACCTTGAAGTGAGGTGGAACAGCAGTCACACTTGGAGATGTTGGGTCTGCCTGGGAGGGCATGCGTGAGCACCCTTTCTATGGCAGCCAGTTAGGTTGATCAGGAGGAACTGGAGCCTGAATGACTGGCCCAGGTGCCTGCCAGGAAGAGGAAGGGCGGGGGGTGTGGGAAACCCACCCCAGACGTTGCTATGGTCCGGCAGGTGGCTGAACCTGAGGGGGATGCTCTGAAGCCTACAGAGGAACAATTGACTGAACTGGGGGATGTGCCTTAGCTGATCCATTGGCAGCAGGAAGGGGGTCCCACCAAGAAAGAGTATTGCAAAGCACAGAAAATCTGTCGAGTTAGGGCACAAGTTATAGTTACTTGAAAGAACTATATCTATAACTGCTGAATTTCTATAGTTTTGTATGAGTAAATTCAGACCCTAACTATAACGTCCCTGTAACCTTTGTTTTTTTCAGTGAATGAATATATACACACACCCACACACACACAAAAGGTTAAAATGAAGCTATATTTAGGAAAGCTATTATGATTGTAGCTTACAATAACAAAAAAAACCTGGACATCCACTGAAAAGAAGTTAGACATTGAAATAAGGTAAAAAATAAGCCCTTATGAGTTTGGTGGGTGGCGGAGGCCGCCCGCCAAACTCATTCGCACGGAAGACTGCCACGTCAGTCTTCCACCCGCTAGCCCTATTAAGATTTGCCTGCTGGGCCGGCAGGCGGAAACAGCATTTCCAATGGGGACCCTGTCACCCCCTTTCTGCCAGGCTTTGCATGGCGGGGCTACTGCCATGCAAAGACTGGTGGAAAGGAGACTCATAATCTCCACGGCAGCACTGCCCTGGTGGATTGAGACTGCCGGCACTGCCAGGCTGTCTGCGGCACGACCATGGCGGCTCCACCATGGTCGTAATGTGAAGGCCAGATTTCTGCTTTGGCGGCGGTCCAACCTCCACCGAGGCCCTCTCATGACCGCCAGGGTTGTTATGAGGCCCATAATGTTTAAAAAACAAAAATTTAATACATTTTGATAAACATTGACTGGTTCCAGTATGCTGGTTTTAATATGCGTTGGACACCAGTAGTTGTTTAAAAACCAAATAGCCTCTGAAATTCACTAGCTAATTGAATGGGCTAGCTATAACTTGCACCCTGTCATTCAATTCCTCCTGACCTCACACATTACATCACTCATGACATCTTATATTACATCATTTATGAGATCATGGATCACATCTCACAACATCTTTAAAGTCTGACAGAAGGTGTCTTTACATTGGCAAATGCATAGTTGTCAACCTCTTGACTTAAAATTTGTGGGTCATGTTAAGCCTTTAAGAAGCTAATCCCATTAAGGTAAATGGAAAATTGTCCATAGGCGTAGTGTGTTGAATTTCTTGAGGTCTACAAATCTTATAAGAGAGTGTCACAATGACTGTAAAATGTCATCACTGATTATCAATGATGGAGAAGGGGGCATAGAAATGCAATATTAAAATATCAAGGGGTCCTAAAAAATGACTGAATTATAATACAGAAAACATAGTAGTGCTATGTTTGCTTAATGGGCAGCTCATAACTGTAGAGCTGCAGCTTCTAGGTGTGAAATAAAAGGTTTATATAATGGCAGTTTCACAATGGTGGAGATGGACTTAACCAAGTACTATAAATATTTAGACCAAGGGTTATGGTACAATTCACATTGGCTAGTAAAGTTGGGGTGGGCTGGAAACTTACAGGCTTAACCTCCCGATATTAATATAAGGCCAGCAGTAGTACAGGCATGTCTGGGTGGAACTGGACGCAGGAGTTTCTTCAAAGAATGGGGATAACAGGACGAATGGCAGGAACAATGGAAAGCCAAAGTTCAGACTGTGCATTGGGAAATCATTAGTAAAATGCTGGGATCAGGGACCAGAGTCCAGCTCTGTGGATTGCAAAGTGAGCCAATTAGCCACTGCGATAGACTTCTGCCAGGGGTGACACCTACAAATGCTATAAATGAGTAGCACATTAGCGTACAAAATGCATCGGTCAGTTCCATGAAGCTGGTAGTTGATATGCTATACAATCACAACTCTAGTTGACTAGGATCACGTACAAAAGAGTGTTTCGAACCTGTGGGTAATCAAAACATTGCGGGAAGACATTGAAATGTGATTTTCAGAGAATTATACAAATGAAACAACAAACTGGCTTTCAATTGACAACACATTGAATTATTTTCTTTTTTGATGATATGCTTGAGGGCCTTCAGAGTTACTTGAAGAACATCTGTCTCAGCAATTGAATCTGTTTGGTGAATCTGCACATAGGCCATTCTGACAGTTCAGATATTTGATACTAGTCTTTAAACTGTACAATCACAATCTGAACATTGTAGGCGAGACCTGCTTTTGTAGATCTTGCAGCTCGAGAAGAATAGATCGGTAGTGGGCTAGCACGGTCTAATTACAAATAGAAACGATAGATAAGTTTATCTCGTCTTTTCTCATTGCACAGTTTAAATACTGCATGGGCCTCATAAACATTTAATCAGAGTGCAGTTGCAATATCCCCCCTATCTCTTTGCTGATTAGAAAGGCTAGCATTACTTACTGGGAAGATGTTATTTAAGCCTGCAACAATAACTAGCAGATGGTATATTTACAATCCATTTATCTTTTCATTGACTGTCACCACAGGAGGTCATTTATCTACACACAGAGTCGCTGCCTCTGTTGTAAGCACTCTACACGCTTTCCACCAATGTGTTTAACCACCAGCATTGAAAGGAAATAGAATGTAGGAGCTCGGGCCAGGGGTCTACTTCATTTGCTATTCTGTGCTTTCGAAAGCTAGCACTTCAAATCACGCTTAATAGCAACAAAATAGCGAAACCACAGTTCTAATACTGAATATTGAATTTCAATTTAGGCTCTATCTCAATTTCCATGGTAAATGAGCAGACCTCCTTGTTTAGTGCCTGCCTAATACAAATGCGTGGGGGACTACATCAAGTGGGATGGATATTAATGCAAAAAGGACTTGGAATATTGTTTTTCTTATTCTGTTTCTCTGCTGTGCGTAGCTTATAACTTTGCAGTGGCAGGCAGGGCTCTTATGGAAGCCGCTAGAGCCCTTGTGGTGCGGGAGGGGGACCCTTCAGGGACCTCCAAATCCATCAAGGGGGGCCCATTCCACCCCAATGCCAATAAATATCTGTGAGATATAGTAGACTTAGGGTCACATTCTGGAGAGGGGTCCACAGACGTTACACTACGCCACTGGGCGTAGATGGTGCATAGTTTGATGACACCGCGTCCTCTTGTAATGCGACCCCACCACATAACAATCAGACGTTCTGTGGTGTCCTTACGAATCATCCTAATAAATGTACACTTAACTACTCCCTCTTCTGACATCTCGATCATCAACACAATTGAAGATCACAATTCGTGTTTGCTAATAGCACTCCTACTTACTCAGCAATAACTGTAAAAAACAAATAACACAAAAGCCTAAAGCCAGAAACTTGCTTGACTTACTAAATCAAAAAGTGTTACTCACTTCTTGAAACTAAACACTTTCAAAATTAAGTTGAAAGAATTTATGGCATTTGGACAATTCATTTTATACTTTGAATAGTTTTTGCATCTTATTTGTTTTTATTTGTAATGATTTTTGTATAGTGTATTTATATTTATTGTACTGTAGTTTGCATATGTGCACCCTGAAGCTCTACTTGTTGGGCATTATGAGGACATACTATACCACTGCATAAACTGTTGTAACACAGAACATTTAACTTCAATTGTCCCGCAAAAGCCTACAATTCTTCTTTCTTCTTTTTAAAACAACCCGAATGTCTACATCAGTTCATCCGTCCGTTTTATTTAAGCCTGCAACAATAACTAGCAGATGGTATATTTACTTTTCACAGTCACTTGGGCGATCATCATGGCTTACTTTCACAGTATTTAAACATTCATTGAGCTGTTATAATGAGCAGCTATTTTGGCCTTTCCGACCACTGAGAAAACAGGGATAGTTCTCACAATGCATCTAATTCCTGATCAACATGATACATTAGTTCATCAGTGATAAGACATCTGAAGAACTGTTGAAATGCACCCATCTGGGTTTGGATTGTGCCCAGCTGTCTCAATGGTGGGACTTGATGACTTCTTACATCTCTACCATGGTCCACATTACATATTTGTAGCAAAATAATAAAACATTTTTAGAACTTTCACGGCGCACTTGTAAAATGATTTGCAATGCAGCCCGAATTCACAGACCCGGAAAATGCAGAACAATTCAGCCTTGTTCTGCGTCAATATATTGGGTACAGAAAGATCCACAGAGTACATGTGTGTCTGAACTTTTATAAAGCACTTCAAACTAAGCTTGTAGGTTTTCTGATTTGGAAGTACAGACCCATTCATGGAAGGATCCTTTAGCACGTATTTTCAGTATGTAACCTGCAAACAAAGGGTATGCCACATCAGTAAGACTGCTGTGAGGGTTGATGCATTTGATGCATAAAAGTATTTACGGGTGTGTTTGAGAACTGTATACATACACATCTCAGCAGTAGGCTCAATATCGTTATAACCTGTTGTACTTCTATAGGACCATCTGACATGCACATTACACATAGATCTCTTTCTCCCGAAGCTCAGTCCCTGAACTACTGTATGGGGATTTAACGTTTAAACTGCAGAGGGAGAGTTATTCACAACATCGGGTCTCTCTGCTATTATCAACTTATTTTATATTCCCAGTATAGGTTGTCTTTGCTTGGTGCAGAACAGTGCAAGATGCAGCACAAGAGTGCCATAGGCGTTTCATTAATAGTATATTAGGGCCTGGTTCAAGTTACATCTTGCCAATGGTTAAGTACTGAAACACAGGTGAAAGACCACTGTCTCAAACATTCTGTTACACCCAAGTCTCAAACATTCTGTAACATCCAGTTTTATTCTCCTTCTTTCAGGATGTTTCTTCATTGGACTCTTACCATTGTATATCACAGTTAGTTTTCCTTTCAACTTGCGTTTCTGATTCTTCTATCACTAATTTTCCTTTTTATTTGCATGAGTCTTTGTCTCTCACACTGTTGCTCCATTTCCCATCCAATTTCTCTATTCCTGCTGTTAATTATCCTTTATACTACTTACATTGCATACTCCTTTACCTTCTGTTTCTTGCATCCCTTGTTCCCCCATTCTTCTTTCCTTTATACACTCTATAATTTTCAAAGTTGTGTTTAAATCATCTTTTTGTTACACCTCGTGCCTTTTTGTTTTTTTTCCTCTTACTAGTTTTCCCATTCATTCTCTCACTCTATTATTTTTTCTTCCCCGATCTCCCACTTATTTCTTGCTGTCTCATTCTTTTTTACTCCCTTTCATTCGTTTTCTATTTTCTACTGCTTAGTCTTCTACTCTCCCCAATCTTCCTTTGCCTTATTATACCCCATTTCTTAGATTTTCATCATTTGTTATTTACTGACATCTTGGTTAATCCTTTACTGACATTTAGACTCTTGTCCCTCAACCTTGCCAATTCAGTCTCTTTCCAATGTTATTTATGACCCTCTGTCTTAGTACAAATAAAACTGTTTGGAGGAACCATTCAATCACTTGTCCACTTGCAACGGAATTCATAAGTCAAGTAAACAGAGCACAATCTCATTTATGGAAAATTTCTAACACAGGTAATAGTAATATGAACGTCTCCCTTGCGTTCATCAAATACTGTTCAGTTATCAGCGCTCAAAATGTCATATAAACACAAAACTAATACGATAGGAGCAGGTGTGCAGGGTCGCCTCACACAGAGCACGTCACCCACATACATTGGTAGTCACGTTTCTCCAGTGCTTACTTTGTAAATAAAAACGTGCTGGTGCCCAAAGCCCTTCTCTTAAACATGCGGCTGCTGCATTTAAATGTGTGAGCATGGAATACTGAAGCAGCGTAATCCTGAAGCCATCTCGGGCCTCTTCAATCTATTTACAGCCACTCCCTGCCCCTTCAGCTCATTCTAGCAGCTTTCTGCTTTCAACCTTTGTGATGCTTCTTCGTTTTTCTCTTCCTTCATCTGTCCCATATGTGTCTTTTGCTCTCAACAAATGCTTGAGGCAGAAGACTAAGCACTGGCCCTCAAAAATAAGTGCCGGTGCTCAGCACCGGAAACAACAAGCACCAATTAAGCACTGCGTTTCTCTTAAAACCACACTGCAGGTGAAGAACAGGCTATAGCAATGCAATTGTTTACCATAAACAGCAAGTTCAGAAGCAGCAGTGCAGATTTCCATCACACCCAACATGACCCAGCAGTGCAAGCTTTCCATACACAATGCACTGTGCAGGCAACACCTGTATGTTCCCCTCACAAACAGAAAAATGCACAGTTCAGAAGGCACCTCTACCATCTTTCTTTAGACAGAAATATACAGCTTGAGCAACAATCGAGAAAGCTATTATAAAACTGCCTAGTAAACATCAGTGCTGGCCTCTCCTTCCTTAAAAAACAGGTACAACGTTGAAAACATTCCAGAAGTTCCCTCTGCCCCCAGTAATATGGATACAGTATGGACAGTAGCAGGGCAGATCTACCTCACATAAGGGGCACAGCAAAAGATATAGGAGTGCACACAGACCTCTGTCACAAAAGCAGCTACATCAAAGCAGGCCTAGTTCACAAAACAAGCACAATAGGCAGAACTGTAGGCCTCTCTTGCACAATACTAGTACAGCACAGACAGAAGAGCATATCTATCTGACAAACTAGGTACAGCGTAAGGCAAAGCACTGCAGGCCTCTCTCATAAAAAAACAGGTACCATACAGGAAGTATCTCGGCAGGTCAACCTCACAAAAGTGATATAAACAGGAAGCAGGAAGCAATCAACAGGTCAAGTTTCCCTCACAAAACAGGTTTTCAGCTAAGTGTATACAGATGCCGTGTGTCATGTCATGTGGAACACAGTAGTGATTTTTGTCCAACATTTTGCATATTGTAATTTTCAGTGCATGTTCATAATGATAAAGCAAACTTATGAGTCACAGATTTCAGACTATTGTTGGTAAAAAGTTAGGACTGTCTGAAGGTGTCACACTTGACACAGAAACACTTAACAGCTGTTTATCCACTCAACCCCTGAAAAGTGCACTACACATTTACATCAAAATGCAATACATAATCTGAAACACTGGACACTGTTACTCTGAAAATGGTATCAAGTGCATTTTGAGTAGGATCTATATAATATCAGGCTACAGAATCACATAAATGAAGTAGTTAGTAGGCCAGAAGCACCTGGTCTGGAGAAAGAGGTCATGCCAAACCCCCGTATTGAGCGGGACAACCATGCAATAGACGTTTGGGAGGTTCTCTCACCTAAGAGTTGTTTAATAAATGTGCCAACATACTGCATTTTACCACATGCTTTTGAGGTGCACGAACTACAATTTATTATCTTCACAACACAGGACATGAACTCACAATGTGCCATAATTTCCAGTGATGGCAATATCAACAAGTGTCCTGACTACCAATCAGAAATATTTACAATACAAGACCAATTTTGTGAATGGAGGATGACAATGAAATAGAATATAGTCTCCATCAACCTCCTAAGAAGAGTAGTTTTGTTTTTGACCAATCATAAAGAGAAACTTTTGTTTATAGGTAGATGGTGGCAGAAGAAACAGCAGTAAGCCCAAATAGATAAAGGTAACTAGTGGGGAAGGAAGGAGACAGAGGAGGGGCAAAATATCCTGTGCAGTTTACCCAGCCAGTTGTGGGCACAGTATTTTAATCCCCATCACAAAGCAATGGTTTGTGTATACCGTGTAGAGCAGATGAGGATGCATGTATCAGACAGGACAGACATGCGTTGTGGAGAGTTCCTTCTTGGTTGCCATATGCCACTTATTAACGGATTTCCAGCCTGGTGTATGTAATTGCATGAGCTTAACTACTGATGTAGCCTTCACTTCTGCGGTAACAAAGGCGAGTAAGTAACCAACGTCCCTTCTACAGAGTTCCCTCATCTTTCAGATAGAGCATTAGGCAATCTCTTGCTCCGAAATAGAAGTGTCCATAACATACAACAATGAGAATCATGCAGGGAAAAAAAACAACACTAAAACGTTTTGGGATGAAGGGCACTAAGGGAGGATATATGTGAACACTACAAAAAGGAAGCGGGAAATTAAAAATGTAATAATATAACATGCTCTGTGTTAGCACTAGTATACAGTGCTTAATTTGTGCTTGTTGCCTCCGGTGCGGAGCATCAGCACTTATTTTCGAGGGCAGGTTGTGCCTCAAGCATTTGCCTCGAGCAAAAGACACATATGGGAAAGACGGAAGAAGGGAAAAACGAAAAAGCGTCACAAAGGGAGAAAGCTGCTAGAGTGAGCTGAAGGGACATGGGGTGACTTTATATGGGTTCAAGAGGCCCGAGATGGCTTCAGGATTACGTCGCCTCAATATTCCTTGTTCCCGCATTTAATCGCAGCAGTCGCGGGTTTAAGAGAAAGGCTTTGGGCATCCACACGTTTTTATTTACAAATTAAGCACTGCCAGTATAATACAGTAATGACTGGGTAAGAGCACGCTTAATACATACTTGAGTGCTTGGGTTAAGCTTTCATTTGCATAGCTGTGAACTATGAACCCCTATGTTTACATAGTCTAATTTGATTTAAAGCAACTCTGTCAGTTATTTAAATTACATATTGATTTTAAAGCAAAATTTACCTTAAACGTAATCGCCTAAAAGAACATTTCCCATCTAAAACACCATCCCTCTAGAGTTCACCTTACTCTTTTAAAGCGCAAACCTCCTCCAAAACAAACTTTCAGTCAAAGCATCCACTATTTTAAAGAACTTTACCCCATTGTAAGAATGCCTCCTTCAATGCATATCTCCCCTTCAAAGGACAAATGCGCATTTGTCCTTTGAAGGGGAGATATGCATTGAAGGAGGCATTCTTACAATGGGGTAAAGTTCTTTAAAATAGTGGATGCTTTGACTGAAAGTTTGTTTTGGAGGAGGTTTGCGCTTTAAAGGAGTAAGGTGAACTCTAGAGGGATGGTGTTTTAGATGGGAAATGTTCTTTTAGGCGATTACGTTTAAGGTAAATTTTGCTTTAAAATCAACTTACACCTCTCTCTATTGGAGTGTGTTTATTTGGCAAAGGTTACCTATTTCTAAAACACCGTTTTGCTCTGCCATTTAAACCACGTCTTTCCTGTAATGCATCTCTGCATCGCACTACTATTGGCTCTCTCTGGACAAATTGAATACCTGTGATAATTAATGTAGCTTTCATTCATGACGATGACGTGCACATGTTTTTAATATTGTGGCTCACACCACTTGATGTTTCCTACTCTTTGGAAGGACGTAAACATGAAAAAAGCATGCGCATTTTATACCGGCCTGCTGGCTGTTAAATAAAAATATGCCTATGCAATTTGAAACCCTGTGGGCAGGGATTTATTTTCTCCACCAGCGTGTACGGCATGTTCATTAACAAGGAGAACCCTTAGAATTTAGAATGCTTTATTTTGATGTCTGAAAGCTAATAAGTTAAGAGTTCAAGTCTATGAAAAGATTATTGCAGCCTCTTTAATGTCATGTTGCATTTTATTGTGGAGATGGAAAATTAAACATTCGACCTCCTGCATAAATTCCATGTGGCACGATGTGTCTATAAAACTGCATGATTTAGTGTAATTGGCCTAAACTCTCTTTCCATTCTTCCCGTTCTGTATTTCATCTGGCTCCGTCTTTGCCTCTATTTTTATAGACGTTTTTGCATCCCACCAGAAAGCTATACTGGTTCATTGTTCTGTGTGTTATTTCCAACGCACTTTTAGAATTGTATACACAAGGGCGTAACGGGCACTTCCGCAGAGCTGTGGGGGAGCACAAGTCTTCAATGCATGAAAGCTCCCCTCCACCTCCACCACCCCCTCCTCCCCCCCGACAGTTTGTCTGTGATTTACACGTCTGTGTCTTTCTGAAGCAGATGCCATGATCAGCGTGCTCGGACCTGACCCCGTGCAGACCCAGGACTAAAGCGAAACAAAATAGTTTATTAGTTTCAGCTTCAGGCAGAGCTCGCAAAGCCCATTTCGGGAATAGACTAGGACTGTTGATTGGATGTAGTTCAATAAGGGCTTCTGGTGAGTGAGAGGAAAGAAAACGGAGCTTTTCGCTGCAAATGTACCCCCCTCCCCTCACACACGGAACTTTATTGTCAATGACTATCACAGTTGTACTTTGCATTGGGATCTGTGTTATCTTAAAGGTCTGTTGTAAGGGGACAAGGTCATGTTTCCTAACACAGTTAAGCTGCTTATACATTGTTCACAGCTGTTGGTATGGAGTCCCCTGCATATGCAATCAATTGTGCGGAAACTTCATTTATTTCAATCGGTACAGATGCACTTAAAAGATACCAGTATCTCTTACACTAAATGGGATCCCTCAACAAGTATTTTAAGTTTATTTTCCAAAACAGCATAAAATCCTGCCTGCAAGGACCATCACATACACCTGCTTTCTTCTCTTCTGTTTTATTGAGTGTAGTGTTTATATACCACTAGCAAGATAGGCTGGAGAAAATCAATACAACCTTCGGGGTTGTTGGTCCAAGGATATTAGAAGGGGAAGAGGTGCAATGGGAGTTCGAGATGAGAAGTTGAGAATAAATGTCATGTATAGACAAAGCTATAGCTCCGGATCCAGCAGAAATGGAAGAGCCAGGCGTTTCACCAATGGATCCAGCCTGTGCTAGATGGAGGGAAAGCACAGTGCTAGATGAGAGAGTACCTGCAGCTCTATACAATAAGGAAACAATACATGTTTTACCAGAGGAGAGGGAGACCTGATTCCAGCTTGGCCGCATACACACAACTTGATTTCAGACACAATGCATTCAAAGCATTGGGATCAGGATATGCCTCAAGAAGCAAAAAAACAGAAATTATTGGCCTAGCCTGTATCAAAAGTTGGAGCTAACACAAATTCACCCTGCAGGGTAAACATGCATCGTATGTGTGCCGAGTTAGTTTGTCTTGAACACACAAAGAGCCCTGCTCCATAACTGTGGGTGTCAAACTGTGATACTTCATTTCACAACAGACCAGGAGGAGACATTGCCATCGTCCACAATACCCTCAGAATCACAACCAGCACCGAAGACACCCTCAGCACCACCGAACACCTGCACTTCCAGATCCATACCAACCCAAACACCACCCTCAGAGGGACCCATGTTTACAAACCCCTCGGCCGCCGACAGCAGTTCATCGACTCTATCACCGACGTCATCAGCACGCCCTCGAATCCACATACTACATACTCCTCGGGGACTTGAACTTCCACCTCAAGAACACCAGCGACAACAACTCTACCACCCTGCTGGCCAACCTCGCCAACCTTGGCCTCAAGCAGCTCATCACGACACCCACCCACTCCGCATGACACACGTTTGACCCCATTTTCTCCACCAGCAAACACATCTCCTTCAGCCACACCACAGAACTCCACTGGACCAACCACCGCTGCATCCACTTCTCCTTCGAGAAACCAACAACACACCATCATCCGCAACAGATTCCCCACCGCAGTTGGTACAAGGTCACTGAAGACCAACTGATCACTACCCTCTCATGGAACCCACCTATCGACACCACCGACACTGACACAGCAGCCTGCAACCTCAGGCAATGGATCAACAACAGTGCCAACACTCTTGCAACAGATGCACCGAAAGAAAGGCCTTCTGGTTCCCTGCGAACTCCAAGAATCTAAGCAAACATGCCGAAGACTCGAAATGAAGTAGCGCCAAGATCAGACACTGGACAACCATACAGCCTTCAAGAACGCCATCCGCAGTCACCACCAACTCATCCGAACCGCCAAAAGAACCGCCTTCAAAGAACCCATGCGTGCTTTCAAAGAACCCATTGACAACAACGCACACAGCTATAAGGAGCTCTTCAACATCGTGAAGGAGCTCTCCAACCCCTGCTCCAATGTCAACGACATCCCACCATCACAGGACCTCTGCGACTCCCCAACCACCTTCTTCTACCAAAAAGATTGCAGAAATCCATGACAGCTTCAGTACTCAGACCCCACCGTCAACCACAGACTCACCACCCACCAGCCTCCTGCTCTCCTGGACCCACGTCAACGACATCAACACCATCTAAATCATGAACACCACCCACTCTGGTTTACCATCCGACCCCTGCCCTCACCACATCTTCAACAAAGCAACCTCCGTCATCGCACCCTAACCCTGGAAGATCATCAACAGTTACTTCGAGACCGCTGGATACACACCAAGATCAACACCCTCCTCAAGACACCCAAGGTGGACCCAATGGACCTCAAGAACTTCCGGCCCATCTCCCTGCTCCCCTTCCCTGCAAAAGTCTTAAAGAAAATTGTCCACAAACAACTGACCTATTTCCTCGAGGAGAACAACACTCTGGACCCATCCCAAACCGGATTCCGCAGCAACCAAAGCACCAAAACTGCCCTCATCGCTGCCACTGATGATATCAGGACCATAAATGACAGCAGCGAAGCTGTGGCTCTCATTCTCCTTGACCTCTCAGCTGCATTCAACACTGTCTGACACCACACCCTACACACGCGCCTCAATGATGCAGGAATCCGCGATGGAGCCCTGGACTGGATCACCTCCCTCCTCACCCCCAGAACTCAGAGAATCCGCCTCCCTCCATTTCGCTCTGAAGCCACTAAAATCATCTGTGGCATACCCCAGGGATCATCCCTCAGCCCCATCCTCTTTAACATCTTCATGGCTCCGCTCGCTAACATCGCCCGATCTCACAACCGCAACATTGTCTCGTACGCCAATGACACCCAGCTGATCCTCTCCCTCAGCTAGGACCCTGCCATCTCCAAGACCAACCTCCACAAAGGAATGAAGGCCATCGTCGAATGGATGAAGAACAGCTGCCTGAAACTGAATTCTGACAAGACTGAAGTCCTTAGCTTCGGCTCCACCCCCTCTGCATGGGTCGACTCCTGGTGGCCTGCCACACTGGGAACCGCATTGACACCCACCAACCATGCACACAACCTGGGATTCATCCTGGACCTTTCACTATCTATGACCCAGCAAGTGAACGCCATCTCCTCCTCCTGCTTTAGCACCCTCCGCATGCTTTGGAAGATCTACAAATGGATCCCCACTGAAACCAGAAGAACTGTCACCCAAGCCCTCATAAGCAGGTAATTGGACTACGGCAATGTCCTCTACGCAGGAACCACTGCTAAACTCCAGAAAAGACTGTAGCGCATACAGAACGCCTCCGCATGCCTAATCTTGGACATCCCCCGCCACTGCCACATCACAGCCCACCTGAGAGACCTACACTGCCTACCCGTCAACAAGAGACTCACATTCATATCCCTCACCCACGCTCACAAGGCACTGCACAACACCGGACCAGATTACCTTAACAGACGTCTCTCCTTCTACACCCCGACCCGATAGCTCCGCTCTGCCGACCTTGCCCTCACCACCGTCCCACGCACCCACAGAACAACCACAGGTGGCAGATCATTCTCCCACCTCGCCGCCAAGACATGGAACACTCTTCCCACCCCCCTGTGTCAGACAAAGGACCTACTTACCTTCAGGAGACATCTCAAGACATGGCTGTTCGAGCAGTAGCAGCACCCCCCTCAGCGCCTTGAGACCCGCACGGGTGAGTAGTGCGCTCCACAAATACTTTGATTGATTGATTAATTGATTGACTACTGTAATTCTCCCACCTGCCTCTAAGGGGGGCCTAGGGTGAATTAAATTTGAAACAAATGGAATATTCTTCAGTCGAAGGACTTAGGGCCAGATTTAGGTAGCTAAAAATTAGCGATTCGGAAATTGCGAGTCGTTGCGACTCGCAATTTCCGACTCGCAAAATGGTATCCAAGAAGAAAAAGCGACTTCATTTTGCGACTCACAAATGAAGTCACTCCGCAGATTGCGAGTCCGCTGTTTGCGAGGTCGCTTTTTGCGACCTCGCTAAAAACGAACACGCAAATTGCGAGTGGGTGGAGCAAATTGCGACTGTGCCGCAAATTGCATGCAGGCGCAGCAGAACAGTCTGGAAAACACTTCCTGGCTCTTGCTGATGACATCACAGGCAGGAAGTTTACAAATACACCTGGGAGGAGGGAGGACCACACCCATTTCCAACTGCTGAGCAACCACCAGGAGGAACAGCAGCAAGAATGGAGGACTCTGGCAGGAAGAGGAAACTTACGTTTTCAGAGAAGGAACTGGAGATGCTGACAGATGAATGCTACCAGCACCACGACCAGCTATTTGGAAGGGCTGCCCTGTGTGTGCCAGAGACTGACAAAAGGAGGATTTGGACTGACATCCAGGAGAAGGTAAACGCAATAGGGGTGAGCCACAGGAGCATTGAAGAGCTCAAAAAGAGATGGTACGACCTGCGCTCCCGGACCAAGGAGAGGGTGGCAGAGCGCCTCCGGGAGATGAGGGGCACAGGAGGAGGCCTATCCACCGTCCCACCACCCACACCCATGGAGGAACGTGTGGAACAGATCCTGGAGCCAGAGGCAGTGGCTGGAATTGGAGAGCTGGACACGTCAGCGCCAGGAACATCAACAAGTGAGTACCATGCAACATGCATGTACACCCATATCTACCATACCCACACCCACCCAGTACAAAGCAGAATGCACAACCAAATTAGCTCCATGCCAGACTAGCAACCACCAGAATAGTGCATTATGGGCAATGTAGTCCAGTAGTCAGCTGATAGGCAACAGTTTATTAGGAAGCTTACAACAGGTGTTAGATACTGACAGTGTGTTCCCTATGTCCCACAGGTCTCCCACAAGACATCCCCACCAGCCAGTCCGTCCAGGGTGCAGAGGGCAGCCAACAGGCAGCACAGGACTCTGGAGCAGCCACCACAGGGCCCAGCACCACCCAACCACAGTCCCCTCCAGCTGCACCATTGGACATTGGGGAGATTGACCCAGCACCCGGTCCCAGCCACAGTGCCATCCAACAGGACCCTGATGCTCCACTGCGTCGCAGACGACGTGTCCATGTCCCTGCAGTGTCCCAGGGAGATGTAGGGGACTCTTCCATGTCCGCCGCCGAGGCAGCTCTCATCAGAGGTCAGCGCCTGCAAACAAGGCAGATGAGAGTCATATCAGGGGCCATGCAGCGTATGGAGCGGAATTTCACCACAGGGCTGGCACAGGTGCACACAGACTTCCAAAGCCTGAACAGTCATGTCGGTGACCTTGCACTCTCCATCCAGCAACTAGTAACTGAACTTGTTTCAGAGAGAGAGAGTGCAAGGCGCCGTGAGCGCCAACTCATGCACCGCTTGGACCGCATGGCTGCCTCAATCGTCCGCCTGGCTGTCAATACAACAGGGCTGTCACGCCAGACAGTCAGTTTGCAAGTAGACTTTGGCCACTTTGCAGGGGGTGTGGCTCGTGGACTGGGACGGATAAGCCCCGCTGTGGACATGATGGAGGCAAGACAGGTGGCTAGGGGCACGGCAGACATACCTCAAGATAGTGAGGAGGGATCCACCGCCAGTAGTGCATCTGCCACGGACACAAGGGTATTGAGGAGTGGCAGTGCACATCAGGGATCTGCTGAAACTCCAGGCAGTAGCCATGCTGGGCGTCCCAGGGGTAGGAGTTGAGCTATGCACTTGCGGACAATTGAGGCACATGAGGTGAATGTGTCCTCATTGCAGGTGGACATTTACAGCCCCTGACCAACAGTTCAGTTCTTTAGTTATTAGGTTCACCTTATAAAAGTTCTTGTTTGTTCCACTTCACACCTGGGCTCTTTGTGTGTGACATTCATGTGTGTGGTGACAGGCAGCACATACCTTCCAAAGTATTGGTTTGCAATGTGGTCCCGTCTCTGTCTGCCTTGATTTGCAATGCTTCTATCCCCATGATGGCGATGTGGTAGCTCTTGCTCGTCATCCTCCGAATCTGTGTCTTCTGGGGTGAGATGTAGCCCATGTCTGGTGGCAATGTTGTGCAGTATAGCGCATGCGCCAACTATCTTGAATGCTGTTATTGGGGCATACTGGAGCGCACCTCCACTTCTGTGGAGGCATCGGAATCTTGCCTTCAACAGTCCAAAGGTCCTCCTATGTGCACTGTTGTATCACCTCTCAGTCTCATTGCTGGGTGTTAAGTACGGGGTAAGTATCCATGGTCGTAGCTCATATGCACTGTCACCTGTTTGGCAAAAATGGACAATGTTAGCAGGGCATGGATGGTTTCCACATTGAGCTGTGTGTATGTCTTCAGGGTGTATTCAGCAATACCTAGGATATATCCGTCTCCAAACTCCCCACGTTCTAGGCGTTGGTGTATCCCACTGTGCCTGAAAATTTAAGAGTCATGTGTACTCCCTGGAAATTTGGCTACCATGTCAGTGATAACATAATGGGCGTCACATACCACCGGGATGTTCAGTGAGTGGGTACACTTACGGTTGCGGAACAGATATTCCAGATTTGCAGGAGGGCATATTTGTATATGTGTCCCGTCTACACACCCTGTTACATGAGGGAAGTTGGCAATGCTGTAGAATTCCAACTTGGTGCTGTTGATTTCTGCCTTATTCCTAGGTAGGTATATGTATCTGGACATGTGTGTGAGTATGGCATCTAAGAAACATCTGAAAAACCGTGAGAGTGCACTTTGGGATACCCCACCTGCCACAGCAATGACCCCCTGATAGCTACCCGAGGCCAGGAGATGCAGTGAGCATAGCACTTGCACATGTGTGGGGATGGCGCTGCCACGCACAGTCTGGCGTTGAAGCTGCGGATTGAGTAGATCTATTAATTCTAATATTGCTGCACTGCTGAGTCTGTATTTATCATAAATCTCCTCCTCTGTTTGTTGGAAAAGTGTCTGCCTGGTTTTGTATATCCTCTCCTGTCTCTGGCTCCTCCTCCTCCTCTGCTGTGCGGCGTGGACTCTCCTCCTCCTTGCTATCACATATATCTCCGCCATCTTAAGTAACCCAGATGCCTTCTGGGTCTGCTTTTATACTTTGGTTCTGGTTACCACCTGCTCTGAGTTAGTGGTAAATTGGGTGTACAAAATGGGCTTTTTGCGACTAGTCGCAATTTGCGAGTGACTTTTTCATATGGTTTGCGACTTCCTATTTGCGGGTCGCACTATGGGGTCGCAAATTTTGCGAGTCGGTAATGGCTTGTGACGCTATTTGCGATTCGGAAATGGGGTTTTTGCATCCCATTTCCGATTTTGCGGGTTCGCAAATAGCGATTCAGGCCATTTGGGACTCGCAAATTTTTGCTACATCTGGCCCTTAGACTCAAACTGAAGCTGAGGAGCAGAAGAGAGGAGACTTTCAGCCGAGGCAGACTTATCTACATAGAAATTTAGAGGCTTTTGGCAACAGGATGGTATCTCTGAAAGGACAGTATGGTAGGGGTTGAATCAGTAATTTCTGGAAGAGAATTACTACATGTGACTTACTCTATCCCAGCCTTTCAAACATTTTTGAGGGACCAGTATTAGGGTATCCTTTAAACCTATTGGAGCAATGCAGAAAGTGTCAAAATTATACATACATCCAAATTTCTCTCTCTCTTTTAAATGACTTAGCATGCTTTATATTCTTTACTAAGAAACTTTAGGAAACTGATCACAATACATGCTATTACCTTTTACTATCAATACCCCAGGTCCACAGACAGCTGGGAGTGTTAGACTCTTAAATCATTCATCTAATGTGATTGACAATGTAAATGAGTCATGTGTCACACCCTATGGGTCAGATGTATCAAACTCACATTTTGCATTCCCTAAATAGCATATTTCAAGAAATTGCTTTTTCAGTAATGCAAAATGCTATGTAACAAAATAGCGATTCCTTATAAAGCGATTTCTTAAAATTTGCAATCGCTATTAGGGAATCGCTATTATGGAATCGCTATATGAACTGCAACTCCATTCTTTACTGTGGGCCTGAAGGCCAAAGGTGCAAATGGTTTTGACGTTCCTAATTTGTGATTTAATAGTTAGGAATTTGCAAGTTGGAAAATGCAAAACCAAGCGAGCTGATTTTCTAAAAATTGTGCACATCTAAAGCACACACATGCCCTTACCATACGTCTAAGTTTACGATTATTTGGAATTCACAAAGGGCATTTACGAGTAGTATCTTTAGGTCCGCACTCGGGGAGATCTGCCCCAAGTGAGGATGTAAAGATACTACTTGTAAATGCCCTATGTGAATTCCCAAAAATCGTAAATGTAGACGCTTGGTCTAAGTTTAGACCAAACGTCTAGGTTTACGTTTGTGAATCGGGTCACCAGTTCGCATTTAGGAAATGGTTGGTACATGTGCATAGGGAACCGCAAATAGGAATTCCCTATTTACAATTTCCTATTTAGGGAATTGCAAATTGCGATTACCTATTTGGAATCGCAATTTTAGGAAATCGCAAAAAATTGTGATTCACGAAAATGGGACTGCAATGCCTTTCATACATTGTGAAAGGCTATTTTGCTGTCACAAATAGTGGAATTTACCGATTCGCACCTTTTGTGAATGCAAAATCGTTTGATACATCTAGCTCCCTGACTTTAGAAATCTAAAGTGACGGCAAAAGTGAAAAAGGCAGTATAACTTATTAAATAGTGATACAAGCAACAAGTTCTCTCCTTGATATATGTCCTGCTTTTAATTTCATATCTTTTAGCTGGACCATACTTCTAGTGGTCGCTCTGGAAAAGCAATGCCTCTATGTTGTCATGAACAATTCCTGCAGCCCCCAAGAAGGCTGTGCTAAAAACCTATTTGATCAAATCCCTCCCTTGATCCAGTCAGTCCTGGAAAACACACTTTCACTACTCTGCTTCATGTAAAAAAGTGGTCACTGTACCGTTTCAAGTTTCATAGAAGAAAATAATATCTTAGACTACTTTCAGGCAGGCTTTACATGGGGATATTGAACTGAGCCTTTTGCTCTGGATGATCTATGAATGATGGTGGACACTTTAAATGTGGGATTAACAATAGATCCGGGATGAACCCTTGGCAGATGATACCATTCACCATACTATTCTACAATTGGGAAATGTGAACAATAGACATTCAGTTTATCACTGGATACATTTCTTCCTAACAGGATACCACAAGGTTAAACTCCTTTGACTCCACAACTTTCTCCACTTTTTGGTGTGTTCAACTGGGGTCTCTCCTCTCCACTCATTTTCGTATGTTCTTCCTCTCCCTATTCTTCTTAGACAATTTTGCATCATCTTGATTAATATGTATATGACACACAGGTTATCATCAATATTAACAATGACCCAAAAAGTCCTATGACTGGCCTTTCAGCAACCATGGAAGCTATCTGCTACTAGATAAATGAAAGGCCAATCCATCGAAGACGTAGGGGCTGATTAAGAGTTTGGCAGACGGAAACACCTGTCTGCGAAACTCCCAACAGGGTTGACGCCGCCATGCGGTCAACCTCCCCGCCGGCCCCATTATGAGTTTCCCACTGGGATGAGTGGAGAAAACCAAGGTTCTACAGGTCAGCCCAGTGGGAATGGTGCGGCAGCATCGTTGCCGGCTCATAATAGAGCCAGCAGAAATGCTGACACACGCAGGGGGCACCTGCTCCCTCAAAATGCGCACTGTCTGCACAGCAGACAATGCGCATTTCGAGGGAGTTGGGCAGGTGGACCCCTGCACTGCTCATACCACAGGCATGGGCAGTGCAGGGCCCGCCTGTAGCCCCCTGCACTTGTTGCACACCAGCCTTTTAATGGCAGTTGAACCGCCATGAAAAGGCTGGCGGAGAACAAGATTGTAATCAGCAGGACTGCGCTGAGTTTAGTGCAGACCTGGCTGATTGCAACCTACACTTCCGTCAGACCGTCAGTATCTGAGATCCTGGCCGGGACAGCAGGAGGTTGGCAGGTCTGCCCACCAACCTTGTAATCTAGCCACAAGTTTCCCCAATAGAGTAAAGTTCTGGGATTCCTCTCTTTGGCCCTTTTCTATAGAAAACTGCAACTCCTTGGTCAATAGGACAAAAATAGTTAAAAGAAATATTGGGTTGCAGAAATATTTTGTCAAAAATATCAAGAAACGTAATATAGAAAGCAAGACTATCATTATTCATGCATATAACATTGTTTACTTTATAATAGTTGTATTATATTTTGTTTTTAATTAGACACCTTTAATGATATTACTTTATAGATATTAGTAATATTATAATACTAATAAATATGTTTTGATTTTTATTTATTATAGTTTCTAAGCTTTAATTGGTAATTACATGTTTTTACATTTATTTTGGCAATTTATGATTTAGTAGTGAGTTGTTCAGTTTGAAGAGCAGTAGGGTGGGAAGCTGTATAAATTATTGGTAATTATTTTTAATTAATGCTTTTTCAATTACAAATTATTTTTTGTATTTCAATTAATTACTAATTCGTTGACAATATAAAATTGATGTATTGTTTTTATTTGGTTTACATTTATTTGTTTTATTTAATTACTAGTTTAATTTTAATTTAATGTTATTGTTGTTTTATTTATAAATTATGTTTTACGTAAAATTACCCATTTTTTTGGCAGCAGGGAGGAAAGTATTTTTATTTGAAATTTATCTTGTTTTATATTTGTTTAATTACTTTCTATTTTCACTGTTTATATATTTTCAATTACATTTTATTTTATTGTAAATTATTATTTTTTTATTTTAAATATGTTTTAATATGTTTATGCTGTATGAATTTAAATGATTTTTCAAAAATATGATTAGAAATTGGAATACCTAAGAGTTCCTAAGTAGACAACTTTCCCTGAGTTTGCTTCCTTTTGAATGGAAATAGTATATTTAACTCTTCCAAAGTCGAATTCTTAATGCACTATTGCTCAGGTTGGATTGGGAACAGTAAAGCTAACACCTTCAAAGCCCCCCACATTCCCAACTGTTGCTTAGATATGAGTGTGAATTGTAAATCCAAGCCTTCTAAAGTTCAACACTTTTCGTACTTTTGGTAAATTGGAGTTCGATTATTAAATGTGAATCCTTTGATGTCCAACACCTTTACTAGTGTGTTTATTTTCAAATTTTATGTATGTATTATTTAAAATAAAGAATTATAATTTTGTACTTAAATGTTATTCATATATTAATTTTATTTTAAATTATATTTATGTTTTAAACATAATTCTTGTTCTACTTTGAGAGAATATATATTAAATATTTAATTTATATGTCTAACAAAATTTAAATGTATCTAATAATAATATTTTTAATTTCAATATTTTAAATGAACATACTGATATATACATGAATATTCTGACATATCTGCATTTTTTATGATATTCTTTTCCACTATATTTTGATACTATACTTTGTATGTAAACTCAGTATTTTCGTGGCTAATATTTTTTACACTGGCAGCCCTAGCTGGGCAGCGCCTGAAGTCTGTTCTGCACTTGTTTGAGTCAGGGTGCATCACATTCTCAGCGGTATTGTGAGTGCCCCACCTAAATCAGACAAATCCCCAGAGATGGTCTGGAGAAGAGGTAGAGAAAGGTAATTTATTCTGTGTCAGTAGACAAGTCTAATTTGCTGAAGCTGGTATTGTTGTGGTAAATAGATCCTTTAAGCAAAATGGCATTCCTAGGAATGTTAACGTTAGCCCGTTAACATCTGAAAGACTTTCCATATTACCCACTGGTTTATTTGTCAATAATTGGCTACAAGAAAAATCACAGAAAGCCAGCGATGTAATTTTACTTTGCACTTAGGCACTACAACATAGGATACCACCATCTATGTGTTTTCAACTAACATCATCTTGCATTGTGGGGCTTGTAGTTTTACTTTTAGCAGTTTCATTATAAGATCAAAAACATGTGCAAAGTGCTGTTGGATAAAAGTGCTAAAAGTGGCTAGAGGTGTTATACATGACAAAGAGCCTCTTGCAAGCTATCTTTTAAAATGTTACAAAGTCATCTTCTGTTTCAAAAAACATTTGTTTCTTGTGTGAAACCAAAGGTTAACTCTACTGACATATTTTATGAAGTTTTACTCTTCACTCATATCATGCTTTAAAACAGGCATTGGCAATGTGGTTTGTTTTGTTTTCATGTGGACTACAGCATTTTATATCAAGCTTCACAACACAATAAAGGTACAACATGCACAGACACAGTACAACCTTGCCTAACACTAATTATAAGTTAAGGACAGGTGGCAGGAAGAACATCATACACACATACAGTACAGGTACAACACAGGTAGGTAACACACACAAGAGTAAGTGAAGGGCATTTAAGGAATGTTGTATAGTTTTCATAAACAGATCACCTGCCAAAAATAGCCAAACCCCTTGTGGATTCAGTGTACATCCAAGTACTCATACAGGATGAACTCTCACCTGCCTTGTATAGCAGGAGGAGGTGAGCAGCTGAGAGAAAGCAGGAGGTGTGACCAATAAGAAGCAGGGAAACAAGAGTGACATGAAAGCCAACCAATGGTAATTATTGGTAAATAATGGGCAGGCTCCAAGCCCGGTGTTAAGCTTTTTTTCTTTATTAAAAACAGATTTAATTTTCAACGCTTGTGCACTGTTCAGGTGAAACCTAAAAAGCAGTGTTGTGGAGGCTTAAAGTTAGAGCTTTAGGCTCTACCTGGACAACCCGCTCTTCTGCAAATTTGGAAGACAGTTACTTTGTTTATAGATTAACTTTTTCACAAAAAAAGTGTGTTTTGCATTGTTTCACTTTAGCTCTTTAAATTATATCACTGTTCTGAGTGGCCTTTAGTAAAATTAATGAACTACATCCTTTCTGCTGTGACAATGTGATTGATAACTCAAGAGGAAAATCACTTGTATCCTCCTATATAAGGCTTCTATTTTTCATAGATGATGCACTATTATGGCATATTAAATGATACACTAAAGAGATTGTTTAACAGTGCGTGTCCTGAAAAAATTCAAGGTGCTCTCAAATGTAGTCTGCATGGAAAAGGAGCCAGAAACGTAATAGCCTAAGGTCATGCTGTTTGGTCAAGCTTGGAGGCTGGGACTGAAACCACATTTCATGATTAATCATTGTGAAATTCAGATCCTCGATGGATATCACATTTTCCCCCTTTCTGCCCTGAGAAAATTTCATTAGTGATCCAAGGGGCAATTCAGTTTAATGTCTCCTATACAAAGCCATTGCTGTTGTCATAGATGGAGCACGATTGTGTTCCTTATACAAGACAGGTTTTTGCAAAGGGCATACCCTGAGTTAAATTATTTCAACTTGCTCTCAAATGTGATGATTACTGAAAAGTAAGAAGATGGGAAAAAAAAGTAATTGCTCCGGTTCGCACAGTTTGGTCAAGCTGGGAAGTTGTGAAATTAGGGTCTGGGCCCCACAGATAGTTTTGTTCTGGGTTAGATGAAAGCTTCTGACTGGCCTGGGTAAGGGAATTCAAATTATCCTTTGTTTTTTAATATGATGGCAAAACAGCAGTGAAAACAGTCCTCTTCGTAGCACAGCTACTCCTTGGGCAGAAACAGTGCACGCATCCATTTTTAGGAGGACAACAATAGCTAGGATAGCATCAGCACTGGCATGTACAGATCAGCCAACAGCAGTGCAAGCTTTAGTTCCTCACAACGTAGGGATAACATGGCTATAGCAAAGTAAGACCCCGTCTCTCACGGAAAGCAACAGTGTAATCCTCCTTTTACCCGGTACATATCCAGCATCACAGATCAGTGCAAGTTTTCATCCCTTACACAACATGAACGGTTAAGGCATGAGAGACATGTAGGTTACAGACCGATGTTTGGAATAGCTGCTTAACTCACCAAGAGGAAATGATAAGTGGATGACTGAGTGAATATGTGATTTTTGGCAACATTCTCATTTAGGTGGTACTCCATTTCAGCACTTCCAAAACCCTGGTGCTGTCACTTTGAGACCTGTTTTCATTGATTTTTTGTTTCTCCACTTGATGTGAAATTGCAGTAATTGTTATTTGGAACAGCCTTGGTACACCTGTAGTAACTATGCTTTAAACAGGGATACAGAGATTACCCTCTTCGAAAAGTTGTCAAATATGCATGCAATATGCTGTGTGCATCCCAGAATAGGCGCTGCAACTGTTCAAAATGTTGAGGGCCTCCAGTGTTTTTTGACAACATTTTCTGTAGTAATGATATTGTGTTCTTAATATTCTGGCATAGAAACCATTGCCTGGTAACCTCAGGAAGCGATCTTAGTATCACTCTTGACTCAGAACTAAATTTGGACAAGCAAATTGCCAATGTCATTAGTTTGTCCTGCTCATTACAGATTCACACCCTCAAGCACGTTTTTCCTTTCCTGGTTTTAGTTATATAATTTTGGTGGTGAATGATATTGTTCAATCCTGTATTGATTACAGGAGAAATTGGACCTTCGAGAGAGGCAATCATGCAGTTACAAAATGTACAGAATGTCTTAATGAGGGCAGCCATCAAACTAAAAATATTTGACATTTGTGACTATCTTTGCCAGTAATACAGACTTCCAATTGAGGGATGGCTTTTATTTAAATATGCCTGCATGATGTGCCAAATTTACAATTAAACTGGGCTAAATGTTTTTGCAAACAAATTCACTATATACAAACTGTGTAGACATTTTAGGTCTGAAAATAAAGCCACCTTTCTGAGCCCCTGCTCCAGATACTTCAAAGTGTGAGATGGAGCCTTTAGGGTCCATGTTTCTCTTTTATGGACCACAATCACCTAGGAAAAATAAAATACAATCACCCTGATAAAATTCAGAAAATCCACCACTTATTGACTGGTCACCCAGTAACTAGGATGCCTTCCTATATTGTTCCTTTCCTATTGACCTGTAGCTTATTTTATCTACTTGAGCAATGTTTCAGTGCCTAACAATGCCATGGGAGGTGAATTTGTACTGAACAAATATCTATAATAAAATATAAATACTTAGAGGTCAGTGTGACGAAGATATTAAGTTCCATAATTATGAATAAAAGTGTGCCTGACAGATTGCCATGCCACCAAAATCCCCATAACTGTATTTTTTCGAGCAAACTCTAGAAGCAGTGGTTACATATTCCTAGTGAAGTTAGTGAGAACGTTGGAGTGGTGCAGGTGATTATATTTACACTAAACATGATGCTGCATCCCTATGTCCCGATTTCACAAAATAAATGAATACGAATGTAATTGAGTTATTCAATTGGTGTAATTCTTGTTCCTACCATCACAGTCAGATGTTGTCTTGTCTAATATTCCTCTCCCCTTAATCAAGAAGGAGGAGCTTGGTGGTACTGGATCAGTCTTACACAATGATTGCTATTTATCCCAGTCTATCCCACTGAGCAAAGAATAGGGATGTCAGTGACTTTCATTGAACCAGTCTCAGGTGGTCACTAGTAGGATCAGGTGGATGACTTCTTACGAGTGATAAGTGCCTCAAACAGAAAAGGCAAGGGATACATTTCATCAGTGCAGCTGGGCAATTTTACTTCCAAAGTGAACCAGTGGCACTGTTATGGGCCTAAGCAGATTGAACTGCTTGAGACCATCACTACCACCCACTGCATAGTTGCTAGATATACTCTCAGATCAAAGGCTTTCCTCACACTGTACAGTATGACACTTGTGACGCCAAAGGGTGCATGTTGACACAGGCAAAACAGATTCAGGCAAAACATGTTAAGAGTCTGAAAGCTGTGGGGCCAAACACCAACAGCCTAAGGTTCAAGACCCTCTTATATTCCACCTTCAGCTCTGTTGCTCTCCTTCTCTGTTGCTCTGTTTTATTTTCACATAAGAGTACAGTCTTCCTATCCTGAATTAAATCACTCAAAGTAGCTAATTAAGTTGCCCTCCTCTCTTCTCACTTTTTGGGGGTCATTATGTGTCTGGTAGTCGCTAGACCACCAGATTTGCATGGCGGTCGGACTGCTTTCAATGCGGCGGTCCAAACGCCACATTATAACCCTGGCGGTCAGGCTGCCAGGGAATCACCAGCACAGCCAAGATCAGAGATCCTGGTGGTCTGGAGGTGGTGCCAAGGCAGCACTGCTTTGTGGATTACAACTCCTTTCTCCACCGGCGGTTTCATGGCGGTACCACTGCCATGCAAATGCTGGTGGTGAATGGGTGTTGGGGGCCGCAGGGGGGCCGCAGGGGGGCCCTGCACTGCCCATGAACTTGGCATGGGCAGTGCAGGAGCCTCTCTGGCCAGCACCTTCACAGTGTTCACTGTCTGCTATGTAGTTATAGTTAGGACCTAGTTTCTATGGAAAAAAACATTTTTTGTTTTGCTAATAACTTTGGCACAGTTTGATGAATCTTCACAACATTTTCCAAGAAAAGACAACGTGCATTTCAGCTGCTGTTTGTTATTTGGAAAGTTTCAGGGTGATCTGTCAAGCGGGGGACGAGAAAAGCGGAAGATGCCTTTTCCACATTCATTTTTCCATAGGGGTTTTGAACAGTGTAAGCTCCGAAACCAATGGACGGAATTACACAACATTTGGCAGAAAGGTTGCTCTTGGTCCACAAAGAGCCCTTTTTGTGATTTGGTGTAAACTTGCTTAGTAGTTTTAGAGAAATTAATCAAAATCCAAATTTGTATATATAGCAACAACCCCTTCCGTTCTCGTGCTGAGATCTGAAAGGCTGCCAACACTTCAACCAGGAAAGATGTAAAAGAACAAAAGAAAAGGGGCCACGTAGCATCACCCTGACCCCCATATCTTTGGTGTTGTGGTCCCGGAGGGAACCCCCAAAACAAAATGACTTATTTTACGTTTTGCCGCAATTTGCAGCAGATCCGCAGATCAGGGGAAAATTTTAATAAACAAAGCACGTGCTCCTAAACTTCTTTCAGAGGAGCTCCCAGGTGGGCCAAGTCTTGGGAACCTTGACAATTTGATGCGGGAGGGCACCCGACCCCCGCAGCCCCAGGGACCATCAAGTCCACAGAGTGATATATAAAATATGCGCTGGGCTGCATAGCCCCCCATGCCCTAGGGACCACCACCTCCTGGGGCTATAATTAAAAGAATGATGGGGGTCTGTTTCGGACCCGCCACAGCCTCAGGACCACTACCTCGTTGAGGCTATACTTGTTTGAGGGGGCGTGCGGCCCCCCTCATGGAGTCAAAAATAGCCCTGGGGATCATCACCCCAAAGGCTGGCTCCTGCAATGTCCTGGGGTGCCCACCCCTGCAACATAGCTGTTTGCTTGTGCTTGGTGGGTGCTGACAATTCCTACCAACCAAAAGCAAACAAAGTCCGGTTTCTGCAAGAACGTGCTGTCAAACAGCACTCCATTGCAGAAAGTGAAGCTTTCATCTGTCTTCCCTGCATCCAAATATGTGTGAGGGAAGACAGATGAAAACATTGCTCTCACAAACAGGGTTCTGCTATTAAAAGGAGCTCCCTGCTTAGGGCCTTGAGGCCCCCGCAGTCCAGTCACTCACTCTCTCTTTCATCTCATAATGGGATAGAAGAGAGAGATAGATAGAGGGATAGTCATTGCAATGGTCTTTCCATGCAATGACTTTCAGCACAGGCAAGAGTCACCTGTTTCATAATGGTCAAGGTCACAGGCCCTCATACGGAAAGTTGAGGGTTCTAGTCCAGGTGTGTTGGTGCTCATTTCCCTATTTTACTTTATATTCAACTTAAACAATTTAAGATTTATACTGAAAGGAGATCTCACTCTTTTTAATTGACAAAAACATGATTCTTTTCTATTTGTCCAGAAATAGATTATTCTAAGTATATCATTCACCAAAGCCTAACAAAATCTCTCTCTCTCTCTCTCCCTCTCACTTTCTTTCTCTCTCCTTCAATTTCTCTTTTTCAATCTCTTTGTCCCACTCACACACCCACGTAGACACTTACGCACCCACTCACAGACCCACTCAGACAATCACGTACCCACTCACAGACCCACTCAGCCCCTCATGCACCCACTCACACACCCACTCAGACTCTCACACACGCAGTCACAGACCCACTTAAAACTCAAGCACCCACTCAAAGACCCACACAGACTGACTCACCCACTAAGACACTAATGCATCCACTCTAACACACAGACACTCACACACCTATTCACAGACCCGTTGACACTCTCACACACCCACTCATAGACCCACTGAAAAACTCAAGCACCCACTCACAGATGAACACATACACTGATGCACCCACTAAGACACTTATGCACTCCATCTCAGATCCAGACAGACAATTTCACAGCCACTCTCACCCCCAAATACACCCTCTCACACCTATTCTCACACCCAGAGAGACAGGTCGTGGCCAACTCGTGCTACACAGCCATTTGTAGTGTGGGGTTCTGGGATTAGGGGTGGTGGCTGCAGGGTCTGGCCGCAGACCAGACCCTGCCGCAAACTGCTACAGTGCACGGCTGTGGTTGGATTAGCGTATAATAATGAAAATGACTTTACGTTAGAAAAACCATAGACTTTCACAGAAGGAAAAAAGGTTACAGGGGCATTATAGTTAGGAAATCAAATTTTTAAAGAACTTAGAAATTCCTTTAAAAAAAATCCAAAGGTTACTGGGATTTTTTACTTATGCTCACATTTTAAACGTACAAAACCACAGAAATTCACCAGTTATAGATAGAGTTCTCTCAACTAACTACAGCTTGTTCCCTAGGTTTACTATAACTCGCACCCTTGCCATGCACTAACTACCCCACAAATTATGGCACTCATGACATCTCTGATAACATCATTGATAATATCAATCTAATATTTGCAGTAAAATTTTTGACAAAAAAACGGTGCATTGCAAGGGTTCCTTTCTAAATTAAATAATCTAAGTTTTTCCAGTTTGATTCTATCAGTATGGTTTGTGGTGTGCACACTTTCGTCATAAGTAAGATTGTTAGTGCTGTAGTTGTTCTTTAGAACACTCTGGGAGGCTGCAGTAGAACTCAAGAGAATCAACTGACTGACTGCGCCTGTTGGAAGTACATATTTTACTGAGAATGACAGACTTCATTCTCATATGGCTGAGAACGATAATGTGAATTTACAGAAAATATGCTCTCATTTTAGCTCCTGGAGCACCTTCTATCATCTTTATGGGAAAACCATGAGAAAACAGTTTTCTCTCAAACATGATTCATGAAATCCTAGCAGGATAAAATCACCTTAGAACACAGCACAATTCCTAAAAGTATTATGGTACCATCAACAAATGTTTTATATTGTAACTAAAATTTGTTGTCACTGTTTATACGTTCTCCTTTTTGTGACCCTAAAAACCTGCCATTCACTACAATGCTATTCAATGGGCTGCTATCATGTATATTGGCCGTAAGGTGGCTGCCAGCACCACCTGGTTAAAGTACTGACGGCCAATCAGATCTCACCATGAGATCTGTGCTTAGGCTACGCTCAGATATACAAATTTGGATTTCCTTTAACCCCTTCGCTGCCAGGCCTTTTCCCCCTCCTGTGCCAGGCCTTTTTTTGCCTATTTGGGGCAGTTCGCGCTTAGGCCCTCATAACTTTTTGTCCACATAAGCTAACCAAGCCAAATTTGCGTCCTTTTTTTCCAACATCCTAGGGATTCTAGAGGTACCCAGACTTTGTGGGTTCCCCTGAAGGAGGCCAAGAAATTGGCCAAAATACAGGGAAATTTTCGTTTTTTTCAAAAAAATTGGAAAAAGTGGCTGCAGAAGAAGGCTTGTGGTTTTTCCCCTGAACATGGCATCAACAAAGGGTTTGCAGTGCTAAACTCAGCAGCTTCCCAGCTTTCAGGAACAGGCAGACTTGAATCAGAAAACCCAATTTTACAACACAATTTTGGCATTTTACTGGGACATACCCCATTTTTGCAATTTTTTGTGCTTTCAGCCTCCTTCCAGTCAGTGACAGAAATGGGCATGAAACCAATGCTGGATCCCAGAAACCTAAACATTTCTAAAAAGTAGACACAATTCTGAATTCAGCAAGGGGTCATTGTGTAGATCCTGTAGTTTCCTACAGAAAATAACAACTGAAAAAGAAAAATATTGAAATTGAGGTGAAAAAAACATCAATTTTTCTCTACGTTTTACTCTGTAACTTTTCCCTGCAATGTCAGATTATCGAAAGCAATATACCGTTACGTCTGCTGGACTCCTCTGGTTGCGGGATAAATAGGGCTTCTAGGTTCATTCATCAAGAACCCGAGGAACCCAGAGCCAATAAATGAGCTGCACCCTGCAGTGCGTTTTCATTCTATACCGGGTAAACAGCAATTCATTTGCTGAAATATAAAGAGTAAAAAATTGCTATCAAGAAAACCTTTGTATTTCCAAAAAGGGCACAAGATAAGGTGTTGAGGAGCAGTGGTTATTTGCACATCTCTGAATTCCGGGGTGACCATACTAGCATGAGAATTACAGGGCATTTCTCAAATAGATGTCTTTTTTACACACTCTCCTATATTTGGAAGGAAAAAATGTAGAGAAAGACAAGGGGCAATAACACTTGTTTTGCTAATCTATGTTCCCCCAAGTCTCCCGATAAAAATGATACCTCACTTGTGTGGGTAGGCCTAGCGCCCGCGACAGGAAATGCCCCAAAGCGCAACGTGGACACATCCAAATTTTTGGAAGAAAACAGAGGTGTTTTTTGCGAAGTGCCTACCTGTAGATTTTGGCCTCTAGCTCAGCCGGCACCTAGGGAAACCTACCAAACCTGTGCATTTCTGAAAACTAGAGACCTAGGGGAATCCAAGGAGGGGTGACTTGCGGGGCTCGGACCAGGTTCTGTTACCCAGAATCCTTTGCAAACCTCAAAATTTGGCTAAAAAAACACATGTTCCTCACATTTCTGTGGCAGAAAGTTCGGGAATCTGAGAGGAGCCACAAATTTAGTTCCACCCAGCGTTCCCCCAAGTCTCCCGATAAAAATGATACCTCACTTGTGTGGGTAGGCCTAGCGCCCGCGACAGGAAACGCCCCAAAGCGCAACGTGGACCCATCCAAATTTTTGGAAGAAAACAGAGGTGTTTTTCGCGAAGTACCTACCTGTAGATTTTGGCCTCTAGCTCAGCCGTCACCTAGGGAAACCTACCAAACCTGTGCATTTCTGAAAACTAGAGACCTAGGGGAATCCAAGGAGGGGTGACTTGCGGGGCTCGGACCAGGTTCTGTTACCCAGAATCCTTTGCAAACCTCAAAATTTGGCAAAAAAAACATATGTTCCTCACATTTCTGTGGCAGAAAGTTCTGGAATCTGAGAGGAGCCACAAATTTCCTTCCACCCAGCGTTCCCGCAAGTCTCCCGATAAAAATGATACCTCACTTGTGTGGGTAGGCCTAGCGCCCGCGACAGGAAACGCCCCAAAGCGCAACGTGGACACATCCAAATTTTTGGAAGAAAACAGAGGTGTTTTTTGCGAAGTGCCTACCTGTAGATTTTGGCCTCTAGCTCAGCCGGCACCTAGGGAAACCTACCAAACCTGTGCATTTTTGAAAACTAGAGACCTAGGGGAATCCAAGGAGGGGTGACTTGCGGGGCTCGGACCAGGTTCTGTTACCCAGAATCCTTTGCAAACCTCAAAATTTGGCTAAAAAAACATATGTTCCTCACATTTCTGTGGCAGAAAGTTCGGGAATCTGAGAGGAGCCACAAATTTCCTTCCACCCAGCGTTCCACCAAGTCTCCCGATAAAAATGATACCTCACTTGTGTGGGTAGGCCTAGCACCCGCGACAGGAAACGCCCCAAAGCGCAACGTGGACACATCCAAATTTTTGGAAGAAAACAGAGGTGTTTTTTGCGAAGTGCCTACCTGTAGATTTTGGCCTCTAGCTCAGCCGGCACCTAGGGAAACCTACCAAACCTGTGCATTTCTGAAAACTAGAGACCTTTGGGAATCCAAGGAGGGGTGACTTGCGGGGCTCGGACCAGGTTCTGTTACCCAGAATCCTTTGCAAACCTCAAAATTTGGCTAAAAAAACACATGTTCCTCACATTTCTGTGGCAGAAAGTTCGGGAATCTGAGAGGAGCCACAAATTTCCTTCCACCCAGCGTTCCCCCAAGTCTCCCGATAAAAATGATACCTCATTTGTGTGGGTAGACCTAGCGCCCGCGACAGGAAATGCCCAAAAGCGCAACGTGGACACATCCAAATTTTTGGAAGAAAACAGAGGTGTTTTTAGCGAAGTGCCTACCTGTAGATTTTGGCCTCCAGCTCAGCCGGCACCTAGGGAAACCTACATAACCTTTGCATTTCTGAAAACTAGAGACCTAGGGAAATCCAAGGAGGGGTGACTTGCGGGGCTCGGACCAGGTTCTGTTACCCAGAATCCTTTGCAAACCTCAAAATTTGGCTAAAAAAACACATGTTCCTCACATTTCTGTGGCAGAAAGTTCGGGAATCTGAGAGGAGCCACAAATTTCCTTCCACCCAGCGTTCCCCCAAGTCTCCCGATAAAAATGATACCTCACTTGTGTGGGTAGGCCTAGCGCCCACGACAGGAAACGCCCCAAAGCGCAACGTGGACACATCCAAATTTTTGGAAGAAAACGGAGGTGTTTTTAGCGAAGTGCCTACCTGTAGATTTTGGCCTCTAGCTCAGCCGGCACCTAGGGAAACCTACCAAACCTGTGCGTTTCTGAAAACTAGATTCCTAGGGGAATCCAAGGA
The DNA here is from genome assembly GCF_031143425.1 of Pleurodeles waltl. Lineage (NCBI taxonomy): Eukaryota > Metazoa > Chordata > Amphibia > Caudata > Salamandridae > Pleurodeles > Pleurodeles waltl. The sequence continues at coordinate 812,702,898 of NC_090437.1, read as the reverse complement.
GGGGTGACTTGCGGGGCTCGGACCAGGTTCTGTTACCCAGAATCCTTTGCAAACCTCAAAATTTGGCTAAAAAAACACATGTTCCTCACATTTCTGTGGCAGAAAGTTCGGGAATCTGAGAGGAGCCACAAATTTCCTTCCACCCAGCGTTCCCCCAAGTCTCCCGATAAAAATGATACCTCACTTGTGTGGGTAGGCCTAGCACCCGCGACAGGAAACGCCCCAAAGCGCAACGTGGACACATCCAAATTTTTGGAAGAAAACAGAGGTGTTTTTTGCGAAGTGCCTACCTGTAGATTTTGGCCTCTAGCTCAGCCGGCACCTAGGGAAACCTACCAAACCTGTGCATTTCTGAAAACTAGAGACCTTTGGGAATCCAAGGAGGGGTGACTTGCGGGGCTCGGACCAGGTTCTGTTACCCAGAATCCTTTGCAAACCTCAAAATTTGGCTAAAAAAACACATGTTCCTCACATTTCTGTGGCAGAAAGTTCGGGAATCTGAGAGGAGCCACAAATTTCCTTCCACCCAGCGTTCCCCCAAGTCTCCCGATAAAAATGATACCTCACTTGTGTGGGTAGACCTAGCGCCCGCGACAGGAAATGCCCAAAAGCGCAACGTGGACACATCCAAATTTTTGGAAGAAAACAGAGGTGTTTTTAGCGAAGTGCCTACCTGTAGATTTTGGCCTCCAGCTCAGCCGGCACCTAGGGAAACCTACCTAACCTGTGCATTTCTGAAAACTAGAGACCTAGGGGAATCCAAGGAGGGGTGACTTGCGGGGCTCGGACCAGGTTCTGTTACCCAGAATCCTTTGCAAACCTCAAAATTTGGCTAAAAAAACACATGTTCCTCACATTTCTGTGGCAGAAAGTTCGGGAATCTGAGAGGAGCCACAAATTTCCTTCCACCCAGCGTTCCCCCAAGTCTCCCGATAAAAATGATACCTCACTTGTGTGGGTAGGCCTAGCGCCCACGACAGGAAACGCCCCAAAGCGCAACGTGGACACATCCAAATTTTTGGAAGAAAACGGAGGTGTTTTTAGCGAAGTGCCTACCTGTAGATTTTGGCCTCTAGCTCAGCCGGCACCTAGGGAAACCTACCAAACCTGTGCGTTTCTGAAAACTAGAGACCTAGGGGAATCCAAGGAGGGGTGACTTGCGGGGCTCAGACCAGGTTCTGTTACCCAGAATCCTTTGCAAACCTCAAAATTTGGCTAAAAAAACACATGTTCCTCACATTTCTGTGGCAGAAAGTTCGGGAATCTGAGAGGAGCCACAAATTTCCTTCCACCCAGCGTTCCCCCAAGTCTCCCGATAAAAATGATACCTCACTTGTGTGGGTAGGCCTAGCGCCCGCGACAGGAAACACCCCAAAGCGCAACGTGGACACATCCAAATTTTTGGAAGAAAACAGAGGTGTTTTTTCTGAAGTGCCTACCTGTAGATTTTGGCCTCTAGCTCAGCCGGCAGCTAGGGAAACCTACCAAACCTGTGCATTTCTGAAAACTAGAGACCTAGGGGAATCCAAGGAGGGGTGACTTGCGGGGCTCGGACCAGGTTCTGTTACCCAGAATCCTTTGCAAACCTCAAAATTTGGCTAAAAAAACACATGTTCCTCACATTTCTGTGGCAGAAAGTTCGGGAATCTGAGAGGAACCACACATTTTCTTTCACCCAGCGTTCCCCCAAGTCTCCCGATAAAAATGATACCTCACTTGTGTGGGTAGGCCTAGCGCCCGCGACAGGAAACGCCCCAAAGCGCAACGTGGATACATCAAAATTTTTGGAAGAAAACAGAGGTGTTTTTTGCGAAGTGCCTACCTGTAGATTTTGGCCTCTAGCTCAGCCGGCACCTAGGGAAACCTTCCAAACCTGTGCATTTCTGAAAACTAGAGACCTAGGGGAATCCAAGGAGGGGTGACTTGCGGGGCTCGGACCAGGTTCTGTTACCCAGAATCCTTTGCAAACCTCAAAATTTGGCTAAAAAAACACATGTTCCTCACATTTCTGTGGCAGAAAGTTCGGGAATCTGAGAGGAGCCACAAATTTCCTTCCACCCAGCGTTCCCCCAAGTCTCCCGATAAAAATGATACCTCACTTGTGTGGGTAGGCCTAGAGCCCGCGACAGGAAACGCCCCAAAGCGCAACGTGGACACATCCAAATTTTTGGAAGAAAACAGTGCCTACCTGTGGATTTTGGCCTGTAGCTCAGCCGGCACCTAGGGAAACCTACCAAACCTGTGCATTTCTGAAAACTAGAGACCTAGGGGAATCCATAATGGGGTGACTTGTGGGGCTCGGACCAGGTTCTGTTACCCAGAATCCTTTGCAAACCTCAAAATTTGGCTAAAAAAACACATGTTCCTCACATTTCAGTGGCAGAAAGTTCTGGAATCTGAGAGGAGCCACAAATTTCCTTCCACCCAGCGTTCCCCTAAGTCTCTCAATAAAAATGGTACCTCACTTCTGTGGGTAGGCCTAGCGCCCACGAAAGGAAATGGCCCAAAACACAACGTGGACAGAACATATTTTTTCACAGAAAACAGAGGTGTTTTTTGCAAAGTGCCTACCTGTGGAGTTTGGCCTCTAGCTCAGCCGGCCCCGGGAGGGGGGGTGGGCAGAAATGCCCTAAAATAAATTTGACCCCCCCCAACTCCCCAAGCCCCCCCTGCCCCTGCCCGGGAACAACCCCTGCCTACGGGGTCGCTCCCCCTGCATGACATTGGCACCAAAAAACAAATCCCAGGTGCCTAGTGGTTTCTGCCCCCTTGGGGGCAGATTGACCTGTAATCGGCCAATCTGCCCCCAAGGGGGGCAGAAATGGCCTAAATACAATATCCCCCCCAGGGGAGCGACCCTTGCCTGATGGGTCGCTCACCATCTCGAAAAAAAAAAAAAAAAAAAAAAAAACACACAACAAAAAAATTTGCCCTGGTGCCCTGAGGGTTCTGTCCCCTCCTGGGGGGGCAGAAATGGCCTAAAATAAATTTGCCCCCCCAACCCTCACCCCACCCCCCCCGGGAGCGACCCTTGCCTACGGGGTCGCTCCCCCTGCATGACATTGGCGCCAAAAAACAAATCCCAGGTGCCTAGTGGTTTCTGCCCCCTTAAGAGGCCGATTGACCTAAAATCGGCCAATCTGCCCCCAAGGGGGGCAGAAATGGCCTAAATACAATTTGCCCCCCAGGGGAGCGACCCTTGCCTGATGGGTCGCTCCCCATCTCGAAAAAAACAAACAAACAAAAAAAAAAAAAAAAAAAAATTGCCCTGGTGCCTAGAGGTTTCTGCCCCCCCGGGGGCAGATCGGCCTAATATTAGGCCGATCTGCCCCTGGGGGGGCAGAAATGGCCTAAAATAAATTTACCCCCCCAACCCTCATCCCACCCCCCCCCCCCCGGAGCGACCCTTGCCTACGGGGTCGCTCCCCCTGCGTGACATTGGCGCCAAAAAACAAATCCCCGGTGCCTGGTGGTTTCTGCCCCCTTGGGGGCAGATTGACCTAAAATCGGCCAATCTGCCCCCAGGGGGGCAGAAATGGTCTAAATACAATTTGCCCCCCAGGGGAGCGACCCTTGCCTGATGGGTCGCTCCCCATCTCTAAAACAAGAAAAAAAAAAACACAAAAGGCAGAAATGGCCTAAAATAAATTGCCCTCCCTCCCAGGGAGCGACCCTTGCCTAAGGGGTTGCTCCCTTTGCGTGAAATTCACGCAAAGAAAAAACTCCCTGGTGTCTAGTGGTTTCTACCCCCCTTGGGGGCAGATTGGCCTCATCAAAATAGGCCAATCTGCCCCCAAGGGGGGCAGAAATGGCCAAAATATAATTTTCCCCCAAGGGGAGCAACCCTTGCCTAAGGGGTCGCTCCCCACCAAAAAAAAAAAATGAAACATAAAAAAATAAAAATGGTCCCTGGTGCCTAGAGGTTTCTGCCCCCAGGGGCAGAAAAGGCCTTCCCGAAAATATGCCCCCCCTGGGAGCGACCCTTGCCCAAGGGATCGCTCCCTTTTGTCAATAACAATAAAAATAAAAAAAATCCCTGGTGTCTAGTGGGGTTTCAAAAGCCGAATTGCAAGCAATCCGGCTTTTGAAACCCTCGGAGAGACTTCAAAGGGAAGGAAATACTTTTCCTTCCCTTTGAAGCCCCTCCGGGCCTCCCCAGTGATTGAAAGAGAAATGCTTTTGCATTTCTCTTTCAATCGCGCTGGAAGCAGAGCTTCCAGCGCGACTAGGGAGGCCCCTGTGACAAATCAGCGCACGCTCGCGCACTGACGTCACGGGGGGGTGGTCGGGGGTGGAAGGGGAAGGTCTTCCCCTTCCATCCCCGACTTGGGGGGGGAAAGGGGGTGCACGGGGGGCGCGCTAGCGCGCCCCCAATTTTCCCTGTGCCATGGACGAGATGATCTCGTCCAAGGCACAGGGGAACTGTAGCCTTGGACGAGATCATCTCGTCCAAGGCACAGAAGAGGTTAATTTCTCCTAAACTACTGAACTGATTTACACCAAGTAAAAAAAGCATAATCTGAAGAACAAAATCTAGCTTTCTAGCAAATTCCGTCCAGCGGTTCAGGCTGTCGTGTTCAAACCTCCTATGGGAATTAGCATGGTAAACACATTTTTTTGCCCCTCCCCCTTTCCTCTGCCCCCACTTGACAAATCACCCTGGAACATTCCATGCACAACAAAGCTTGATGACAAACTTTTTTAGGAAACTTTTGTGGAGGTTTCTCAAATGACACTAAAGATGTAGGCAAGTCAAAAATAATTTTCCTATTGAAACATGGTCCTAACAATAACTACCTACTGCGACCATCAGTAGGTAATATTTATTCAGCCTCCTCCTGGACTGTGAGAATCTCAGGAGTGGATTAGCTGTGACCCTTATCCCTTCCTTTCCTGGCAGGCACAAGGGCCACTGTTTCAGACTCCAGGTCCTTCTGATCATCCTCTCTGGTGGCCATGGACCATGTGGTCATGCACATCCACTCTGGCAAACCCAACATTTCCAAGTGCGACTTGAGCTCCACCTCCTTCCAGGCAGTATGCTTAAGGTAATTTCCTAGCAGACAGTCATCGTGCATGGATGGACTCACAGCTACCCTCAAAGAACCTGAGACCCCCTGCATTGAAAGGGAACCTAAGCTACCAATCTTTGGCACTCACTGTTGTCTACTACTCCAACTTGGTGGACCACATTAGGGACTACCTGCTCTTCAACCACCAGATGACAGCAGACTGTTGTCATACTGGCTCCTGTGTCTCTTAGAGCCTTCACCCGCATCCCATTGATGGTCACCCACTGCCTCTACTTCTTTGTATTATCAGGCACGAGGGTCCGCAGGACCACTTCACCCTCACACAGGGAGATTAGGGTTAGCTCAGCTGGCACCCCACCACTAATTGGGGCCAACCCCTACACTGGCCACCACAAGTGACTGTCCACTGGTGGGAGGCTGTGCTTGCTTAGGACACTTGGACTCACTCTGATGTGCCTTTCCTGACTACAGGTAAAGCACTTGATGGCTCCCTTCCATGCAGGTTTTCCTGAAGGAAACCAGCTTTTTTTCTCAAGGTGGGGCTGGGAATCCTTACCCTGGTAATTTCTAAGGGATCCTGTGCATCCTCAGTGCTACCTCATAACCTTTGAAACACTGTTCTATGTAATGAGTCACAACAAAATCCTTTACCATATCCTTGGGTATATGTACCTTCTCCTCAGCCTGCACTGGAGAACTGCTGCCACCATATGGGCTGGACCTGCTTTTTAGATCCAGCTCCCTCAAGTTCAGCTCATGAGCTAACATCATTTTCCTCTCCTCCATGGCATTCACCATTTTCTTTGCTTCCATCTCCAGATTGAGTTTTTCTGGCTCCAAATGATGCCTCTTCTCTGCTTGTCTGTCCCTAAGTTCCTCTGGGATCAGACCCTTATAAGAAGCACTAATGCCTGCCATGGAGGATGCCCTCCTGCCAGGCAAGTCCTGGTTATCCACCATGTCACCATTCCACCATGTATGCTTTGCTCCTCTCCATCCACAACAACATTCTCCTCCTCTGTGGGGCCACCAGCCTCCTTTGCTGCCAACCAGGCCCAGGTCTGTGAGGTTTTAATAGGAGATGTGAACTCTTTGCAGACCTTTTTGAGCTGAGCCACCAAATAGGTCTCCAATCTCTCCTGCTCAAACACTACTTCTCAGGCTCCAACTGATGTCTCAACAGACTGAGACATGATTGTGGATAACTCACAAGTTGCAAGGTTTCAGGAAGGCAAAGAGAAAAAATCCAAGAAGAGAAAAATAAACAGCATGTGGTTATATAATGGTCTGCACTATGCAGTAGTGTAAACCAATCACTGTATGTCAAATACAAATACAAGTCCTATCCTCACCACTGATCACCAATGTTAGAAATGGGATCTCTAGTTGGCAGTGGTTTACACCCTGTCCAAGTAGGGACCCTCACTTTAGTCAGGGTAAGGGAGTCACACACCTAAGATAACCCCTGCTCACCTCCTTAGTAGCTTGCCACGAGCAGTCAGGCTTATCTCAGAGGCAATGTGTAAAGTATTTGTACCCACACACAGTAACAAAGTGAAAACACTACAAATGGACACCACACCAGTTTAGAAAAATAGCCAATACTTATCTGAATAAAACAAGACCAAAACAACAAAAATCCAACATACACAAGAAAAGATATACATTTTTAAAGTTAAAAGAGTCTCAATCCATAGGTATCAATGGATGTGTTGTTTTTGCACAAAGTACCTGGTATGCGTCAAAAATAAAGCCACAGGAGAAGTGATGCATCAGAAAAGCAAACAATACGTTGAATCCTTCCTTGGAAGCCTTGGAAGTGAGAATGATGCATTGAACATTACAATGCGCTGCGTGAAGGCTCCACCTTGAGAACAGGAGCTGTGTCAAATTTCCAGCTGTGGGACAGGCGCTGCGTCAATTTTTCTCACACGCACATACTGGTGCAATGATTTTCCCCTGCAGGTTACCAGCTTCCACTCCTAGGGGCCCAGGGACCGGATTTGGCACCACTTAGCAAGTCAGGATTCTCAGCAGAAGAGCCTAGGCACTGGCAGATGAAGTCTTTGACGTGCCTGAGACTTCAACAGGAGGCAAGCTCACTTCAGGCCCTTGGAGAACCTTGAAAAGAAGGATGTAGAAAGCAAAGTCCAGTTCTTTCATTCACCTACGGAAGCAGTAAACAGCAGGCCAGCACAGCAAAGCAACAGGGTGAGTAGCTGTTCCTTCTACCGAATCCAGCTCTTCTTCCTTGCAGAATGTACTCAGTCCGGAAGTATTCTGAAGTTGTGGGGTCAGCAGTCTAATATTTATACCAATTTCTTCCTTTGAAGTGGGCAAACTTCAAAGGTAAGTATTTGTGGTGCACAAGGTCCAGCCTCTCCCTGTCCTGCCCCAAACACACTCCAGGAGGTTGGAGAATGCTTTGTGTAAGGACAGGCACAGCCCTCTTCAGATGCAAGTGTCAGCACCTCCCTCCACTCTAGCTCAGGGAGACCCAGCAGGAAATGTAGGACACACCTGAGCTCCCTTTGTATGACTGTCTAGAATAAATTCACAGACAGCCAAACTATCATTCAGACCCAGCCATTTATTCCACAGCCAGGCAGAGGCACAGAATAGTTAGGCAAGAAAATGCCCACTTTCTAAAAGTGACATTTTCAAACTTACAATCTAAAAATCAACTTCACAAAAATATGTATTTTTAATTTGTGAGTTCAGAGACCCCAAACTCTGCACTTCTATCTGATCCCAATGGGAAACAGCACTTAAAAGGTATTCCAAGGCAATCCCCAGGCTACCCCTTGGGAGAGATTGGCCTTGCAATAATGAAAACTGAATTTAACAGTATTTCGCTATCAAGACATGTGAAACACATCAGTACATGTCCTACCTTTAAATACACTGCACTCGGCCCACGGGGCTGCCTAGGGACTACCTTAGGGGTGACTTACATGTAGTAAAAGGGAAGGTTTGAGCCTGGCTTGTGGGTGAACTTGCCAGGTCTAACTTGCAGTTTAAAACTGCACACACAGACACTGCAGTGGAAGGTTTGGGACATGTTTACAGGGCTACACATGTGGGTGGCACAATCAGTGTTGCAGGGCCACTAGTAACATTTGATTTACAGGCTCTGGGCACCTCTAGTGCACTTTACTAGGGACTTACTGGTAAATCACGTGTGTCAATCATGGAGAAAGCCAATCACCAACCCCAAAAATAGTTCTATATTTCTTTATTCTCAGCTTCTATGTCATTTATTTTGGTAGTGTCTGTGGCCAGCACCTCCTTTCTTGATCCAGAACATAAGTACCTTTCTCAGCACAAAGCTACTTGAAGCAGGCTCATCCTAGCAGACACTTTTCCCAGGGGAGACAAGTCCAGATATGCTGTGGACTACATCACTAAATTTGTCTCTCTGGTTCTGGAATGCATCCTGTTGAATCAAGCGCTTTGTAAAGGCATAATAGCACATTAGTCAGGAAGTCTTCTTGAAAAGAACAGGGCAGAACCAGGCCTCTTCAGATGCAAATGTCCATGTAAGGATCTTAAGTTACACCCTTCTACTTCCTGACTCGTAACTGAATTATTTTTTAACCTTAGGGCACAGAAGTCTTCAAAAAGGTGTGAAGTAGCCTTGGTTAAAGCCTACTGTTGGTTTAAGCATGCACCTGCCAATGTGTTAAAAGAAACAAACTAAGAATAGGTTGCTAATATCTGATAAGTGATGCAAGCACTTCATACCATATTAAATTTAGGTCATAATGCAAGTGTTGATTGCTTTTAGCAACTCGGAGATAAAACATTAATAGCAAAGTCATAGTCTTGTTCAGCTGAATCCCAGGGTCTACAGATAATAGCTGTCAGAGCTTCAGAGCAGCCAGTAGCTAATTACAGAGATATACCTGGAGAGGTTGTTGTATGTGTCAATAGAGTCATGCATAAATGGCCATCTAGGGTGATGTTCTGTTAGGGTGGCTGGAATTTGAATGTGCAAGCCTTTGCACATGATGAACAGGAATTTGAATTGAATACTGTATGATGGGAAGTCAGTACAAATTACTGAGGGCGGATCATTACAGGCTTTATTCGGGGTTCCCCAATTTCTATAGAATCTGAATGTTGGGTACTGCCCTAGAATAGTTGGTTCTTCCAATTACACCTTGGTTCCTGGACTGCGGGCCTCACTTGGAGCTTTTGTAGCCCTTGGTCTGGCATTCATTAAAGGCTCCAGTCCTTTGAGTCCTATTTGGATACATCCAGCTGTATGGATCTACTTGACAGTTTCTTGCTCCAAATATATATTTAGTGCAAAGATAGACATCTTGCCTAACCCACCTAAGACCTTCAATCTAACTGCATGCACTTGTGGGCCATCACATTAAGTCCAAAGACCCCGGTAGATTCTCTGAAAGATAGACGAGCTTTATGTTTACTATTTTTACAACTTCCAGTTTACTTTCACTATTGCATCTTAGTGCATTGCATTTCAGTGGGACATTTTTGATTTTGATTAACTTTACCAATATTTTTATTTAATTCGTATTGTACTTTGGACTAATTTGTTAAATCAAAACACCTCATGCATTTTCTCAAAGATGTGCCTTTCTGCTCAGGCCAAACTATCAAAGATAAACTAAGATCGCCATTATTGAACCCTGTTTTTCTCTGTCGTTTGTTCTTTTCTGGTAGGCTATGAGCTCATTGACCAAATCCATCTAGACTGTCACATCACATCTACATTTGCGTGTGTTTACTCCCCTAAAGACATTTTCTTGTTATGGCAGCTTAAAAACAAAGGTGGCACACAGAATCCAAGTGATGTCTTTTTTTTATTGGAAAAAGAACTTATATAAACATGAATGTTCTGATAAGGCAAAGTTCATACATTTCACACAAACAAATGTACTGTAAGAGTCGAAAAGAATAACACGTTTGTATTTTAAATGGGAAAACAAAGGCAGTTCTTTTAAGAAAACTTGTGGCTAGATATCTTCAATGTGTTTTTTAAATTTAAATTAGGCATATCATTTGTCTTGCTTTTTGAGATCACCTTTGTATCACTAACTAAGCATCTTATACAATGAGATTCCAGTTAACTAATTGTGCAATTGAATGCGCAGCAAAAATACACTTTAATGGTGCAATATGCACTCTCGGGTCTCTGACTTCTGTCAAGCCTGCCTCGTGACTTTATCCGATATTGCTGAATAATAGCGTGTACCAATCTGTAGGTATTATCTTATAATTTTATTTCTTTAATTTCGCCAGCTTTCTCTAATATTTGAAAGAAAGAAAAGATGTAAATGTGAATCTCCTTTTTCCCTTATTCGAATTCTCTCCGTTTTCCTCTCATAACTGAAAGCTATTTTAAAAAGTTTGAGAAAGAGAAATGTATGTTTTTTTATTTTTTATTTTTTTTAAATAAATCATTGTCTCTGCTTTCTGAACGGGCAGGTCACAAGGTGCAGAAGGAGCCCTACTGAAGTATCTTTACTTTGTGCAACACAACAATTATTGGTAATCTGTTCAAAGTGAACACGCAAAGGCACTTGGTTTGCTTTATATAGCTAGGCACTGCTTTTACTGGGCGTTTTAAAAGTAACTCTTACATAAAAAAAAGCACAGAGGTAATGCATATTGTACAGTGCTTTAAAACATGCAACTGTTCCATTTTCGTTCTCCCTACAGTATTTAAAATGCATTATATCACATAAGTAGCAAAACTTAGCAGCACAAGTAAATATCTAGGACAGATTGGAATGATACCAATGGGACATCTTTTTACTCACAGCACTGCTCTACAGGGAGGTAATACATTTGAAGACATCATTAATTTATGCCATCTATTGTCGTTGGAGTATGCTATAAATAAGGTTGAAAAGAGACACTGAACAAGGTTTCCTGATGTCACAAATTGCCAAGAGAAAGCAATGACATTGATAAACTGCCACATGAACACTTTAAGAAAGTTAGGCAGGTAATGCATCTAGAATTTTCTAATCTTGTTTATTTAGTTCCACTATTCAGGCTCTAGGACACAATGTTGTGTTGCAGCAAAAACGATTTATGGACCTTTTTTCGTTGCGTTGTTATGCCTTGCTCCTGAAGAAGGTGTGAATTATCACTGAACAATTGAGCATGATTTACAAAATATTTTTCCGTAAATAGTTGTGCCTTATTTCTGTAAAGGATATGCGTGCGTATTTCTGCTGACTGGCTTGAGCCCCATTCGATTTTTCATACTGTGTGTGGTTTTTGTTTAATCCCTCTGAGCTACACACTATATTTTCTCAGACTTACTATCACATCCAGAGTCACAAGGGATCGTGTGCCGAATATTTTCCGTCCTTGTTTAATTAGCAGTCACCAGTAAATTCTTGTGACACACAAAGTTGTGTTAAATCGAATACAAACAAAGATCCTGATTCACAAATCATATTTGTGAGTAGTTATATCACAGTCAAGACTATGGCCCTTATCATGAGTTGGCCAGAAATGCTACATTCCCAAACTTGCTCCACGTTCGGATTTAGTTAGATAATGCCTGGTGAAATGTGCCTGGGAAAAGAGGTAGGAGAGATAAAGATTCAATGGTAATCAACTGCCAAAAGCTCCTAGAATTTAGGGCCAGATGTACCAAAGGATTTTACCCATTCTGTGTCTATGGGAAAAAGCTTTCGTACATATGGCCCTTAGTCCTCATTCGTCTTCCTGAAACTGACAATGGGATAGTAATTTCATCCCAGGGCAAAAGCACACATTTTTGTTTTCAATTACTCCATGGCGAAATGACCAACTGCTACAGCTGGCTAAATTGTAACCAGGACCTTGGGCCAGATGTAGGTAGGTATGAAATTGCAACTCACAATACGAGATGCAGAAAGGTGTCTCAGACACCTTCTGCGACTCGCTATGGGGTCGCAAAGACCCACCTCATGAATATTAATGAGGTGGGTCGCAGTTTGCGACCTCATAGCGAGTCTAGGCACTCACAGGGATGGTGGCCTGCTGGAGACAGCAGACCACCATGTCCGTGACTGCTTTTTGAATAAAGCATTTTTTGTTTTCTTTTTGCAGCCCGTTTTCCTTAAAGGAAAACGAGCTGCAAAAAGAAAAAATACCAAAACCATTTGGTTTCCATTTTTTTCAGAGTAGGCAGTGGTCCATAGGACCACTGCCTGCTCTGAAAAAATATTTTTAGTGACATTCACAAAGGGGATGGGGTCCCATGGGAACCCCTTCCCTTTTGTGAATGAGTTACCATCCACTTCAAGTGGATGGTAACTGCAAATTGGTTTGCGACCGCATTCGTGGTCCCAAAGCAACTCTGCATGGCGATGCAGTCGCAAATAGGAAGGGAACACCCCTTCCTATTTGCGAGTCACAGGCTCAAATTGCGAGTCGGTACCGACTCGCAATTTGCGGTTGTGCATCTCGTTTGGCCTTTTGCGCCTCGCAAACTGTGTTTTTCGCAGTTTGCGAGGCGCAAAAGGCTTGCTACATCTGGTCCCTTATTGCTTCTAATCATGCGTTTTCACAAATATGGCATGTTACTCAGAAAACATGAATTGGAATAGCCAATAAGTCTTGCTTTAATGTGCCATCAAAGAAAACAAAAACCGTTTAGATTTAGTGCAAGAACGAAAGCTGTTTATCACATGTATTCCCTTTGCCAATGCCAGGAAAAATAGTTTAAAAAAGTGATTGATTTCCATGTAGAATAGATATAGGAGATAAAGAATTGAAATGGCAATAAATTGTGATGATTTGGAGTTCTTTTCAGGTGTAAAATAGACCCTTATCTATTCCAGTGAAATTACTTCTTGTAATGCAGGATGTTATTTCAAATATCCCATAGTGTGACGTGAAGGAGTGATGGTATTTTGGGTGGAGCTATCGCCCACTCTATGTAAATGTTGAACAACTGGTACCATTATACATTGAAGACAGCTGCACTTTCGAAGTGAACCTAATAAAGATTTCTGGCGCAGGTTTAGCAACTGAGGACTAACACAAACCATAGGCAGGAGGAAGAGACAGCTACTTGCAGAAAAAAAAAAACTTGTGAATCCCGCTCATTGCTTTAAGTACTACAATATTGTGACTGTCTCTGCTTTGTTCTGAGCTCATTGATAATAGGAAGTCATTTATTAGGCTTGTAACTCAATGTTTCATAAATCAAGACTACTTTATCAGTCATTTTCTTAACTTCCTCTTCTCCAAAAAATAACTGAATTCCCCATTTCTCTGGTAAAGAAAGAATCTATTTATATATACAGATTGGCTAGAATGCTCTGACCTTTACTCTTAGACGGCTTTGCAAAGGAATTCTAGAGAAGGACTTCTGAGAATTTTTTTTTTTCAAGTAAGAATCATGTATTCATTGTAAATAAAATTGCAATGTGAAGGAAAAAACATTAATTTCACTGCAAATACCTTACCCATCCATAAAATCCTTAAAACATCCTTACCACCCTCTATCCCTACCGAACCATGAACCCTACAAACACCTGTGCCACCCAATACCCTTACCTACCCCTAAAGCCTAAAAACATTCTTACCACCCAATATCCTTACCCACCCCTTTATCTTTGGCATTGTTTGATGAGCTTACACAAATTTTTCCAAAAACGTGTGCCCAAAAATCTTGTTGTGCATGGGAAATTTCGGAGTGATCCGTCATTAGGAGGCCGTTAAAAAGGGATTTAAAAAAGTGTGTTTCCTATGTATATTCCCACAGAGATTTTAAACAAGACTACAGCCCAAACCACTGGCCGGAACAACACCAAATTTGGCAGAAATGTAGCTCTTCGTCCAGAAAGCACAATTTTGCTTATTTAGTGTAAATCTATTCAGTAGTTTTGGAGACATGTAAAGAAAACCTAATTTGTATACCTAGAGATGTGAAGGCTTCACAAATCCTCCTTATCTCGTGCTCAGATCTGATTGTCTGCCAACACCAGGAAGTGTTGGCAGCCATTTTGAGCTTCAGCTGAGTCTAAAAAAAACATGAAAAGAAAAGGGAGCATGGTACTATTACTCTACCACCTCTATCCTTGGTGCAGGGGTCCCCAGCAACCTCCAGGGCTAAAAAGCATTTAAAAAAAACATTGGAGAAAATATTGGAAATACTCTTATATTTTGCTAAGATTTGAAAAAAAAAGAAAGCACAATCTCCATCATTTGCCTTTATTTTTGCCCTCTGGTGGGTCAGGTCCTGGGGCCATATTATTTTAAGGGGGGGGGGGGAAATGGGGTCCCCCTCCTAGAGCTTACTGAAGCCCCAGGGACTGCCACCTTCCCGGGCTTTGCATGTAAAGTATGCCCCACCTCCCCGGGGCAAACTTGTAAACATATGCAGGGGGACCTGCAATGCTCTGCACAGTCCCAAGGACTGCCACCTCCATGGGGCAATGATTAAGATGTATGGGGGGAAGCATGCCCCCACACATGTCCAGGGACTGCAATCTCCTATGGCACTCAATTTACTATATGGGGGACCACGTGCCCACCCTGACTCGGGGACCACAACCTTCCAGGGACACTCAATAGAGTAAATGGGAGCCATGTGCCCCCCAGTGCCCTGAGGACTGACACCTCCTGCACACTCAAGATAATGTATAGGGGGTCCTGTGGCCCCCCCATCACCCTAGTGACCACCACCTTCCCGAGGCTTAAGTACCCTAATGAAGGGGGTCCATTGTGGGCCCCCAGCCATGGGGAGCACCTCTTCCCCAAGGCTAAAATGAAACATTGGAGGGGGTCCACATGGCTCCACTCCTGGAGCCATAGATGGCCCTTGGGACTGCTACACCCCAGGGCCAGTTCCTGCTACCTCCCTAAGTGCCTGCCCTCAGATAGCTGTTTGCTTTTGCTTGGTGGGAGCTGACAGCAAAAGAAAACAAAACTCTGGTTTCAGCAGCCGAGAGCTGTCCACCAGGTCCCCCTTGCTGAAAGCGGAGTTTTCATCTCTTTCCCTTCATGCAAATATGTGTGTTGGGAAAGAGATGAAATCTTTGCTCCCATAAGCAGGAAATTGCTATTTAAAGTAGCTCCCTGCTTGCGGGAGCAATGCCGGCTCCCGCAGGAGACTGCGTGGGCCTTGAGGCTCCCTCCAGTGTCCCCAGAGCATTGAGAAAAAAATAATTTTCAAAAAGATAAAGAGGCTCGAGGAATAATCACAATGGTAAAGTTACAGATGCACAAGGTCATTGGAGACATTTCATCGCTGTCCTTTAGCAGCTGTAATGGAGGAGATGCACTATATGTATACCCAACGAGGTAACACTTACTAATTAGCCAGTAGAAAGTAATCGAGTTGGGTAGACATTTTGCATAAAACAGTGACCTCTCCTTGGATAAATATTCAAGACAGGATTCATTCTGACACGATGCTCATTTCACAGTAATTAGACCTCAATGGGAATCACTTACAGATATAAACAAACCAGGTGCCCAAGTTCAAGGTCCAGTTCTGTAAAGTATTAATCATTCTAATTTCTTGCACATAGTCAAGGCAAAGCAAGTGTTTTTGCTCTGCATTTCCACCTTGAAAAGTTATCTGTAATCTTTGATGAAGGTGTTTGCATCGTGCCCGTTTTCGAGCGCAATATTTCATGTAGTGACAGTGACGAGTGGATTCTTTCTTTTCACCAGCAACTGAGACCCAACCCCCATCACACACGGCCAGGGTTGAGTGGTTATAACGGGTTGGCCACAGGGCCTTCCAGCCAACCCCCACCGTTCATGGCCAAAGGCCGTGCCTGGACGGGTTTGGGTGGTTATAGGGGGTTGATCCTATGGCCTGGCCACAGGCTAGGCCCTGCGGCCAACCCCCACCTTTGGCCAAGCATGGCAGTGGTTAGATTAATATACAGTACTTAAAATTACTTTATATTAAAGAAAACCTTAGAAATTCACAAAAAAAAGCTAAGGTTAAAGAGACGTTATAGTTAGGCTCACATTTTAAATGTACAAAACCATTGAAATGTGCCTGTTAAAGTTATTTCAAGTAACTATAACTCATGCCCTCAGCATGCACTGCTGATTACCCCAGATATTACATCACTGATGGCATCTGCTATAGCATCATTGATAATATTCATGTAACATTTGCAGTGAAATTACTGATGAGATGACTGTGAATGGCAAAGTTGCTAAAGTGTATGTATTCTCTTGGAACAAGCATGAGAATGCACATTTTCTCACCTGGTTGGAGGCATTGAGTAAGATGCATGTTGCCTGCTGACTCTGGGATGATTCAATTGCTCGATAATATTGAAACTCTGCATTTATATAGTGCTTACACTGTTCGCAATATGACCCAACCTCTCCGTCTCTGCTGTCTCTATATATTCTCCATTCATTCCAAATGCAGATATCCCACAGATCAATAGGATCTGGTCTGTTAGCTGAATATTCCAGCAGATTCAAACCAATCTTTAGCTGGAAGGTACACAATTACTGGGTGGTGGCATTACCAGTTTCCTCTGTAACCCCCGAGAAACGAGAGGCTTTTTAGTAACGGATAAAATGAAAATATCGAAGGGAAGGGAAAAAGTAAAATGGAGAAACAATGGACTTATTCCGAAAAGGTTCATGCTAGAAAGACTCAGGCATGCTCAAGTACAGGAAATTCTACATTAGTAGCACATTTCTGACTTTCAAGGAATGCACGAGAATCCCAGAAGTAATTTAGGAAATCTACACTAGGGATAGATTTTGCAAAGAAATCTATGGGTAATATGTACGAATGGAGAATTCACAACGGGAAAAATCTGCATATTTAAATTAAATTCAAAAGTGCATTAGTGCAACTTATTTACGTTCCGTCGCCGTGTGTCTTACTCCAGGCTTGGGTCAGTCACAATCGTTTTCCTGCTGTAAGACACAACTATTCACATAACAGGATTTGTGAATTGGGTCCAGTGACCCCCAAATAAACCTATAACAGTGATCAGCAGTTACATTAAATCAGATTCTCCTTTAGAAAAGTTACACAAAAAAGATTACTTTGTTTGCAAAGAAAAAGACTATTAGGCAAGGAATTTTGAGGATTTGTAGCAAAACCAACTACTCAGCCAACAGAGTATTAAAAAGGATTGTGCAAAGGTGTGGTACTCCTGCTTAATACCATTAGAAAGATACCAATGATGAGAAGCCCTGGACACTGTAGATTGTAGGCCTGTGATCCCATACTTTAGCTCCAGTGAGGTGTGCCCTCCAAAGGGTATATATCCTCTCCCGTTGTTTCATTTTTGGGATCTCAATTTCCTTATCAAAGCCAGAAATACCAGAATTAGAGTTTCAAATGCTTTGTATAACAATCAGTTTAAGTTAAGAGTGGTTTTATTCACTGCCTTCTGCTGAACAGAGACACAAGGTAGTTTCTGCGGTTACCTCATTGAGTTTGCATTAATTATTGATTACATTAATTGCCAAAGGTTAAAAGATGTGGCCACCCAGGGGTAATAGGAAATGAAACAGGACTCCAGGATATGCACACAACAGCTAACTAACTAGACTAAATCTCCTTCCAAACAATCCGCATAAAAATAGCATCAGCATCGATGAGACAGTTTGCATTTGTCACATTTGACAGCAATGAGACTCAGCTCTCATTGCTGTTGACAACCAAATGATGAAGAAAAACATCCTTGATTTGTACCAATAAAAATACTGATATATACTGACATTTTTGAGTTTACTAATAGTATTTTAACCGTACTCTAAGCTTAAACTATGTAGAGAAAAAATACTTTTAATTGGTTTGTGATCTAGAACTCACTTCATAGGCCTGATAGCTTCTTAAGCTTGTTTGCAAAATTATCTTTCTTAATATAGTTATACAGATGGCAGCATGAGCAAGATAATGCCAAATATGCAGTCATAGGTTTATGTATTTAAGCGCAGCCTCAAATATCCAGGCAGTTCAGTATCATATTCTCAGGTACAGAACCATTTTAGGTCCTGGTGTATACTTAAGTATACTTATACTGTGGGTTAGAGCAATTTCATTTGTCAGTTGTCATGTCCTTTAAAAATCCTTGCTTGCTAGTGGTCAGTTCTGCCTTTTTATCCCTCCTTTTTCTGTTTCAGAGCAGTGACCAAGTTCTGTATTGTTCCACTTTGGTTTCTTTATCAATTGCTGTGATGGATTTTATTTTTTATATTTCTTTGGTGGTCCCCTTCCACTGTGCTGTTTAGCTGGTAGCTGCTTGCATTTTATTGCAGCATTCCGTTCCTCCCACCTCCTCCCATGTCGCTGACATTTGTTGTGGCTTTATTCCAGTGCGGTTGACATTGCACACAGGGCATAGTTTATCTTTATTGGGGGCCATAAATCTTCTCATTCTGCTCTGCTAACTTCATTAGAGCTTTGTTGCATTGCGAGGCAAAAATGTTTGTTTTATTTTGGTTTCCCTTGGTTTGTGCATCAGCAGTTGGCTGTCTCATGGACGCGCTTCATGTTTCAAACAGTGTTTATATTTTCCAAACAGTAACCAGTAGCGTGTGTTTAGCCTGGGTAAAGAAACTTTTGTTTGTTTTATCTGACAGTGCCTGCGTCAGGTTTCATGACTGATTGGGTTTCAACTGGAAATTACTCCCTGATGGCCCAGAAGGCACATCATGTAAAGGGCGGTCGCCCACACTGTGCGCTTCTCCTGTCTGTGAGCCTGGAATTGTTGTGTTTTGCCCTCTTTCGTGTTCAGCTTGTAGCTGAGGCTCTGAAGTGCTTGTTTGCCGAGGCACCAGACTACAAAGAGCTGCGCTACAGTTTCGGTTAATTTTGATAGTATATTTTCTTTAAATGTTTACTTTAGGACATCTTTTGGACATCGGGGCTTGTGTTTTTGGATTGCTGTTTAGTAATCGCGTCCTGCTGTAGCTTTGGAACTTTGGGACTTGTTTATTTTACCAAAGTCTTTAGGGCAGTCGCCAAACATGACATCATTGGGGCTTCGGAAATCTCCGTAAATGAGACCTGCAAACAGTGCATTGAGAGAAGAAGGGCACGCCGGCCCCTGCCATCCAGATGAGATTAGCATTTCATCAGCAGGAGCAGTACTTAGCGACTGTGTCAAACAAAACAGACACTATATACTTTTGCTCTGTGTAGGAAGCAGGAAGGTAGCTTTATGTATATTTTGCTACTCATCAGTACCAAGAACCTGTAAAGCTGCAGTAGCCAGTGCTGTATAAACACAGGATGTTATCATACACTATAAAGGCAAGCAAGGAGGGGGGATGTTTCTTAGCCATAGCAGCACTGGGTCTCCTTAGTAGTAAGAATATGGTGCCTACTTCTTTCTCAAGTATGATACCTTATTCTAGCGCCTGCTGCTAACAAAATGTTAACCCTATGAAGAACAGAGGCAGCCTGCTCCACCCTTCTCTCCCAGGGTGCAAGCTGAGGCTACAGTACGTCACCTTCCATCCCCAGCCTTTGCTGTCCCTCCCAGGTGTGACCTGTCCAGTGAAAGGACCATGAATCGAATATGTGATGGAACAACTAGGTCCTAAACAACTACTTGCCTAAACCACAACTGCTAAACAGCTAAAAAGTCTCTACAGCAAAGTACTGAACAACTACTGTCTAAACAATGATTTTGCCTGAACAACAATTTTGTATATATCAATTCTAAACAACTAAAAAAACGTTAAAAAAAAAAAAAAAAACTTACATTAAAATTTGTTGTTCAGGCAATCGTTATTCAGGCAAAATCGTTATTTAAACAGTAGTTGTTCAGTACTTTGTTGTGGAGACTTTTTAGTTGTTTAGCAGTTGTAGTTTAGGCAAGTAGTTGTTTATGACCTAGTTGTTCAGGATGTTTCCCCCATGAATCAGCTGCAGGCCATGGTTTCCTTTGCTCCAAAATGGCACCTCATCTTTCTCCTCCCCGCCCTCTCCCCGTGGGTTTACTCGGATTTGCGTGCTGATTGCTGTAATGTGGCTCTGGAGGGAGAGCTCTGTGGTACTCCCTAGCCATGGTCCCCTTTTTTTTACCTGTACCCCATCCTTCCCTTTACTCTACCTGCCTTCCCTCCCCCTTTCAGTTTTCCTCTCCCGCACCGGCCACAGCACTCCAGTGGGCAACTTAAGTCATGTGACTGTCAGCTCCCTTGTTGCATGGCCACGATTAGCTCCTGGTTCTTGTAGGTGCCTGTCATGTCCCCAGCTCCCAAGTCTCATGCAGGTCCAGCACACGCTGGACAGCAGCCAGCACAGTGGATGCACAGTGCAGAAAGACCACAACTTCTCTCGCATCGTGGCTTCACATGCATAAATGCTTGGTTATGCCTGTGTCTAAAAGGGTGAAGGAAACGCATGAAAGAAAACCCTGCAAAAGCACATACAGCAAGAAATACACCTTTGCAGGAAAATTCTTGCACCAAAATCATTTTTGTAAAATTTAACGTCCTTAGGCTAAGTATTGCAAAGTTGGAAACATTCAAGATGCTATCAAACTTTGACAAATTTGCAAGTATTTGCTTGTAAATGATTAATTTCTACCACCCTTGGACGGTGTGTTTTAGTGTTCATTCCATTTGCTACAGGACTAAGATTAAATGACTTCACGTTACCATCTCAAATTCATGCTGCAGTACCATATGAGATCGAGGCCTTGAAGGCTTTTTGTTTTGACTGTGTGTTTTCTATGGAGGATTAGTTTTGGGAGGGTAGACCTTGATAATTTTGCTTTACATTATCCAGTTTGAAGTTGATTTCCATCTCACGTATTTCATAATCACTCCAAATCAATTCTGTTAGAAGTCAGTCTGACAATATTCAGCAGTTGTTGCTCTTAGGTGTCAAAATTTGCATTTGATAATTTTCAACAACTCATTTGACCTGGTGTCTGATGACTTTTACTGGACAATGCAAGATCCTTATTTTGTTATTACTGTAAGGGAAGTGCAAGTCATGTGCTAACTAATTTGTTAGCTGTAAGACAATAGAGGGGACCTCAGTCCTTAGAGTCACTTTCCCCTTTGACCACATTGTATGATTATGGGCAAGCTAGTTTAACTGATTATGCCCAAGTTCCTTTTCCTGCAAGCACTGGCAGCTCTTACAGACAGGTTACGCTCTAGTAGTAAGGGCTGTTTGAAACTTTGTATACAGTACATGTGCCGCACATAGCAGATGTTAAAAAGTTCTATGTAACCATGGATGTCTTTATTTGATGTTTCCTGTCCCCGCACACTGTTTCATGTTTAGGCAGGTCGTGATAGATTAGTGGCACAGGTTTTCTGGCTGGCCATTAGCTGGTGATTCTTGTAGTCCGTGTTCTGCTGTGCCGTCAGTGGCTTTCTGTATCCCACTGTTAGTTTCACAAGTACTTCAGAAAAACTGTGATTATCAGGCAGGACTTTGCTACGCTCTCCTATACAAGAGATATGCATGATCTGTAGGAATGCCATTTGTATCTGTGTGTACAGGTAATTACACAAATAATGATTTAAATGGTTCTCACAAATTATTTTTTCTTGTTACACTCGCTCTCTTATCACTCATCCACCTCTTGTCTGGACTTCTCTCCCACCCTCCCTCATTGTGTTTCTCTCTTGCTCTCCCCATCTCTTTCCTTCCTCGTCCTGTCTTATTTTCCTCTGCTTCCTCTCCCTAATTCCTATCCCTCTTTCTCTTTCTTGCTTCATCTCCCCCTTCTGTCTCCCTTCTCTCTGGTCTTCCTCAATCACTCTCTCCTTGTTATCTGTTTCTCTCCATCTTATCCTCTCTCACACACTCGCTTCTTTTTTCTTTCTCCTGTCTTCTTCATCTGTCCTCTCATTCCTTCATCTCTCTTTCAGCCTCTCTGGAACACTATAGTTTATTCTCTTTATGTCGATTTCTCTCATTTTGCTAAGGTGGTCCCCCCTTACTGTTTCCTCTTTCATAGCTTCCATCTTTCTTATCTTGTCGTTCTACTTTTATTTCTAACACTATCTAACCTTTTGGTTCTCAAGCACTGTCTTTTTTTCTTTGATGAATAGCAGTTTATATTTTCTTTCTCAGTCAGTTTTCACTGTCTCTCCTTTACTCTTTTGCTTTTTCTCCCTGGTTTCCATATATTTTCCTCTCATTTGCCCTTTTCTGTTGTAGGAGGCTGGCCTGACTTATAGTGGGTACCTGGTGGTACTTACACCTTGTGCCAGGTCCAGTTATCCCTTATTAGTAGATTGGAGGTGTTCTAGCAGCTTAGGCTGATAGAGGTAGCTATAGCAGAGCAGCTTAGGCTGAACTAGGAGACATGCAAAGCTCATACTATACCACTTATATTATATAGCACTATATCATAAGAAAACACAATACTTAGAGTTACTAAAAATAAAGGTACTTTATTTTAGTGACAATATGCCAGAAGTATCTCAGAGGATATACTCCTTTAGGAGGTAAGTAATATACACAAAATATATACACACAAACCAAACTCAGGTAAGTAACAGTTAGAAAAGTAGTGCAAACAATGTAGAATCACAATATAATGCAATAGGGAAAAATAGGCCTAGGGGCAACACAAACCATATACTCCAAAAGTGGAATGTGAACCACAAATAGACCCCAGGCCTAGTGTGGTGTGTAGAGGGTCGCTGGGAGTGTAAGAAAACACTAAGGGTGTCCAAGATACCCCACCCCAAGACCCTGAAAAGTAGGAGTAAAACTACCCCACTACCAAAGAAAGACAGTAAAGTCGAGATAGGGGATTCTGCAAGGACAACAACTGACTGCAAAACACTAAAGAAGGATTCCTGGACCTGAGGACCTGTAAAGAAAGGGGACCAAGTCCAAGAGTCACGCAAGTGTCCAGGGAGGGCAGGAGCCCACTAAACCCCGGATGAAGGTGCAAAAGGGCTGTCTCCGGGTGGAAGAAGCCAAAGGTTCTGCAACAACGGAAGGTGCCAGGGTCTTCTTCTTCAGTCAGAAGATGTTCCACGGCGTGCTGTAGGAAGCAGAGTTGTTTCCACACAGAAAGACCACAAACAAGCCTTGCTAGCTGCAAGAGTCGAGGTTGAGGATTTTGGGTGCTTCTAGGGCCCAGGAAGGACCAGGAGGTCGCCCCTTGGAGGAGGAGACAGAGAGACACTCAGCAACACAGAGAGCCAAAGCAGAATCAGGCAGCACCTGCAGAAGCACCTGAATAGGCACTTAGAAGATCTGAGGATGACGGTCAACTCAGAACAACAAAAGAGAGTCCCACGACGTCGGAGTCCAACTCAGTGAGTTGGGCAATGCAGGACGGAGTGCTGGGGACCTGGGCTAGGCCGTGCACAAAGGAAGTCTTGCAAAAGTGCACAGAAGCCCGAGCAGCTGTAGTTCATGCAGTACACAGGATTACTGTCTGGCGTGGGGAGGCAAGGACTTACCTCCACCAAATTTGGACAGAAGGGCCACTGGACTGTTAAAGACACTTGGACCCAGCTCCTGTGTTCCAGGGACCATGCTCGTCAGGATGAGAGGGGACCCAGAGGACCAGTGATGCAGAAGTTTGGTGCCTGCGTTAGCAGGGGGAAGATTCCGTCGACCCACGGGACATTTCTTCTTGGCTTCCAGTGCAGGGTGAAGGCAGACAGCCCTCAGAGCATGCACCACCAGAAAACAGTCGAGAAAGCCGGCAGGATGATGTGGTACAATGTTGCTGGTAGTCTTCTTTCTACTTTGTTGCGGTTATTCAGGCGTCCTGGAGCAGTCAGCGGTCGATCCTTGGCAGAAGTCAAAGAGGGAAGTACAAAGGAACTCTGGTGAGCCCTTGCATTCGTTATCTGGTGAGATGCCCACAGGAGAGACCCTAAATAGCCCACAGAGGAGGATTGGCTACTGAGAAAGGTAAGCACCTATCAGGAGTGGTCTCTGACGTCACCTGCTGGCACTGGCCACTCAGAGCTGTCCATTGTGCCCTCACACCTCTGCATCCAAGATGGCAGAGGTCTGGGACACACTGGAGGAGCTCTGGGCACCTCCCCTGGGAGGTTCTGGTCAGGGGAGTAGTCACTCCCCTTTCCTTTGTCCAGTTTTGTGCCAGAGCAGGGCTGGTGGGATCACTGAACCGGTGTAGACTGGCTTATGCAAGGAGGGCACCATCTGTGCCCGTCAAAGCATTTCCAGAGGCCCTTCACACCTATTTCCAAAGGTAGAGGGTGTAACACCCTCTCTCAGAGGAAATTCTTTGTTCTGCCTTCCTGGGACTGGGCTGCCCAGGCCCCAGGGGGGCAGAAACCTGCCTGATGGGTTGGCAGAAGCGGTAGCTGCAGAGGAGACCCCGGAAAGTTAGTTTGGCAGTACCCGGGCTCTATGCTGGAGACCCGGGGATGCATGGAATTGTCCCCCAATACCAGAATGGTATTCCATGATCCTAGGCATGTTACATGGCCATGTTCGGAGTTACCATGGTGACGCTACATATAGGTATTGACATATATGTAGTGCACACGTGTAATGGTGTCCCCACACTCACAAAGTATGGGGAATTTGCCCTGAACAATGTGGGGGCACCTTGACTAGTGCCAGAGTGCCCACACACTTTGCACCTAACCTTCACCAAGTGAGGGTTAGACATATAGGTGACTTAAATGTTACTTAAGTGCAGTGTAAAATGGATGTGAAATAACGTGGACGTTATTTCACTCAGTCTACAGTGGCAGTCCTGTGTAAGAATTGTCTGAGCTCCCTATGGGTGGCAAAAGAAATGCTGCAGCCCACAGGGATCTCCTGGAACCCCAATACCCAGGGTACCCAGGTACCATATACTGGGAATTATAAGGGTGTTCCAGTGTGCCAATCAGAATTGGTAAAATGAGTCACTAGCCTGAAGTGACAATCTTAAAAGCAGAGAGAGCATAAACACTGAGGTTCTGGTTAGCAGAGCCTCAGTGATACAGTTAGGCACCACACAGGGAACACATACAGGGCACACTTTATGAGCACTGGGGTCCTGGCTAGCAGGATCCCAGTGACACATAGGCAAAAACAAACATACATACAGTAAAATTGGGGGTAACATGCCAGGCAAGATGGTACATTCCTACGTCTGTATATTCATTTGGCCCCCTTTTGCACTTCCTCTGTTGTACTTTCTCTTCTTCCTCTTTCTTTATGTTTATCTCTTTCCACTCTTTCTCTCAGTACTCCCCTCTCCTTTTTTTCCTCTTTTGCCTTCTCGAGATCTGCTGTACTGTCCCACCTTGAGTAATTCATTAATCCTCTTTAGGTCGAGGCTAGGCAGCGGGCATGCACTGTCTCTCAACGTGTTGTAATCTCCTTCTGTGGGCTGCATTTTTTGCTGCAGATGGAGGAGTAAAGTAACTGGATGTTACATACAGGCCCACTGGAATTATGTGGCAGAGAGGGCCAAATTATGCAGCAGGGTTGACCAATTTATGCCGCAAAAAAGACCAGTTATGTATTTTCAGCGCCTATAGCTCTAACTCAAGCAAATGCAAGATCTATTGCATTCGAAATGCTTGTTTAAGGAGAGCCTCCTATTCCATTTCAGTCATGTCATGTCCACACCAGAATCAAATGTCAATGATTATCCTCATATGCTGAGGCACATCCTCACATGCCTTGATAAAGCTACACAAGTGCAGCGGCTGAGGTTTACGCTCAGGGACAGAACAACTTGCCCAGGTACTGCCATTGCTTTATAAGTGCAGACTTGTACACACTAGTATAACTGTGATATATATGCCTCTTCCTCTTGTGTCTAGTACAACCTCTTTTTTTAGCCCTCATCTGAAATGCCCAGACCTATTCCTCATATGCTATGCACGACAATCATAGGCATAGGTACAGGCTCATATCCCTAGCACCTAGCATTAATATTGCACCACTGAGGCCCTGCTTTGAAGACAGGAGCGTTGGTAAGCTTTCCAGAACAGCCACAGTGGTGGTGTGAACCTGCAGTTCTCTTAAGTCTTGGAGGAAAGGCCTACGTGTCTCTACCCCGTCTTTCATGTATGGTGTGGAAGGCACGAGGAGGCTATGCAAGCCTGCTACGAGTCCACCCAGGCCATGAAGAGACTTCTTGCACTACATTCAGGACCTTCCTTTGTGGGGTTTGGGCAGAAGAGCTCCTGAAAGGTTTCCTCTTTAGGGTCTGCAGAAGCGAGTACAATTTTGCTATTAAACATAAGGAGGTTTGTGGGGCAGCACCTGAAAAACGACAATGAAGTAAAGAGGGGTCTCATATTGTTCTGTTTGTTTTCGATCCAAGAAAACCACAAGTCACAAGGGCAGGGATGCTGGGAGCCTTCCATGGAGGAGGGATGCCTCATGATGCCCACTCTACTGTTTACAATGAGTTGCGCTTGCCAAGACGCAGTCCACCTCACCAGTTTAATCAAGAATGGGAACCTTGATGCTGTGCTGCAGTTCACTCGATACAATGGATCTGAGGTCAACTTCCTTAGAAGCGAAATAAACAGACTCGTCTTTATTTGAAGGACATAGTTCCTGCCTGAGGGAAAATATCCGACGCTTCCTCAGTAATTCCTTCCTGTTCTTGATAGAGCACGAACTGCAATGATTTCTACCCCTGCCAGTGAAAAGCACGCTTGACAGCAATTGATCGACTAAAAGTCGACGGAGGCAGTTCTGGTTTAACATTTCTCATTGCTTATAGTTCTTGGAAAAGTGGTTAACACCGGTTTCCCTTTGTTAAATAAAACATCTCGAAACAAATACATCCAAATCTACAGCAAGCAGGTAGATTAAAAGCAGTCACGCGTAGACCCCTATATTTAGACATTTCCAGTACCTCTCTAATATGGACGTGTGGGTATGCTTTTGAAGTTTCAAAGTACTCATTTAATTTACAACATTCCTTTATACAGTTTTCTTTAAGAAATGTTCCCATCCATGGTGTAGCCATCATTAGTGTAGCTGGTGCAGTGACACCAGGGACTCGGGCTTTGAAGAGTCTGCTGCACCCCAATTATAGTCACCTTTCACTAATGGAAGGAGGTTTTTCTTCGCTTGTACTGAGAGCCCATGGCAGCCATCTTGCGTCTCAGCCCCCGTCCCAACAAAGTACATCTCAAGGCGGCACTGCAGCGATTACCGTGCAGCCAGCCCTCTGCTGCCTAGAATGTATAATTACGATGTATCTATATTGAAGTGACTGAAAACATTAGGCTCTGCACTGACTTGATGGGAACTTTCATTTACTAGTAAACCAATTAATTAGGTGGCAGTTGTCATAACTGGCTGCATGAAATGGCGTGTAATTGTCCCCAAATAAATCCCTAATATAGAAAATCAAATAGAAGAGAAGAGGATTCCAGGAAAGTTAGACATTGCTTGTATTCCTCATATTTCATATTACAGAGACTGTTCAGTAGAACTTCATTTCATTTCGCTTCCTTTCAGCATAAATTCAGCAATTCCTTTGTCTGCTTAGCTGACATTTCTCCTGATATGTGAAATCTATTTAATTATATAAGGTCACATCCGAAGATCAAAAGCTCTTTGTCTCTGGTGAGAATGAAAATTTACTTTTTCGTATCAGATTAAGTTCTTCTCCCAAAATGAATTCTTTATTACTCTGAAATTACCAGATATTATCCTAAAGGGACATGATATGTCTTCATTGCTTGTTCTGCCGCATTCCTAGGATCAAGGAGGCAGAAGAGAGAAAG
The DNA here is from genome assembly GCF_031143425.1 of Pleurodeles waltl. Lineage (NCBI taxonomy): Eukaryota > Metazoa > Chordata > Amphibia > Caudata > Salamandridae > Pleurodeles > Pleurodeles waltl. Next base: position 812,675,224 of record NC_090437.1, on the reverse strand, counting down.
GGGAAGGCTTCTGAGACATTGCTGCCATGACGCCGCCGTTCACACTGCCTGGCACGCAGGCAAGTCAGGTAGGTAGGAATGTGAAGGGTCCCTTTAAGACCAGTCGTGGCTTTTCCTTCACAAAGAAGCATTACAATGATTTTTCATTTTAATGATCGTGAACAGTGAGTACCGCACTTTGGAGGAGGCTGGTTTCACCACTCTGATGTGCTGCATTACCACTTCCTACTTTCTGGCTCACATTTCCTGCTGCAATTAAATGTATCTGATTTGAGATATCGCTCATGTGAATTCGCAATTCAAATATTTAAAGGCAGGTGTGTTACCTGGACGCCCCCTATGCCAGCTTTCTTTAGCTTGTCCTCAACTGCACGTTCCGATCTATCTAGAGTCATGGTGACTTGTGAAGTCCAACTTTGCTAGACACACTCAGGGCATTATTAGGAGTTTGGTGGGCGGCGGAGGCCGCTGCTATTCTCTTTAAGTCAGCAAACAGCCACTGCGGTTTTCTGCCCGCTGGCCCTATTACGAGTTTCCAGCAGGGACAGCGGGTGGAACAGCACCAATACTGATGCCGGCTCGTAATCCAGCTGGCGGCAATGCTGATGTGTGTTTCACTGTTGTGCTTTTCACTGCCTGTAATTCAGGCAGTGAAAAGCACAACGGGGGTGTCCATGGGGGCCCCTGCACTGCCCAGGCCAAGTGCATGATGTAGGAAAGTACCATCTTGCCTGGCATGTTACCCCCATTTTTCACTGTATATATGTTGTTTTAGTTGTATGTGTCACTGGGACCCTGGTAACCCAGGGCCCCAGTGCTCATAAGTGTGCCTGAATGTGTTACCTGTGTAGTGACTAACTGTCTCACTGAGGCTCTGCTAATCAGAACCTCAGTGGTTATGCTCTCTCATTTCTTTCCAAATTGTCACTGACAGGCTAGTGACCATTTTTACCAATTTACATTGGCTTACTGGAACACCCTCATAATTCCCTAGTATATGGTACTGAGGTACCCAGGGTATTGGGGTTCCAGGAGATCCCTATGGGCTGCAGCATTTCTTTTGCCACGCATAGGGAGCTCTGACAATTCTTACACAGGCCTACCACTGCAGCCTGAGTGAAATAACGTCCACGTTATTTCACAGCCATTTTACACTGCACTTAAGTAACTTATAAGTCAACTATATGTCTAACCTTTACCTGGTAAAGGTTAGGTGCAAAGTTACTTAGTGTGAGGGCACCCTGGCACTAGCCAAGGTGCCCCCACATTGTTCAGAGCCAATTCACTGAACTTTGAGTGCGGGGACACCATTACACGCGTGCACTACATATAGGTCACTACCTATATGTAGCTTCACCATGGTAACTCCGAATATGGCCATGTAACATGTCTATGATCATGGAATTGCCCCCTCTATGCCATCCTGGCATTGTTGGTACAATTCCATGATCCCAGTGCTCTGTAGCACAGACCCTGGTACTGCCAGACCGCCCTTCCTGGGGTTTCACTGCAGCTGCTGCTGCTGCCAACCCCTCAGACAGGCAGCTGCCCCCCTGGGGTCCAGCCAGGCCTGGCCCAGGATGGCAGAACAAAGAACTTCCTCTGAGAGAAGGTGTGACACCCTCTCCCTTTCGAAAATGGTGTGAAGGCAGGGGAGGAGTAGCCTCCCCCAGCCTCTGGAAATGCTTTGTTGGGCACAGATGTGCCCAATTCTGCATAAGCCAGTCTACACCGGTTCAGGGACCCCTTAGCCCCTGCTCTGGCGCGAAACTGGACAAAGGAAAGGGGAGTGACCACTCCCCTGACCTGCACCTCCCCTGGGAGGTGTCCTGAGCTCCTCCAGTGTGCTCCAGACCTCTGCCATCTTGGAAACAGAGGTGCTGCTGGCACACTGGACTGCTCTGAGTGGCCAGTGCCACCAGGTGACGTCAGAGACTCCTGCTGATAGGCTCCTTCAGGTGTTAGTAGCCTTTCCTCTCTCCTAGGTAGCCAAACCCTCTTTTCTGGCTATTTAGGGTCTCTGTCTCTGGGGAAACTTTAGATAACGAATGCACGAGCTCAGCCGAGTTCCTCTGCATCTCCCTCTTCACCTTCTGATAAGGAAACGACCGCTGACCGCGCTGGAAGCCTGCAAACCTGCAACATAGTAGCAAAGACGACTACTGCAACTCTGTAACGCTGATCCTGCCGCCTTCTCGACTGTTTTCCTGCTTGTGCATGCTGTGGGGGTAGCCTGCCTCCTCTCTGCACCAGAAGCTCCGAAGAAATCTCCCGTGGGTCGACGGAATCTTCCCCCTGCAACCGCAGGCACCAAAAAGCTGCATTACCGGTCCCTTGGGTCTCCTCTCAGCACGACGAGCGAGGTCCCTCGAATCCAGCGACGCTGTCCAAGTGACCCCCACAGTCCAGTGACTCTTCAGCCCAAGTTTGGTGGAGGTAAGTCCTTGCCTCACCTCGCTGGGCTGCATTGCTGGGAACCGCGACTTTGCAGCTACTCCGGCCCCTGTGCACTTCCGGCAGAAATCCTTCGTGCACAGCCAAGCCTGGGTCCACGGCACTCTAACCTGCATTGCACGACTTTCTAAGTTGGTCTCCGGCGACGTGGGACTCCTTTGTGCAACTTCGGCGAGCACCATTTCACGCATCCTTGTAGTGCCTTTTTCTGGCACTTTTCTGGGTGCTACCTGCTTCAGTGAGGGCTCTTTATCTTGCTCGATGTCTCTTCTCTCTGCAGGTCCAATTTGCGACCTCCTGGTCCCTCCTGGGCCCCAGCAGCATCCAAAAACGCCAAACGCACGATTTGCGTGTAGCAAGGCTTGTTGGCGTCCTTTCGGTGGGAAAACACTTCTGCACGATTCTCCACGGCGAGAGGGATCCGTCCACCAAAGGGGAAGTCTCTAGCCTTTTTCGTTCCTGCAGAAACCTCAGCTTCTTCTGTCCAATCGAAGCTTCTTTGCACCCACAGCTGGCATTTCCTGGGCATCTGCCCATCTCCGACTTGCTTGTGACTTTTGGACTTGGTCCCCTTGTTCCACAGGTACCCTAGATTGGAAATCCACAGTTGTTGCATTGCTGGTTTGTGTCTTTCCTGCATTATTCCTCTAACACGACTCTTTTGTCCTTAGGGGAACTTTAGTGCACTTTGCACTCACTTTTCAGGGTCTTGGGGAGGGTTATTTTGCTAACTCTCACTATTTTCTAATAGTCCCAGCGACCCTCTACAAGGTCACATAGGTTTGGGGTCCATTCGTGGTTCGCATTCCACTTCTGGAGTATATGGTTTGTGTTGCCCCTATCCCTATGTTTCCCCATTGCATCCTATTGTAACTATACATTGTTTGCACTGTTTTCTAAGACTATACTGCATATTTTTGCTATTGTGTATATATATCTTGTGTATATTTCCTATTCTCTCACTGAGGGTACACTCTAAGATACTTTGGCATATTTTCATAAAAATAAAGTACCTTTATTTTTAGTATAACTCTGTATTGTGTTTTCTTATGATATTGTGCATATGACACTAAGTGGTACTGTAGTAGCTTCACACGTCTCCTAGTTCAGCCTAAGCTGCTCTGCTAAGCTACCATTATCTATCAGCCTAAGCTGCTAGACACCCTATACACTAAAAAGGGATAACTGGGCCTGGTGCAAGGTGCAAGTACCCCTTGGTACTCACTACAAGCCAGTCCAGCCTCCTACATTGGTTGTGCAGTGGTGGGATAAGTGCTTGAGACTACTTACCACTCTTGTCATTGTACTTTTCATAAGAGAAAAATATACAAAACAAGGTCAGTGTATATACACATAGCCAAAAAGTTTTGCATTTCCTCTTTTCACTCTTTTTTTAAGTGCTGAAAAGTACTTCTAAACTTTCAAAAAGTTCTTAAAAGTTTAAAAAGTTTTTTTCTGTCTTTCCAAAAAGTTCTGAAAACTTTTTTCTCTTTTTCTTTCACTTTAACTCTCTCTAAAAAATGTCTGGCACAGGAAAAAATGTTGAACTGTCCAAACTTGCATATGATCACCTTAGCTGGAAAGGAGCAAGGAGTCTCTGCATAGAGAGAGGTTTGAGTGTAGGGAAGAATCCTTCCTTAGAACTGTTAATTAATATGCTTAGAGTACAGGATAAGGCCATGAGTGCCAAATCTGGTGAAAAAGTAGCTAATGGTTCTCAATCTGATCCAGGGACTCCCCCAGGAAAAGGTTCAGGAAAGAAACTTCTTAGCCTGCCCATTACTAGACAGTCTAGCATAGTTGGTACAGAGGTTGAATCACACCATACTGATGGTGTGCTCTCACATTATACTGGTAGCCAAGCTGTTAGGGTGCCCTCTGTAAGGGACAGGTCTCCTTCTGTTCATTCCCATCATACCTCTGTATCTAGAAATGTCCCTCCCACCCACCCTGATGACAGATTGTTAGAAAGGGAGCTCAATAGATTGAGAGTGGAACAAACCAGACTGAAGCTCAAGAAGCAACAGCTGGATTTGGATAGACAGTCTTTAGAATTAGAGAAGGAAAGACAGAAGTTGGGGTTAGATACCCATGGTGGCAGCAGCAGTATTCCCCATAGTCATCCTGCAAAAGAGCATGATTCCAGGAATCTGCACAAGATAGTTCCCCCTTATAAGGAGGGGGATGACATTAACAAGTGGTTTGCTGCACTTGAGAGGGCCTGTGCTGTACAGGATGTCCCTCAAAAGCAGTGGGCTGCTATCCCATGGCTATCATTTAGTGGAAAAGGTAGGGATAGGCTCCTTACTGTAAAAGAAAATGATGCCAATAATTTCCAAGTTCTTAAGAATGCACTCCTGGATGGTTATGGCTTAACCACTGAACAGTACAGGATAAAGTTCAGAGAGACCAAAAAGGAGTCTTCACAAGACTGGGTTGATTTCATTGACCAGGCAGTGAAGGCCTTGGAGGGGTGGTTACATGGCAGTAAAGTTACTGATTATGACAGCCTGTATAACTTGATCCTGAGAGAGCATATTCTTAATAATTGTGTGTCTGATTTGTTGCACCAGTACTTGGTGGACTCTGATCTGACCTCTCCCCAAGAATTGGGAAAGAAGGCAGACAAATGGGTCAGAACAAGAGTGAACATAAAAGTTCATACAGGGGGTGACAAAGATGGCAACAAAAAGAAGGATGGTAAGTCTTCTGACAAGGGTGGGGACAAATCTAAAAATGAGTCTTCATCAGGCCCACAAAAACACTCTGGTGGGGGTGGTGGGTCCAAATCCTCCTTTAATCAGAACAAGGAAAAGAAACCATGGTGCTATTTATGTAAAATAAAAGGCCATTGGACAACAGATCCCAGTTGTCCAAAGAAAGGCACCACAGCTCCTACCACTACAACCCCTACTGCTACACCTAGTGTCCCTACTAATAGCAGTGGTGGTGGGAGCAAACCTACTAATAGCCAATCCAAGGGAGTAGCTGGGCTCACTTTTGGTAATTTAGTTGGGGTTGGTCTGATTAGGGAGACCACAGAGGCTACTTTAGTCTCTGAAGGGGCTATTGATTTAGCCACTTTGGTTGCTTGCCCCCATAACTTGGAGAAGTACAAGCAACTAACCCTAATAAATGGTGTTGAGGTCCAGGCCTACAGGGACACAGGTGCCAGTGTCACAATGGTGATTGAGAAACTGGTGCACCCTGAACAACACATACTTGGACACCAGTACCAAGTAACCGATGCTCACAACATAACACAAAGCCACCCCATGGCTGTTGTAAATCTCAACTGGGGGGGGGTAACTGGTCCAAAGAAAGTTGTGGTAGCTTCAGATTTACCTGTAGACTGTCTATTAGGGAATGATTTGGAGACATCAGCTTGGTCAGATGTGGAGTTGGAGGCCCATGCAGCAATGCTGGGCATCCCAGGGCATATTTTTGCTTTGACAAGGGCTCAGGCCAAAAAGCAAAAAGGACAGGGAAGCTTGGATCCTGGAACAATGGACCAAGTGCTCCCTAAAGCTAGGGCTAGTAGAAGCAAACCACTTCCTACTATCCCTCCCTCTACAGTGGATTCTAATTCTGAGGAAGAAGAATTCCCTCCCTGTGCAAAACCTACACCAGACGAGCTGGAAGCAGACACTGCTGAGCTTTTGGGTGAAGGGGGGCCTGCCAGGGAGGAGCTGAGTGTGGCACAGCAAACCTGTCCCACATTAGAGGGTCTCAGACAGCAAGCTGTCAAACAGGCTAATGGGGATGTCAGTGACTCTCACAGAGTTTACTGGGAGGACAACCTCTTGTACACTGAGCATAGGGATCCTAAACCTGGAGCTGCCAGGAGATTAGTGATTCCTCAGGAGTACAGAAAGTTCCTCCTAACACTGGCACATGACATTCCCTTAGCTGGGCACCTGGGTCAAATGAAAACTTGGGACAGATTGGTACCATTGTTTCATTGGCCTAGGATGTCTGAGGACACAAAGGAATTTTGTAAGTCCTGTGAAACCTGTCAAGCCAGTGGCAAGACAGGTGGCACTCCAAAGGCACCCCTTATCCCACTGCCTGTGGTTGGGGTTCCCTTTGAAAGGGTAGGGGTTGACATAGTTGGCCCCCTTGACCCTCCTACTGCTTCAGGCAATAGGTTTATCTTAGTGGTAGTGGACCATGCCACAAGATATCCTGAAGCTATTCCTTTAAGGACCACTACAGCTCCTGCAGTGGCAAAGGCCCTCCTGGGAATATTTTCCAGGGTGGGCTTCCCAAAGGAAGTAGTATCAGACAGAGGAAGCAATTTCATGTCTGCATACTTAAAGGCCATGTGGAAGGAGTGTGGTGTAACTTACAAGTTCACAACACCCTATCATCCACAAACAAATGGACTGGTGGAGAGATTTAATAAAACTCTCAAAGGCATGATTATGGGACTCCCTGAAAAACTCCGCAGGAGATGGGATATCCTTCTACCATGCCTCCTTTTTGCCTACAGGGAGGTACCCCAGAAAGGAGTGGGCTTCAGCCCCTTTGAACTTCTTTTTGGACACCCTGTTAGGGGTCCACTCACACTTGTAAAGGAGGGTTGGGAACAACCTTTAAAAGCTCCTAAACAGGATATTGTGGATTATGTACTTGGCCTCAGATCAAGGATGGCTGAGTACATGAAAAAGGCCAGTAAAAACCTTCAGGCCAGCCAAGAGCTCCAGAAGCAATGGCATGATCAGAAGGCTGTTTTGGTTCAGTACCAACCAGGGCAGAAAGTGTGGGTCTTGGAGCCTGTGGCCCCAAGAGCACTCCAAGATAAATGGAGTGGACCCCACACAATTGTTGAAAAGAAGGGTGAAGTCACCTACTTGGTTGACTTAGGCACTGCCAGGAGTCCCCTTAGGGTGCTCCATGTCAACCGCCTGAAACCCTACTATGACAGGGCTGATCTCACCCTGCTCATGGCAACAGATGAGGGACAGGAAGAAGACAGTGATCCTCTACCTGATCTCTTCTCTTCCACAGAGCAAGATGCTCTTGTGGAAGGTGTAGTTTTGGCTGATTGTCTTACTGCTGAGCAGAAAGATAATTGCATAAATCTCCTAGGACAATTTTCAGAACTCTTCTCTACTGTGCCAGGCACCACTTCTTGGTGTGAGCACACTATAGATACTGGAGACAGTTTACCTGTCAAAAGTAAGATCTATAGGCAGCCTGACCATGTCAGGGACTGCATAAAGCAGGAAGTTCAGAAAATGTTGGAACTAGGAGTGGTTGAGCACTCTGACAGTCCATGGGCTTCTCCTGTGGTACTGGTACCAAAACCCAATTCTAAAGATGGAAAGAAGGAAATGAGGTTTTGTGTAGACTATAGAGGTCTCAACTTGGTAACCAAAACTGATGCTCACCCTATACCCAGGGCAGATGAGCTTATAGATACACTGGCATCTGCCAAGTATCTAAGCACTTTTGATTTGACTGCAGGGTATTGGCAGATCAAATTGTCAGAAGATGCTAAACCTAAGACTGCATTTTCTACCATTGGAGGACATTACCAGTTTACTGTAATGCCTTTTGGTTTGAAAAATGCACCTGCCACTTTTCAGAGGTTGGTGAACACAGTCCTGCAAGGGCTGGAAGCTTTCAGTGCAGCATATTTGGACGATATAGCTGTCTTTAGCTCCAGCTGGGATGATCACCTGGTCCACCTATGGAAAGTTTTGGAGGCTCTGCAAAAGGCAGGCCTCACTATCAAGGCTTCAAAGTGCCAGATAGGGCAGGGTAAGGTGGTTTATCTGGGACACCTTGTTGGTGGGGAACAGATTGCACCACTTCAGGGGAAAATCCAAACTATTATTGATTGGGTTCCCCCTACCACTCAGACTCAGGTGAGAGCCTTCCTAGGCCTCACTGGGTATTACAGGAGGTTCATTAAGAACTATGGCTCCATTGCAGCCCCTCTTAATGACCTCACATCCAAGAAAATGCCTAAAAAGGTATTATGGACAGCAAGCTGTCAGAAAGCTTTTGAGGAGCTGAAGCAGGCCATGTGCTCTGCACCTGTCCTGAAAAGCCCTTGTTACTCTAAAAAATTCTATGTCCAGACTGATGCATCTGAATTAGGAGTAGGGGCAGTCCTATCACAACTTAATTCTGAGGGCCAGGATCAACCTGTTGCTTTTATTAGTAGGAGGTTGACCCCTAGAGAAAAGCGTTGGTCTGCCATTGAGAGGGAGGCCTTTGCTGTGGTCTGGGCTCTGAAGAAGTTGAGGCCATACCTGTTTGGCACTCACTTCATTGTTCAGACAGACCACAAACCTCTACTTTGGCTAAAACAAATGAAAGGTGAAAATCCTAAATTGTTGAGGTGGTCCATATCCCTACAGGGAATGGACTATACAGTGGAACATAGACCTGGGAGTAGCCACTCCAATGCAGATGGACTCTCCAGATATTTCCACTTAGACAATGAAGACTCATCAGGTAATGGCTAGTCTTATTGTCCTTCGTTTGGGGGGGGTTGTGTAGGAAAGTACCATCTTGCCTGGCATGTTACCCCCATTTTTCACTGTATATATGTTGTTTTAGTTGTATGTGTCACTGGGACCCTGGTAACCCAGGGCCCCAGTGCTCATAAGTGTGCCTGAATGTGTTACCTGTGTAGTGACTAACTGTCTCACTGAGGCTCTGCTAATCAGAACCTCAGTGGTTATGCTCTCTCATTTCTTTCCAAATTGTCACTGACAGGCTAGTGACCATTTTTACCAATTTACATTGGCTTACTGGAACACCCTTATAATTCCCTAGTATATGGCACTGAGGTACCCAGGGTATTGGGGTTCCAGGAGATCCCTATGGGCTGCAGCATTTCTTTTGCCACCCATAGGGAGCTCTGACAATTCTTACACAGGCCTACCACTGCAGCCTGAGTGAAATAACGTCCACGTTATTTCACAGCCATTTTACACTGCACTTAAGTAACTTATAAGTCACCTATATGTCTAACCTTTACCTGGTAAAGGTTAGGTGCAAAGTTACTTAGTGTGAGGGCACCCTGGCACTAGCCAAGGTGCCCCCACATTGTTCAGAGCCAATTCACTGAACTTTGTGAGTGCGGGGACACCATTACACGCGTGCACTACATATAGGTCACTACCTATATGTAGCTTCACCATGGTAACTCCGAATATGGCCATGTAACATGTCTATGATCATGGAATTGCCCCCTCTATGCCATCCTGGCATTGTTGGTACAATTCCATGATCCCAGTGCTCTGTAGCACAGACCCTGGTACTGCCAGACTGCCCTTCCTGGGGTTTCACTGCAGCTGCTGCTGCTGCCAACCCCTCAGACAGGCAGCTGCCCTCCTGGGGTCCAGCCAGGCCTGGCCCAGGATGGCAGAACAAAGAACTTCCTCTGAGAGAGGGTGTGACACCCTCTCCCTTTCGAAAATGGTGTGAAGGCAGGGGAGGAGTAGCCTCCCCCAGCCTCTGGAAATGCTTTGTTGGGCACAGATGTGCCCAATTCTGCATAAGCCAGTCTACACCGGTTCAGGGACCCCTTAGCCCCTGCTCTGGCGCGAAACTGGACAAAGGAAAGGGGAGTGACCACTCCCCTGACCTGCACCTCCCCTGGGAGGTGTCCAGAGCTCCTCCAGTGTGCTCCAGACCTCTGCCATCTTGGAAACAGAGGTGCTGCTGGCACACTGGACTGCTCTGAGTGGCCAGTGCCACCAGGTGACGTCAGAGACTCCTGCTGATAGGCTCCTTCAGGTGTTAGTAGCCTTTCCTCTCTCCTAGGTAGCCAAACCCTCTTTTCTGGCTATTTAGGGTCTCTGTCTCTGGGGAAACTTTAGATAACGAATGCACGAGCTCAGCCGAGTTCCTCTGCATCTCCCTCTTCACCTTCTGATAAGGAAACGACCGCTGACCGCGCTGGAAGCCTGCAAACCTGCAACATAGTAGCAAAGACGACTACTGCAACTCTGTAACGCTGATCCTGCCGCCTTCTCGACTGTTTTCCTGCTTGTGCATGCTGTGGGGGTAGCCTGCCTCCTCTCTGCACCAGAAGCTCCGAAGAAATCTCCCGTGGGTCGACGGAATCTTCCCCCTGCAACCGCAGGCACCAAAAAGCTGCATTACCGGTCCCTTGGGTCTCCTCTCAGCACGACGAGCGAGGTCCCTCGAATCCAGCGACGCTGTCCAAGTGACCCCCACAGTCCAGTGACTCTTCAGCCCAAGTTTGGTGGAGGTAAGTCCTTGCCTCACCTCGCTGGGCTGCATTGCTGGGAACCGCGACTTTGCAGCTACTCCAGCCCCTGTGCACTTCCGGCAGAAATCCTTCGTGCACAACCAAGCCTGGGTCCACGGCACTCTAACCTGCATTGCACGACTTTCTAAGTTGGTCTCCGGCGACGTGGGACTCCTTTGTGCAACTTCGGCGAGCACCATTTCACGCATCCTCGTAGTGCCTGTTTCTGGCACTTCTCCGGGTGCTACCTGCTTCAGTGAGGGCTCTTTGTCTTGCTCGACGTTCCCTTTCTCTGCAGGTCCAATTTGCGACCTCCTGATCCCTCCTGGGCCCCAGCAGTGTCCAAAAACGCCAAAAGCACGATTTGCGTGTAGCAAGGCTTGTTGGCGTCCTTTCGGCGGAAAAACACTTCTGCACGACTCTCCAAGGCAAGAGGGATCCGTCCACCAAAGGGGAAGTCTCTAGCCCTTTTCATTCCTGCAGAAACCTCAGCTTCTTCTGTCCAGTCGAAGCTTCTTTGCACCCGCAGCTGGCATTTCCTGGGCATCTGCCCATCTCCGACTTGCTTGTGACTTTTGGACTTGGTCCCCTTGTTCCACAGGTACCCTAGATTGGAAATCCACAGTTGTTGCATTGCTGGTTTGTGTCTTTCCTGCATTATTCCTCTAACACGACTCTTTTGTCCTTAGGGGAACTTTAGTGCACTTTGCACTCACTTTTCAGGGTCTTGGGGAGGGTTATTTTGCTAACTCTCACTATTTTCTAATAGTCCCAGCGACCCTCTACAAGGCCACATAGGTTTGGGGTCCATTCGTGGTTCGCATTCCACTTCTGGAGTATATGGTTTGTGTTGCCCCTATCCCTATGTTTCCCCATTGCATCCTATTGTAACTATACATTGTTTGCACTGTTTTCTAAGACTATACTGCATATTTTTGCTATTGTGTATATATATCTTGTGTATATTTCCTATCCTCTCACTGAGGGTACACTCTAAGATACTTTGGCATATTGTCATAAAAATAAAGTACCTTTATTTTTAGTATAACTGTGTATTGTGTTTTCTTATGATATTGTGCATATGACACTAAGTGGTACTGTAGTAGCTTCACACGTCTCCTAGTTCAGCCTAAGCTGCTCTGCTAAGCTACCATTATCTATCAGCCTAAGCTGCTAGACACCCTATACACTAATAAGGGATAACTGGGCCTGGTGCAAGGTGCAAGTACCCCTTGGTACTCACTACAAGCCAGTCCAGCCTCCTACACATGAGTAGTGCAGGGGTCCCTGTCACCCCATTTCCGCCAGCCTTTGCACAGCGGTTCCACCACCATGCAAAAGCCGGCGGAGAGGGGGCTTGTAATCCCTAGGCCTGTGCTGTTTGCAGTGCTGCCCTGGTGAATTAAGACCACCAGCATTGCCAGGCAGTGGACCGGCAGCAACCTGGCAGTGCCGGTGGTCTGACTGTGGCGGCTCCACCATGGTCGTAATATGGTAGTCGGATTTCCACTTTGGTGGCGGTCCAACCGCCCCTGTGAGTGTGGCGGTCTCAAGTCCGCCACACTCGTAACAAGGGCATGAGTCCCTAGAGACCTAGTAACGAGGAACCCCAAAGCTTTGATAATGCTTAGTTTTCCCTGTGACTTCAGTATCCCTTTTTGAAGACACATCAGGCTTTGTATAAACCATTGAATGAGTCAGTAAATATTATTTCCAGTTTTTGATCTTAGCACAGGCCCCTGACATCCACATCTGCTCTCCTTGCACATGATTGTTCAATCCATAATTCAAAATTCTTTTCAAAGGCCTCAGCCAATGTCTTTTCTTTAGCTGCCAACATTGAATGGACCCTGAGGCTTTGTTATCTTCCTATGCAGTGGAAGCTGGTTTTCCCTCTAAACCTCTTCTTACTCCTCCTGAATTCCACACATTGTCACCTGCTTTTCAACTGCAGCACTTTCCGTGCCCTTCACTGACTATCCTCAGCTCTGTTTGAGTGTCAGATTCCCCGTGGGTCTGCTCCATATCTGTTTAAACTTGTGGCAGTTCGAACCATCTTGCTGTAGCTGCTTTTTCTTGCTCTTTTTCCGTCTTTTCCCCTCGGTGTTCCACACATTTCCTTCCACTTGCCCCACCAAGCCTCTGTTAAAGCCTTGCTTAATGCTTGCATCAGAGCCCATAACTTCAGACTTCATTTCAGTTGTTTCAGACTATGAAGGGCCCTAGCGAAATGCACACACGTTCAGAACGAGAGTCCTGAAGTGCCCACGAGGTAAGGTTTGGCATTTTAGAACACATTAAAATAAATAAAGTGACTGCTCATAGGAAACATACAGTTAAAGCCTCCAGAGACATTTGTATACTACAGAATATGATTCTTTTATGCAAGCACTTACTCTGCATGAGTCCATTAGCCGATGGCCAGCTTTTTTGACGAGTTCAAAACCTCTGCCATCTCCTGTTGCTGACGGGAGGCGATGCATTTTTAATTCAGCAAGTTGTGTCTTTTAGGCTTTTAGCGCACAGTGGGCTTCCTTCATATCCTGCCTACTGCAGATTCACCTTGGACATGTCCTGCCAGTTTCAGGCACGAAAGCCAGCGGGTGCCTCTGGAAGGTTGACACAAAGTGCATAAGGTAGACAAGCAAATCGGCGACAGTGAGTGTGTACATTACCGTGCACACAACTCAGAGCATTACTCGGGCTGCTGAGGGGCCTCACTTATATTTGAAAATATGTTTGTATAGGTGTCCATGCCTATACGCACATATCCTTAATGGATACTTTCCCTTTCCGCTGTACAGACGTGAACCAAGTAGAGTACCAGCATATATGCTGCACCTTGCGCACACTGTGAACAGTTTAAAGGGCCATCCTTTCAAAAGAAAAAAAGAAGAGTTCACATCAATTACAATGACGAACAATAGGCACCCTTGAGTGTTCCTTTCTTTGATATCTGCTCCACTTACTATACCAATTTTGACATTCAGCACCATTGCATAATCCAGTTGAGACTAAAGGCTACCAGTAAACATACTATAAGGGTTAGAGCTAAGGACACTGGTCGTTAACATTACCTGTCTTTTTTAAAACCGCAACGTTCCTAAGAGACACATATTTAAGCTCAAATGGATCTTAATATGAGCTAATGTTGCTACCAATTGGTTTCCATAGAAACCGACTGTATACTTTTGTGCTGGCAGATTAGAAAACATAATATCGTCCTGATGTACTCTCTCTCAAAGGCATGCAAACCATAGAAAATACCAACTGCTTCATATAAAAGTTAAAATGGGCCTTGGTCATTGGGAATAAATAGCATTGGTAAAGCCGATAGTTCAAGCCTTTATAATGCGAGTGCTGAGCTGTTGGCTTTGCTAATGTTTGTCTGTAAAGTATTGTTTAAAAGTATTAAAAGAAAAGAAATCTAAATGCGAGGAAAAGTAAGCATATTTTACTGTCTCAAAGCTGTGCATTGAATTCAATGTTTTCAGTCTTTATAAATCTGATGGCTATTTTTCATAAACTTTTCACTCATAAAACTCTGAACACAATTTAAAAGGAATAAGTATATCTACTTACGTTTTACACAGCCATGCAGTTTTGTGCAGAAGCCCAGGAATCAGATTTATTGGCCTCTAGGAGTACTGTCATACTATGTATGCACTCTGCCCTGGATGCCAGCTGAGTGACTACAGCAGATGCGTCTTCCCCCAGCCTCATAAAATGTTTTGTGTGCTAAAGCTTGCGCTTTCATGCAATATGAAGAATGTTGGAGATAACACGGAAACAATGTTTCAATTCTGCTCTTCAGACATACTCCAGCAAAAACATCTTTGTAGTTTTGCTTTTACAGACAGGATTGGAGGTGTGGGGACCAACACAGTGTGGGCCGTGGAGATGGAGGAAGGTTGAGGGAGTGAATGAACACGTGAAGGAGAGAGATAGAAAACACCTGCCCCTTAATGGAGTGCTGATTGAAAAAGAACACAATAGTTCCCAAAGTGAGCTGTGGAAGGACAAAGGTGAGTCAATAAAAAGGATTACAGAGAGGCTATGTTCCAGGAAAGGATAAACACAAGAAGAGGAAGGCAAGGCATTGAATAGGAAGCAAGCAAATTAGAGAGAAGATAATAATAACAATCAATGGTAAGCAAATGATGGGCTGTAAGACCACTGTACTTTCACAATAGGCCTTTCACACACAGTTAGTCAAGTCTATCACAATGTTAACTTAAAAACAGATGTGGAAAATGTTAACTAAATGTATAATTGTCAATTAGCTAGGTAGACAAACATAATTCATCCATGATATCCAACCCATTTTATTCTTGGGGATCCTTTAAAAAACATAAGAAATAATTGAAATCCTAAAATCTATATCAAAAACAGAATGAAATTGGAAAACAGAAATCCAGTGAGCCAGCAGGCTAAAAGAAAAGGAGCAAATAGCCCATTGACCAAATATAAACAATGTCAAATGGCACAGTTAGGTAGACTACAGAATATAAAGAAAGGGAGACTCCAATTTAGCACTCAATGAAAACCACTAGAGAGCTATGCAAGCTACATAACTGATGCAATGTTTTTAAAATTAGGGTCTTTGTGTCAGATAGGGACCTTTAAAACCCCATGGCTATCTTTTAGAGGCATCATCGTGAGGTAAAAGAGAGATACTAACTTATGATAGGAGAACAACCTCTTAGCTTTTCCTGGGAACATTAAAAGAATATTCCAACTAATCTCCCTACACAATCTTTCCAATGAGCAGTGTCACAGGTCTGACTTTAGCTGTTTCTCAAATGTTGGTGGGTTATCCTTCCTGATGGAAGACACTGAATTTTGTGCAACTGTGTATAGAGAGTTTCTGAAATCATCAAATAGAAACCCAAAATAGAGATGACTAATCATTGTGTTTTTTTCCATAACAGCAGGCATCCTAGTCACATGCTGCGTTCAGACTTTTCAAGCACCATCCTCAATCAGGTATCGGGAGACATAGGTCTACATGGTATTGCAAAAAGGCATAACTGCAAGCCATTTTGTGTACATCACACCGTCTGTGGTTTAAACACCTGGTTTTAGATGAAACACGATCATGGTGATGTCAGATATACTAAGACATACCAAGCACATGCTAGACCATACATATCAAGCACATGCTATGGGCCTGATTATGATCGCAGCTGTCTGACAGTGGGGAGGCGGCCGCCAAGCCGGGCCAGCCCGGCAGAAACAGTATGATGGCATTGCCTTCGCCTCTCAGAGAGAGCCAAGGCCAATGCTGTTGCACACAGCACACTTGGAATGCACACTGTCGGCAAGGGCAGACAGTGTGCATTCCAAGTATGCTCATGGGGGGGACATGATCGTGGGCAGTGCAGGGACCTCCCTGTGGCCCCAACTCTGCCTTTTCATGGCAGTGACACTGCCATGAAAAGGCTGGCAGAAGGGAAAGTTGTGATCAGCATGTTGGTGCGTCAAGGGCACCGCCGTGCTTGACCACAGCTTTCTGCACTGCCGGCAATGCAGGATACATAATTATAGCTGTGTTGGCAGTGTTGTGGCAGCCCCAGCACCAGCATTATAATCTGGAGGGTGGATCGCCAAGTATGCTGTACTTGGACCACGAGTACGGCAGTCCAAGGGACCACTGCACTCGTAATCAGGCCCTTTGTCTCTCATAACAATTACTAAATTTTATGTTGTGTCAAAAAACAAATCTTAGTCTCAGGTAGCAGTTCTATGTAACTCATTACAGTAGAGGCACAACTGTTTTCCAGGAACCCACAATGCAAGGTATTTTCGCAGGACTCCAAGTGGTCTTCCAGCTTCTTCTGCAGGGCTCAGCAGTTAGAAAATCCTCCTCAGCAATAGGGGTACAGTCTTTTCCCCCTCAAAGAGAAACAGCCAAACAACTACTGGTCCTGCTTTCCTCTGCACAGGTGTGCATAGATGCTGCAAGTGAATGGTGGACAACCAATAGGCTGTAGAGGCTAGCTGGGAACGTTGGGCCATTTCCAACTGTCTAGTCAGATTTAAACTTACCAAGCATACAGAAAATGTTCTGTTCCCCAGGTGTGCACACACAGGCTGTTTGTTCCTTCCAGACAACATTGCATCTGGCAACATAGAACATTTAGGCCCATATTTATACTTTTTTGGCGCCTCATTTGCGTCAGTTGTTGACATAAAAACGGCGCAAACTTGCAAAATACCATTGTATTTTGTAAGTTTGCGCCACTTTTGCATCAAAAAGCGGCGCAAATGCGGCGCTAAAAAAGTATAAATATGGGCCTTAATATTGGGGATGGCCATGCTCTGTTTTTGTCCACTTCTATGTTCTAGCGTTGCTCTTGCTTACCTCATAAATTGGCATGGGGCTTGGCTCAGTAAACAACAAATGGCTCTCTATTTTATTTTATCTGGGACTATAAATTAAGCCAGATAATTGTGTTGGCTATACATTGATAGCGGGAGGGAACCACAGGAACAGTATATGGTTGCATACAGTCAGGAGAGAGAAAGCAGCAATTCATACAACTAAATAACATGTTGTGACTTGAGTTCTTTCTACTTAGGGACAACCTCTATATGGCTACCTCGAACCTGATGTAGCCAAGGACTTAGTGTGAAAGGGAGGTAGTACTGCCGGTGCCCCCGTGCTCCCTGGTGAGTCTGTGTGGGAGGAGCCATCACTGCTGCTGCCTGGGATGTACCCGTCCAGTGTGCTCCAACAGAGACTCACTGCAAATACAGAAAAGGAAAATGTCCCTTAGCCACCTATAGTCCTATTCCCAATAATAATGATATTGAAGGAGAGAATGAAATATGTGTTTTTTTAACATATTTTTAGCTCTTGTTTGTGCTTTCAGGATTATTTTTTTTTTAAAGGTGATAATTAGTTCAGGTAGATGCAATGTCACAATGAGACTACTACCATGGTGGTGGCGTATTACAATGTCCCCGTTGGGCTGACTGATTTTATCACAACACTTTTAAAGATGGAATATCACTTTAAAATCTTAGATATTATGTATATTTATAT
The DNA here is from genome assembly GCF_031143425.1 of Pleurodeles waltl. Taxonomy (NCBI): domain Eukaryota; kingdom Metazoa; phylum Chordata; class Amphibia; order Caudata; family Salamandridae; genus Pleurodeles; species Pleurodeles waltl. The sequence continues at coordinate 812,657,486 of NC_090437.1, read as the reverse complement.
TAAATAAAGTTCTAGCAGATGCACAATCAACTGCTCTCTACAAGCCAAGAATGTGAATATTGGCCATCAATGTTCTTTTCTTTTATCTTAATATGCGGCAGAGAGAAATAGCATATATTCAAACAATGCGTTCTGAGATACTCAGATTCGATTTGCTGAACACTGCACGCCAGAAAAGTGTCAAAATATTGCTCTCCAAGAAGTAAGCAAGCAGCTTTGAACAAATGACTGAATGCAGCGTTTTAGTCAGCCTTACCACAAACCTTTATGGTTCTACGCATTTGGAACGGTCGGACCAAAGCTTTACCTCGCAAATGGAGGCTTATTGAGGAGGAGTGTGCAAAAATAAAATTTCTCTGGCAGAGTTGGGCGAAGTTCACACCTCTGCAACTCGGTGAAGTTGAGAATTTTGACATAATCAAACAACTTAGCCTCCCCGTTAATGTGTTGATATTTTTATAGAATATTTTTTAGGGAATATTCTCCCACAAATAATCGGCATTGCCATTTTTTCTCACGCAGATTGTTGTTTTTGAAGGTTTTTTACACCCAGCTATTTAATTTACTGTTACCAACTTTCTAAATGTGTTTAAGTTTTAAAAATATCTTGTGAAGTTTGGCGGAGGCAAAGTTTGACAACTTCATATTTACCATGTATTGTTTTTCTTATGGTAATTCGAGAAACACGTGAGTACTGAGGAATATTTTAAACATTGTGGACTTGATAATGAGAGCTGGAATAGGCGGTTAATTACCGCACCGCTTTTATACAGATAATCTGTAGCGCGGTATTTACCAGTAGAGGTAAACATCTCCAAATTTCGGGTTTTGAACAGTAAACTGTTACATAAAATGCATTTTAATTATTTATTCGCACATAAATCTGAGTTTTCGCCCTTCTCACCTAATGAATGTTAGCAGGATTGATCACTAGAAAAGAGAAGGGGTGCTATGCTCATCTCTCAAAACGGAATTTCTACCCCTGCTCAACTCATGCGCGCACATGGATCGAAATTCTCTTCCACATACAGAATCAGAGCCTGTGTTTGAGCAATAAATATTATATAGATCAGAAGACAGACGTACACAGATACCCCAAATTGCAATTTTCTTATACTTACGAGTATTAGTTAGGCCAGTACCGCAGACAGAGTCTGTCTTAGGCTATGTTGAAATATTGCACAATACCACTTACTACATTTAGAAACAATATATTACAGCTGCCTCGGCTATTATTAATACTGCACATTTCCGACTCAGGTATCCTGCTATATCTAACGTTGCAATTCATATTGGGCTCCTATGACAAATGCCTGGAATACTCACATCACCTGCTCAAAAATAATGATCTCAGTGCACTTTGGCAGACGACGTAAAAGGATACAGCCATATAATAATACTCCTTGTCCTGCATCTGGGGTAGGTACGGTGCCATCAAGCCTACATGCATTTCTGGGGCTCAGATAAAAGAACAGATAATAACCTGTTAAATGCTTAATGGAAATTGTCTACTGTTTTAAGAAAACCCGTGTTGAATTGTTAATTCTGCATTGTGCTGCATAATGTCATATCTAACACACATTTACTTTAACCAAGGGTTTGTGCCACACGAAGGACATGCTTTCGTTGCTCTGCGTTACTTTTGGTTAGCTTGACGTTAGAAGCTGACAAAAATAGACCTGTACTGTTTATAGCTGAAATCTGCATTTTGACCTATGATTGCTTTTTAACTGGCTATCTTTGTTCCATGGGTCCAGAGTAGCTGCTCATTTAGGCAGACAGGAGGAAAGATGTGTCAGAGCAAAACAGATGTAAGAGAAAGAACAGGCATTGGCAAAGCCAATAGGTCTAGCCAATGCAAGAGCTATTGGCTTTGCCGATCTCCTTTAGTGATGTTGTACACCGGCGTGGTTGCTGTACAGCACGGCTAAATGTTTGTGGCATTAAGGAGGATGGCATGGAGTGTCATAAAGTGGAATGGCGAAGAATGTCATACAATAGAGTAACAGAGAGAGGTGTGCATTGGAGTGGCATAGTGTGGAGCCTCATAGAGTGGCATATGGTGGAGTGGCATAGAACAGAGTGGATTTGTTTAGAGTGCACTGGTGTAGAGTGTTGCAGAGTATAGTGCTGTAGAGTGCAGTAGCATAGAATTCAGCAGCATCAAATGCAGCGTCGCAAAATGCAGTGGCATAGAGTGGTGCATAGTAGTGTGGGGTGGTGCAGAGTGAAGTGGCACTGAGTGAAGTGGCACAGAGTGGAGTGGGGCAGAGTAGAGTGGTGAAGAGGTAAGTGCAGTGGCGTAGAGTGCAGTGGCCTAGAGTGCAGTGATGTAGGGTGGAGTGATGTAGAGTTGAGTGGTGCAAAGACACAGTAGCAGAGAGCAGAGTCAAGTGGCATAGAGTGCAGTGGAATAGAGTGCGGAGCAGAGTTGAGTGGAATGGAGTGCATTGGTATAGAGTGGTGCAGAACAGAGTAGCATGGAGTGGTGCACAGTAAAGTATATAGTGCCATACAGTGCAGCGATGTAGAGAGGAGTAGTGCAAAGTAGAATGACAGAGTTCAGTGGTGGAGAGTGCAGTGCTGCAGAGTAGAGTGTCAGAGTGTAGTGGTGTAGAGTACAGTGATGCAGAGTAGAGTGCAGTCACATAGAGTGCAGTTGAGTAGAGTGCATTGGCATAGAGTGCAGTGATTAAGTGCAGAGTGCCACACAGTGGAATGGTGCAGAGTGGAGTACTGCCTTCTCATTGGATAGTCCCCTACAAGAAAACTATACTTTTACCTTGACCTGGTCATTTGTTCCTGGGAAGACCTTCTCTTGTTTAATGACAGATGTTGTTTTTTTCTTTTTTTTACAATCTTCTTAGAGCTTTTTTCTCTCATTGTTTCCTAAGCAACTTTAGTATAATTGTAAGTGTTATCCTCACTTGTGCCCCACACTAGCACAATTGCCCACACTCTTATTCAGTGGTGTCTTCTGATATTTGGCAATTGTGTGAACAATTATAGGCCTCTTGGTGACAGTTTTATTTTATTTTTATCTCTGTAGTCTTCTCCTGTACTTTTGAATTCTTTAGTCCTTATAGCTGAAACACCACCGATTTTTACTCCAAGAGGTAAACGTAGATTTTCTTTATTGATAAATCTTTACTCAATTATTCAATTATGATCATAAAAGAGGATACAAACAGAATACAACCTAAACACATATTAAGAACACATTTAAAAAGTCCCAGCTTGGAAGAAGATAAAAACACATTTAACCCTATAAATTAAAAATTCCTATCCTTGTGCCAGGCCAGCACACCCTTCAAAAACGAGAGAACTGACAAATCCATCATCTCAGAATTTAACAATTGTAAAAACAAAAAAGCTGGCTTAAACTGCCAGAAGCCCCCGGCCTTCAGGACTGGCAGCAGAAACCTATGTTGTAAAAGATCATAATAACAAAACAAAAAAAAGTTCTCCAAAGTCTGTGGCAAACAACCATCACAGGGACATACCTATATCTTGATTGGGTCATATTGACCCTGTCGGATACATATGAGAGAACAGATTGAACACAGAAACACTGTTAACAGAGATATATCCCAAGGGTGCCTAATGTAACTATGGTAGGGCTTTGTTCCAGCCACCATTTTCAAAACCAAGAGAAGGCGAATTGCATGGGTTAAAAAAGTTCCTTAATGGATTTTCTGGTTCTCTTAACAATACACCATGGCTCGTTGAGCAACTCTGGACAGCCTAAAGACTGGGTGACAGAATGGATATACCTTAGCCAGGGAATCTTAAGCTTGTACTCATACCCAATTTTCTTTAATATCATTATTCAGGGCTGTAGCATCCCCACTCCACACTGATATCCATAATAGCAGCAGGGCTAAATTCACCTGGTCCTCTACAAAATTCAAGTCCAGTTCTTCATGAACAAAGAACGTCTGGATGGAAGGGCCCACCCCGAAAGCCTTCTGCAAAAATGGTTCTCCTCAATTTGTATAGCTCTGCTGTTACTAAATCCACCCCCCACCCCCAGATGGCGGCTCCATACATCAGCACAGGGGGGCACTTCATTTTATAGACCTGCAATAATGGTAAAACTAGTTTACTTCCATTGGTGAGTGCAAATTTAAACAAATACCGCATGCCTGGCTAAAGTGGGTACATTGATTTAGAATGCAGGGCTGCCAGTTACCTCACTGGTCAAATGTGATGCCCAACTAGGAGAAAGATGACACCCTTCTGATGACCTTGTGCTTGATGGTTATGGATCTAACATTTAAGTTTTGTTTCCCACTTAATTCATTTTTTAGATGTTCGTTTCTAACCCCAGCTCATCCATAACATTTACAAATGAGTCAATCAAGCCTTTAGGGGTCCCTCAGCTAGCACAACAGGATGCATAACTGTCAATGTAGATTTCTGGGGGCCAAGAACAGGAGGGGCGACGGTTTGATTGATAAGAGGCTCGAAACAAGAGATGCAGCAACTCGCAACACGGACAGGGCTAGGTGCACTGGCAGCAGAGGCGATGGAAGGAATACCACTTCTATAATTCACAGGGTCATCCCCCAAATATTTGCCTTCCTCCTCCTATTTTTGTGACCTCTTTATGTTGGCTTCAGGACTCTGAGCACTTTATCACTGCTGACCATTGCTAAGGTGCACGTGCTATCCCTTCTAAACTTGATATGATTCACTTACACCTGATTGGCACATTTAATTTACCTATAAGTCCCTTGTACAGTGGCATCCCTTATACCCCGGGCCTGTAAATTAAATGCTACTAGTAAGCCTGCAGTGCAGCTTGCGCCACCCACAGAAGTAGCCTTTAATCCTGTTATAGGACTGCCAATGCAGGGTCTTCGTAAGCAGTTACTGCTACAGGGACCTGGCATTTAAATTTACGTGCCAGTCCTGGAACTCCCCTTTAACTACATATTGGCTACATATAAGGCTAAGGTAGGCCCTATCTAGCCCTATGGGGCAGGTGATGTGTATATAAAAGGTAGGACACATGTCTTTATGTACTACGCATCCAAGTAGTAAAAAACAGCCTATTTAGTTTCTCACTACTGTGAGCGCTGCTCGTCTCATAGGATTGCATTGGAAATGCCCTAATATATGTCAAAGTGGTATTGTCTGATGTATGAGGGGTGGCATGGGCATGTCTGGTATGGTTGGAATGGTAGTGAAAAATGCTGCTTACTGGTGTAGGTGGATTTTTTTAATACCATTACAGAAATGCCACTTTCAAAAAGTGAGCATTTACCTGTGCTTGTGACTGGTGTTTTGCAGCTTGACTAAAATCCATGTCTGGGGCAGAGTGACAGCTGGGCTTTGTGCATACTTTTTAGACAGCCTGTACACACGGAGGGTGGTGGTGTCACAAGAGTACATCTGCATAGTGAATGGTCTTCCTGGGCTGGGAGAGGTAGAGGTGGGGCACACCTGCATCTGTAAAGGCTGTGCCATGGCCTCACCCAAAGGGCTCCTTTACCCACTACTGATATCTGGAGCCAGTCCTGCGGGAGAAAAGGGACATACTTGGAACCGATAAGTGCTGTTTGAAACCCTCTCTCCCCCTTTTGTGGAAGCTGTGCAAAATGAGTATAAATACAGGAGGCTGTCCTCCACAATGAGGGACACTGATTGACTTTGATAGACTGGGCACCAGATGCTGGAAGGACTCACCAGGAACCGCCGTGGGACTGCTTTGCTATTGGACTGACCTGTGATCTGCTAGGTCACTAGAAGGACTGACACTGCTTTTTCTGGACGCTTGTGCTGGCCTGCATGTCTGGGCCTTGCAGCCTTGTTGCCCCACAACTGTCTTCAGGGGTTGGGTGATGTGTCCCCCTGCCTCCCCTGTGCTTGTGTCGCTTTTGGTTTTGTTGCCCTCCTCTGGACAAGTGGAGTCCCCCTGCCCTTGTGAAGGGCATGGAGAGTGCCCTAGGGGCATCAGCACATGAACAGTCTTGTATTCTTGTTCAGAGTGCTTCCTCCCTTCAAGCAAAGCGCATGAGGAGCGCATGATTTTCCCTCTTCGCCGACTCGGGCGCAAGAGCAGTGTTTGGCTTGCACCCTCACCTTATAGCGCTACCTGGTGCTGTCAAGGAGCAGCACTTGAACAGTGCTTTGTTTCTGCCTGCTATAGCGCAGGGAGTGCCCCTTGGACACCATGGTTGAGGACACCTTCTCTCCCAGATACAGGAGTAACTGTACAGAGCCCACCGGCAGCCTCTCCACCAGAGCGGATGAGACGCGCTCTCCTAAGTGGCACTGGGGCACTGACATGCCTCTTCCTGGGACAGATCACCACCACGGCCTGGGAGGAACTGGCTTGCCAGGAAAACCCCAGCGTTTCACGGCCACCCCGGGGACATGGGCTGCTTCTAACTTGGTGCTCGACTCTGAGTGGGAGACCCAGAGAGAGGTTCACCCGCTGTAAGTAGAGCCACATGTACTGGAGCACATCTCCTATGGGGCATTACTCCCCCAAGCATTAGATGGACGGGCTAGAACTTCATCAGAAGCCCTGTCTTCACTAGGACAGAGCAGCCATACCATGCAAGGACGCGGACGGCTACCCTGTAGAGTTCCTTTCACATGAGTGGAAGATGCCGGCAGGAGCCGCCCTTCCCCCCACCGTGGCACCAAAGTTTCGTGGGCCGCGGCCCCCCCCCACACTTTTTCAAAATGTTACCTGAGGAAGCCCCAGAGGACTTCCTCACATTCTAAATCCCTCTACGGGCTTCCCGGGCTCTGGTCATTGTAGCGAGAGGGAACCTCAATGGAGGCCCCGTCTGGCGGAAGTGAGTCCCGCTGAGAACTCCCACAGTTTCCCTACTCAGAGCAGAGGAGCTGCTAGAGTGGGGCACATGTGTCCCAGGTTACTGTAGAACCTGTAATAGGAGCCCAGGGGCGCTGGACCTATAGGTTTCTGGTGGCAGATGACCCTCTCTTTTTCTTTATTACATGCTGCATTGTTGTGATTCATTGAATGTGCATTTCTGAAGTTGCCTTGGAATTCATGACCTCATGTTTTTCTCCTGACAAGTGCCTTGTGGGTGTCTGAGATGGACCAGATGGGAGTGTTTAATTTTATATGCATCCATGATGGTGTCTTGACATCTCTGCATGATAATGTGCTGTTATGACCTATTTCCTTGAGGAAATGTTTCCCTGTTAGATGCAGTTATGTTGGTGATAATGATAACTTGCCTTGTGGGGACCATTTCAACTTATGTGCATTCATAATGGTGTCTTGGCATTTCTAATAATATGTTTATTCTGACTTGTACATTTTTGGTGATAAGGACAACTTGACTACTGCTGGTGTTGCAGAATACCAATAACCTAAATATTTACCTGACTACTGCTTGCTTTTGCAGAGTACTGGTAACCTGTGTAATATTCTGACAACTGTTTGGGTAGCAGGGTATTACTGATACTTGTAGTGTTTGGTTTAATGATGTTTTATGCAATACAGTTTATTTTTATATAACTTGTTGCTGTTATTCCTTCATGGTATATTTATTCTGTCACATGTGTTGTGTGTGTTGTGCAAACCCTTTATATATTGCCTCTGGGATAAGCTTGAGTGTTCGTGTCAAACTAACAAGGGGGTGAGCAGGGATTATCTTGAGTGGATAACTCTCTCGCCCTGACTTGAGTGGTGGGTTCTGCCTGGCTGAGGTGCATACTGTATCCAACCAGAAACCCCATTTCTAACAAGGGCCATCATCATTTGCAAAAAAATCCTGTGCTCCGCCAGATCAATCTCCTTTGAGATCACTATGACCACACAAGCTAGGAAAGAGTCTAGGGTAGTGGCAGTCTAGCCCTTTGAGGCTGTAAGAGAAAAGTCCCCTAGCTTTTGTTTCCCCATCACACTTTTTGGTATTCTTTTGGCTACACATTCTTATGGTGGGGACACAAAAAACCTGCCACCCTAGATTCCAGTCAGCCAGTAAAAACCAGATAGAAGGCTAAAGAGACCAAAATGGAGAAATAAGCTTACACGGTGCTGGTCCCACATGAGATCCTAAGGCAACAAAAGGGGGCGGGCCCAGTCGATACCAGGCAATAATGGGCGAAGACGGCCGATCTTGGTCCAGGCACGCGCCCGGGCGTGTCCCACACTGAAGGAGACTCGGTCAGCTTTTGTATGTGCCTCCAGGCGCGGAGAAGGCCCTGGTGGAACTTCCTGCTGCAACACCTGTCGGTCCTGGAAGTCCGTGAGGCATGCAATGCCACTAACTCAGTGACAGCGCGTAAATGCTAATATGTTCCAATATTCTGCAAATACTGGATACAAAACTAAAACTGGTTTGTCTTTTGTCATTTGGAGTTCCTATTTTCACACTGTAAGCCTTTTAAGTATCGTATGTGAATCGCGTGTAAGTACCGAGCATGCTGTCTAACATTTTTCGCCAATATGCGGTTCATTGTTTACATTAAAATTCACTCGACATATTGTACTTGGCAAGCTGCTTCGCTCCAATAGCTTTCGTCTGTTCAGAGGCACCTCTTATTGCATTAATTGTCTTTATGACATATCTTGTCTAAGAAATAATTGCTTAGGCAATTCCAGGAAGCAATATCGTTATTTTTAATAATGGCTGGCATTTCAATGGGTTTATTACATCTTATATGTTTATGTATTAAAATTAAATATAAGTATTGTAAAATAAAAGTCGTCGATTCATACTTTGTAATTGAACTGATTTATCAAACCTTCCACATTTACACTAGCAGCAAAATGCATGTGTGAAGGTGATTTTGACATCTTCATATTATACATTTTACCGCATAGCTAAGGTGACGTATAAGCAGTACATGAACAATATCTAAAAACAATGAAAAGTAATTGTGTCAAAATGTGCCGCTAAATCATTGACACTGCACACTTTTAACGTGCTGCAGAGGAATCCATGAAGTGAAACTGTCAGCCGAAGCCTGTGTTTGAAAACCAGCCAAGGCTGACTTAAATGCGACACTGCTATCTCTTTTTAGGCCGCCGCACGATAGACTGATTTGTCCATAATGCAGTCGTGCTTTGCATCATTGGGATGAGGAGCAGTTTATATATTATTCATCTCATCTAAAGCCCTGAGGAAGGACCCCAGAGGAGACTCCTCGGTAATTGGTCTCCAGATGCTGCCGTTCCACACGGTTCTGAAAGCCCTTACAAGCACGAAGAACACAGGCCCATCTGCTCTTCAAAGTTGCTGACTGTCTATTCGATGCAGCGGACTAGTTACAGCCGCTCAATCCAATTGTACGGCTCTTGCAAAGTCATGCGTTTATTGTGCGTCCAGTGTGACCAGGACACTTCAGCCTCTGTTGGCTCAAGTGGGGGTCCACTGTCACGGAGAGTAGATCCGACAATAAATAATAACTAGTTTAATGAATAGTCAAAATAAATAAATATTTGTTATTCTGCAGTTGAGAAACTGACAGATTGTGAGAATTTCGGTTACTAATTGAGATTGAAGGAACCCTACACCAGTAGCAGCCACACGCTTTGTCAGGGTGAAACAAGCAAACCCCATATTAACCTGTGCTCAACTCTTTGGAGGCTTGGGACAAAGCAGGCAGGCTTAACTTAGAGGCAATGTGTAATCCATTTATGCAGCACTCCAAACAGTAATAGAAGTGAAAACACAACACAAGAAAAATCCCACACTTATTTAGAAAAATAGAGTACATTTCAATAAATAAAGACCAAAATGACAAATCCAATCAGTAGAACCTGAGATTTGCAATTTTAAAGATGTAAGTGAAAATAGCACCAAAAAGAAGAAAAAGCCAACTACGGATATCTGGTTGTTCCTAGACCAGGACAAAGTCACAGGTTCAGGCCAACCACTATGGAGCGCAGGCAAGCTACAAGGACCCAGGTAGACCCGCTGAACAAGAGTACCTTGAATACTGGTTGCTGTGGAGTCCTACAAAGAGGATGTTGGGCAGTGATAATTTCTATGGGCTCTGAAGTTTCAGTGCTAGGTCCTGCATCACTGTCCAGGCTGGCCTCTACGAGGGGCTTGGGATGCACATTCCTGCACTGAAATGAGGCACATGCAGACCAGTTCCAAAAAAGCTGTGGGGCATGCAATGCAGAGTCCTGAGTGATACTGTCTATGTGGAGCATACCATGCTAAGGCCGGAATTGAGGATGAGTTGTTTAGTGGCAGCTCCTGGGATAATGTGGGCGGAAATGCAAAGTCCTTTCATTGGTGAAATACATTCAGCAGATGTGTTGCATTGTTTATGCTTATGCTGAGACCACTGATTTTTTGGAAAAGCACATTCAGGCCCACTTCCAAGGGTCTAGGACTGGGTTGCACCACTTGGCAGGATAGGACTCACAGATCGCAGAGTTCAGGTACCGGGTTCAAGGTGGTTGGAGCCTTCTGTCCCTGAAGCTCTAGTAAGGAGGCCAGCTAACTAAACTTTAGAGTCACTCTGGAGCAAGTAGGCAACAGCCAACAGATCAGCACAGCAGGGCTGTATTCCATCAGAGCAGCAGTTCAGCAGAATGGCTATCCTTTCTGCAGAACAACAGCCCTTCTTCCTGGCAGAGCCCACAGGTCCAAAAGTGTACTGAAGAGTTGGGGTATGAGGTCTAACACTTGCACCTGGTGCTCACTATGAAGTGGCAGAAGCTTCTAGAGGTTTCTATCCCCTGAGATGTCAGGCACCCCCTTCCTCCCTGTCCTGGCCCTAACTTGTCCGGGGTCCAAATAGGCCAGTGTTAAACCCTTTGTGAGAGTGCTTAGGAAAAGCTTTTGTGATGTGCAAGTGTGGTAGGTAATAGCTGCCAACACCTATCTTCCCCTTGTCTCACTGTCTGGGAGAAATACACAAAGGCCAACTGCGAGCTAAACCTTGTCATGTGACCCAGGATTAGGTTAAAACAAGACAGTGCCAACTTTTTAAAAGTAGCATTTTCAGAACTGTGATTAAAATCTGTCTACCTGTTTCCAATTGGAAGTTACAGTTTATTAAATTTAATTCAGTAACTTCATTGTTAACCTCTGGAGGAAGTAGGTCTTGCAGTAGTGAAAATGTCTTTAGGCATTTTTCAATACCAGGATGTGTAAAACTTAAAAGTACATGTCCTAATTTTTAAACACACTGCACCCTGCTTAAGGGCCTATCCTAGGGGTGACATATGTAGGGTTAGGCCTGGCAAAATATTATTTTGCTAGGTCAAAATGGCAGTTCAATCTGCAGAGACATCCTGCAAGAGCAAGCCTGAGACACTTTTAAAGGGATACTTAACTGCAATCAGTGTTGCAGGCCTACTAGTACCATTTATATACAGGCCCTGGGCAGAGGCAGCACCACTTTACTAGGGGCTTATAATAAATTAAATATACAAATAGGGTGTATGTCAATTCTACCATGTTCTAAGGAGAGAGCACAAGCACTTTAGCAAAGCTTAGTGTGCAAATTCCTAAAGCCAGCAAAAGCAAAGAGAGCAAAACAGGAGGTTTGAAAGCAAAACGTTAGGGGAGTACAACACCAAAGATGCCAAGTCTAACAGGGATGTAAGGAATCCAGTCTAAACAGGTGTATAATTGCTGATAAACCACAAACGATACAGCCAGTTTGCTTCCCTATTGAGCTCACAAAAATGAAGGCAGATTAACTAGCACTGATGTAGTTAAGTATTTCTTGCAATGATAATACCAGGAGCCAAACAGGCTGATTTAGTTATGAAAATCAAGCACAGCACTTATTATACAATATGGTTTTAAAAGTTTGCTTTGCAGTGGCTGCGAAGTTCTTATCAACAAATATGAACATGCATAACTTTAATTGTCTGGCCTGTTGCATTCTGTCTGTGATGAGCTGAAGTTCATCAGCTGGCTAAGTGATGCATAATTGATGATCAATTTAGAAGTGTTGTTATCTCTTTTGGAGCATTTACCTGCCTTAGCACTTTATCAAATACTTAACATGTATTTTGGACTCTGAAAGAATGCTGCATAGAAATGGCTTCTGACGCCTTTGCATTTCCTTAAAGATGTCTCCTAGGACTTTATTTGTCTAGGTGAGGTGTTTTCTTACTATGTTTTATGCAGGGTTCAGATTTAGTTTGGCATAGTACCTTATGGTCATCCACTCATGTGCCCAGGCACTAAATTTAGCTTTATCTTCTATGCAAGATAGAAATTTACTGGCCTTATTAACCCCTCTTGAAAATGAATTATATGTCGGTACTGCCTCCCACAGATCCTTAAGCCGTGGTTGGGTAATTGATGATTGAAGGTACTTGTTGTAGGTTGAAAGCTAGTCATATTCTAGGGCCCGCCGGAGTGCGTCGCTCAGTTTGTCTGCTGAGAGGCTGATTTTGTACCAGGTTTTAGCTGCCTCTTCTCTTGTAGCCAAGTCTTACCATACAAGTCCGAACTCAAGACATATCTGTGCCGGTGAGGTGGATTTTGGTAATTTAAAGACTCATCTGAACATTTCCAGCATACAGAGATGGTGTCAGGTCTGCCATAACTAAGTTAAACAGGTGCAGGGGAGCACACAGCCTTGTTTCAAGCTGAGGGTTGTGGAGATTTTCCGCAAGAGCCTCGTTCCATCTCCGATCTTACGTGTACCCCTACATCTGAATATAAAGCAATTATTGCATTGAGAAGGGGGGCGGGAAGACCCCATAGCTTCAGCTTGCTCCAGAGCAGATGTCTATTCACTCGGTCAAAGACGGCCTTGAATTCAATAAAGCCAAGATGCAGTTTCCTGTGCTGCCGTCTGCTCTGCTCTACCAGAAAGGAGGTTATGAAGCTGTTTGTCATAGTGCCCACCCCTTTCCTGAAGCCTGTTTGGTGAATTGGAATGATTTTATATTTTTCCGACCATGTTGTTAATTCAGCAGGGAGGAGTAGTTTTTAGCCTCAACATTGATGAGGGCGATTAACCTGTTGTCGCCCGGGTTGTCCCTGTTCCCTCCCTTGAAGATTGGGTTGATTATAGAGCCTCGCCAGCTCTCAGGGATTCCTCCTCCTAAACTTGCTTCCTGGTGTAAGGAGGTTAAGACTTCTGACCAGAAGACAGCCTCTTCCCTAAAGATGGCTAGAGGGAGGTCATTTGGTCCAGGGGCTCCTTCCTGGTGGGCCTTAAGGAGTACTTGGTATGTCCTATGGGGGACAGAGTGATCATGATCATCTCCCTGTCGTCCGGCGGAACAATATTTCCCCTTGCGGGTGTCCATGATGGTGAATGGGAGGTGTATTCGCAGGGATGGCTCTTTGCTGTAAAGATTATCTTGAAGAGGCTTACCCAGTTCTTTTCAAGGATGTTTGAGGTATTAATTGAGTTCCTTCAGGTGTTTAAATTGTTGATGATGCCCCAGAATTCCCTGTTTATTTTTCTTCCTTTTGCCGCATGTATTAATTTTAGCCAAAGAGAGCGCTTGCCTTCTGCCTTTTTTTTTGCGTATTTGTCTTTTTTACTCTTTCTTTGAATTCTTCAGTTGTTCCCAGAGTAACTGATTGCCTGGGCGGGCGTTCAGGCATCTCACCAGTTTCCTTTGTGCTCTTTTAAGGAGTTGTGCTTGTTTTGACAGGCGGACAGGGACAATTCTCCGGGTTGGCCATGGTAGGTTAAGAGGAGAGTGCTGGTCCAGTATTTTTGCTCAGAAGTCTATCCAGGCATCCATTATATGTCTGTGAGTTTTGATGCTCTCCAGCATCTGCAGCCTTGCAGATAAAGATAAGGTTCCTAATGTATCAGATGACCAATGTAGTCTCTTCAGGCTCATGGACTCTATTGAGCCAACTTGTACCGGGGCAGGCTCGTGCACAGACAAGGATGACCTAAGGCTGATTAATTGGTAGGAATGGTCACTAGATGTGGTGTATTTTATTTCAAATTGCCATACCAGGGGAAGCAGAGGTAGTGTGACTAGGGCATAATCTAAGATGGACCATGAATTAGGGCTGTGGAAGGTGTGGCTTGGTGGGGAGACACCTGGGAACCTTCCGTTTAGGACTCATAGTTTGAGGTATTGTAATGATGTCACCAACTGGGCTCCCAGGTGGTCACAACAAGGAAAGTTCGATGACACCTGTGTTGGGATCTTCTATTAGGAATTGTCGGTACTTAGGCCCTCATTATGACATTTGCGGTAAGTGCCACTTACCGCCATGCTGACTGCTACCAAAATACCGCGACCGCAGCAGTATACCGCTACCCGTACTATGACCCACACATAGAAATCCACCACTATACAGATACACACACAAGTCCGCCAGACCAAAGGTCAGTGATAAACTGGTAGTACCAAAACCCACACCCTTACGCCAACAGAACTACTCCCACAATATTATGACGCACAAATCACAGTGGCGGACATTCAATGGAGCTAAACCATTGGCGGTACATACCGCCGCTCTCAAAATACACACACACTAACAAAACAACACCACATTGGACAATTCAAACTACACACACCTGACACACATACACACACACCACACCCACACACCACTATAAAACACACACACACATTACCCATAAACCTTTACCACTACAACCAATTTACAACAGAGAGAGAGAGACACACCAGGAGCACCCACAGAACCTGAGCCACAGAACACCATCACCCATACACCATCCACACACCTCACAGCACACACTCCAACACATCACCCCACACACACTCACACACACACACCACACACACTACACCCATGGCACCACACAGACACTCCAAGTTCTCAGAGGAGGAGCTAAGGGTCATGGTGGAGGAAATCATCTGGGTAGAGCCACAGCTATTCGGATCACAGGTGCAGCAGACATCCATTGCAAGGAAGATGGAGCTATGGCCGAGGATCGTGGACAGGGTCAACGCCATGGGACAGCACCCCAGAACAAGGGATGACATCAGGAAGAGGTGGAACGACCTACAGGGGAAGTTGCGTTCCGTGGTTCACCAGATAGCTGCACAGAGGACTGGTTGTGGACCCCCTCTTCCCCCACAACTAACAACATGGGAGGAGCAAGCCTTGGCAATAATGCATCCTAAGGGCCTGGCAGGAGTAGCAGGAGGACTAGACTCTGGTAAGTCAAATCTTAACTACTTTCACCCCCCTACCTGCATGCCATCACATACCCCCAACCCTACCCTCACCCCATCACCCCACCACCTCACATACACCCCACCATCACAACCCACCCATCCCCGTACCCAGCACTGCATGCAACAACAACGCATGGATGCCACCCACAGACCTGCATGGACACCCATCACCACAGCATGCACTCTAGTGACAATCACTTAGCCAACCAAATAACAACTCACACAAGCCAAAGCTGCCTTGGTAATAACAACCATAGAGGGGAACATACCCATGCACAAGATGTCACACACAGAAACAATAACACTGCATTTACATCCTCACAGGACTCCCACACAACGTCACCGAAGAGGAGGTGCCAGCAACATCCAGTCCCCCCACAGAAGAGGCCCACAGTCAAGACAGCAGCTCTGCACGCCTGGATCATGATGACCAACCTGGCCCATCAGGGACCTATGGACAGTCGGTTACCCAGGCACAGGCACAGTCCCATCCCATCACAGAGCCTCCCACACAGGAACACCAGCACAGCACCCACCCAGCGGGCCCATACCACTGTCCCCAGGATACATCAATCAGCAGTGTGTCCACCACTACAGGGACCCCAGGCAACCCCACAAACACAGGATGATGAGGGTCCTGGAGTCAGTGGGCACACGGTCCAGGGGACAGAGGCACAGGACAACAGGGAAACTGGGAGGACTGCTGTGCGACAGTGGGAGGACCGGCCCAGGGAACCGACTCTCCAAAAGGCACTCACCAACATCATGGGAGCATACCACCATTCCTAGGAGACCATGGGCCAGATACTGGCCAAGTTGCAGAAGACCCAGCGCCTGCAGGAGGGACAGTACCTGTGGATCAGGGAGGACCTGAGGGACATCCTCACCACCCTGGTCACCATTACAGGGGTGCTGACAGACATGGCCAACACCATGAGGACACCAGTGGAACACCAACAGGCCCCTGACACTAGTCACATGGATGAACAGCCTTCCATCTCCACTGATGCTAGTGGACAGGAGGCCCCACCACAGGAACAGCAGGTCACCAGCACCCCACCCCCTACAGAAGGAGAACCACCCCACAAAAGGTCCCTATGATCCAGGCAGAGGCCAGAGAATGTTGCCAAGACCCTGCCAGGAAATAAGACTCTCCAGATTGTCATCCTTGTGCCCCACTCTGTCTCCCTGTCCACCTTGAACTGACATTGCTCCCCTTCCTATGCCCCCTTGGACAATGCACCTGTGAGACCAATAGACTGGACTCTATCCTGGACTTTCCTCCACCATCACCCAAGCCCATTGCACATCACCATTTACTTCTCAGCACTGAAATAAACACCCTTGGAAAAAACAAGTATGGAGTATGTCAAGTGGTTTAAGGAAGTAGTTGTTTAACAATTTGTAGACATTGCAAATAGACTGTACAGTGATGTATACATAAGTATGACCTCTAATATGCTGCAGTCAATACACCAGGAGCCACAAGAGGGCACAAATATCTGCAAATAGGCATGTTAAAGGGTACAATATATGGCCTTTATAGTAGGAACAGCAGCCAGGCAGAGAAAATTTACTTCACAAAACGGCAATGAAAGGATGAGGTTACAGTGACTTACCTGTGTGTCACTGGAAGTACTGTTGTATTATAGTTGTCCTGTAGTCCACATCCTCTTCCTCTGTCTCCTTTTCGTCACTGTCCACAGGCTCCACCGCTGCCACACAACCATCTCCAGCCTCATCCTCCTGCAGAAAAGGCACCTGGCGTCTCAAGGCTAGGTTGTGCAATATGCATCATGCAACGATGATCTGGCAGACCTTCTTGGGTGAGTAGCACAGGGATCCACTTGTTAAATGGAGGCACCTGAACCTGGCCTTCAGGAGGCCAAAGGTGCGCTCAATGATCCTCGTTGTTTGCCCATGTGCCTCATCGTAACGTTTCTCTGCCCTTGTCCTGGCATTCCTCGCTGGGGTCAGTAGCCATGAGAGGTTAAAATAACCAGAGTCACCTGCAAATATCGAGGGATACCTGTTAGCCAAACACTCACCCTTAGGACCAACTCCACACCCATATACCAACATCCACTGGGTGGGGACCATGGGCTCACCTATTAGCCACACCCGGTGCCTCTGGAGTTAAGCTATCACATATGGGATGCTGCTATTCCACGGGATATAGGCATCATGCACAGACCCAGGATACTTTGCATTAACATGGGAGATGTACTGGTCCGCCAGGCACACTATCTGCACATTCATAGAGTGAAAGCTCTTTCAATTTCTGTACACCTGTTCATTTCTCCCGGGGGCGGCAAAGGCAATATGTGTACCATCAATAGGACCAATGATGTTGGGGATATGTCGCATTGTATAGAAGTCAGCCTTCACTGTGGCCAAATCCTCCACCTGGGGGAAAACGATGTAACTGTGCATGTGTTTCATCAGAGCAGGCAACACTCTGGCCAGCACGTTTGAGAACATAGGCTGTGACATCCCTGCTGCCATGACCACTGTCACTAGGAAGGAGCCAGTTGCCAAGAAATGGAGCACTGATAGGACTTGCACAAGAGGGGGGATCTCAGTGGGGTGAGGAATAGCTGAGATCTGATCTGGCTCCAACTGGGCACACAGCTCTTGGATTGTGGCCCTATCAAGTCTATAGGTGAGGATAATGTGCCTATCCTCCATTGTTGCCAGGTCCACCAGGGGTCTGTACACAGGGGTATGTCTCCATCTCCTATTCATCCTCAGCGGTTGAACTCTAGGGTGAAAAACGGTGAGCAGATGGTCAGATTCGAACAAATTCTCAGAGTAAAATGCCTTGCAATGTGTAGTCCCGTAAATGTGCCTATGTCTGCTGTGATGCAGTTAGGTGCCATGGTCTGCTCCCCCCTGAAATGGCGGCCTCCTGACCTGTGTGGAGGGACAAGTGGAAATGAGGTAATTCCGCTGATGTTGTGCACTATTGCGGGAGGAGGTCGAGGACTGCCGTGCAACAACTCATTGGTTATCATTGGGCCCTATGGGTTCCAGTAGCCAATGGTGATGTACGCCAGCGGTGACGGTACGCACCACCACGGACTTGACCTTCATTTTCTATATGTTCACTAACTTGACCTTCAACAGGAGAGGACCTACACTGCAAGTGCTGCTGTGACCTGTGTCTGGAACGACCATGGCTCGAGTGTCTGGGGAAAGGGCCCCTGCCTTTATTTTGGAGGAGTTGGAGAGACTAGTGGATGGGGTCCTACCCCAGTACCATTTACTTTATGGTCCTCCAGACCAACAGGTGAGTACATTGTGAGCACGATGTAGGGGGCATAAATGCATGGAGTGCTGTGTGTGTAAGCCTTGTATTGGGGGGGTGGCTGAGGGGTTATGGGTAGAGTGCTGCATGTATGGTGGTCAATGTCTGTGCGTAAGTGGATAGGAAGCATATATGGTGGGCCATGAGCGTAACAGGCTGGACAGTATGGATGATCCCATTTCCTATGAACCATTGTCTGCAGGTCAGCGCCCATCAGAAAAAGGGTATTTGGCGTGCCATCACCAAGGACGTGCAGACCATGGGGGTCTTTGACAGGTGGAGCACCCACTGTTGCAAACGGTTGGAGGACCTGTTCCTCTGGGCAAGGAAGACAGCAGAGGCCCAGCTGGGGATGGCCTCCCAGTGAGGAAGGGGTGCCCGTCGAACCCTGACCCCCCCGATGTTCTGCATCCTGGCGGTGGCCTATCCGGAGTTGGATGGGCGCTTGAAGGCATCACAGCAGCCACAAGGGGGTGAGTACAGTTTCAGAATCAGAAAACTGTGCATGTGGGGGATTATCTGGGTGGGGATGTGGACCTGTGGGTGCCCCTAGGCCAGGACAAACATGGCAGGGTAGGTTTCATGTGGGGCAAGCTATGATGCCCTCCAGCCCCAAATATGCTAGGGGGCATCTACTACTGGGCAGGGTCCTGTGGGTTTCAGGTGTGCTGCTATTGGCGTTAGGCATTGTACTCCATGGCCTGGTGACTGGCATTGTAACTGGTAGTGCATGGCCTAGTGCATCGGGCTGTTCCCTGTGTGTTGTGAACTTCAACGGTGTTGTTGCTACTGGCACTGACCAAGTGTATCCTCTGTCTCTCCCCCCCCCTTTTTGTTCTGTCACCCTGTCCTTGTGCGCATTAGAATCAGCTGGAGGAGGAGAAGAGGTACCGACGACAGAGGGAGCGCTCATCCCACATGGCTCATGAGGCCGAATCCACTGACAGTGAGGGCACCATTGGGATGGAGGGTGAGGGAAGCACCACGGCGGAGACCGGAGGGGACAGTTTGAACAGCAACACCTCCTCCGGTGGAAGCTCCATGGTGGTGAAGGACAGCTCTGTGGCCACCCCAACTACGGGTTTAGCTGCCACCCCTATACCAGCACCGCCCCCCCAGCAGCCCCTCAACGTGTTTCCCGTGCCAGCTCACCCAGGAGGGTGGGCATCTCCTTCGTCCTAGGCACCTCATGCCATGCCTCAGTCAGCCCTGCTACCCTCAGTGAGGAGTCTATTGACCTCCTGTGATCCATCTCTGTTGGGCAGTCAAGCAGAGTGAATGCCATCCAGTGTCTGGCAGGGCATTTGCAGCAAACAAATGCATTCCTGGAGGGCATTCACTCTGGCGTGGCAGCCCAACATAGATCATTCCAGGCTCTGGCCTCCTACCTGATGGCAGCCATTGTTCCCATCTCTAGCCTCCACCCACAACTTCATCTACCCAGTCCCGTTCCCCTCACCCCCTATCCCAAGCACACCATCAGACTAGCATGCACCCAAATCAACACACAGAAGTGGCTCCGGCAAACACAAGCACCGTACTTCAAACCACAGGCACTCACACAAGCACCATCCAGATGCAGACACACCAACAGCCACTGCTCCACTGTGTCCCCCTCCTCCTCCTCGCCCCCCTCCCTCCCAGTAGCATCTCCACTCACACCTGCATGCACTACATCCTCATCCACTACCCCCATCATCATCACACCTATCACTACACGCCCCTCACTGGCATTCACCATCCCCACACCCATGCACATGTCCCCTGTGTCCTCTCCCACTGTGTCGGTGCCTCCTCCTCCCAAAGTACACAAACGCAAGCACTGAGACACCCTACAACCATCAACCTCACAACAGCATCCAGCCCATGCACCTGCACCCAAACACAGCAGACAGACACCTCTTACTACCACTCCTTCTTCCTCCACTCCCAAACCTTCACCCTCTTCCATCCCCAGTGTCCATAAAAAGCTTTTCCTCTCCACCCTTGACCTATTCCCTGCCCCTACCCCGATCCTTCACTTCGGGCCAGGGTGATTAGGACCCAGGCTGGCACCTCAGCCACCCAGTCCACAGCCACTGTTGTTTTTGCAGCCACTGCAGGTGTGAAAGGCTCTGAGGAGACACCTGTCCACCCAACTAGTGTGCCTGCACCAACTGCCTAGGGCAAAAAGGGAGCACCAGCTGGCAAACCCAAAAAGGAAGTACCAGCTGGCCAAGGGCAGGAAGGGAGCACCAGCTACCAAGGGCAGGAAGGGACCACCAGCTGCCAAGGGCAATGGCAAAGGCACAGACGCCACAGGCAGGATGGATATGGAGCCTGGTGCTGGAGTAGCATCTGAGCAAACAACATCAGCCATGGCACTTCAGCCATGGCACTTCAGCCGTCTGAGGCTGCAGGGGATGGGCTGGAGCTTCCCCCCACCAGCGACAGCACTGCCGCGAGCACCGCCGCCAGCACCGCCACCTGCTCCGCCACCAGCACCGCCATCTGCACCGCCACCAGCACCGCAATCTGCACCGCCACCAGCACTACTGCCAGCAGCGGCAGCAGCCCCAGTGGGCAGCCATCCGAGGTTGCAGGGGAAGGGCTGGAGCCTCCCCACAACACTGGCAGCACCGCCGCCAGCACTGCCACCTGCACCGCCACCTGCACCGCCGGCAGCAATGCCACCTGCACCGCCACAAGCACCACTGCCAGCAGCAGCAGCCCCAGTGGGCAGCCGTCCAAGGCTGCAAGGGAAGGGCTGATGCCCCCCCTACCAATGGCAGCACCGCTGCCAGCCCCGCCACTGCTATCACTGAGCAGCCATCACTGCCGGCGGGCAGAGTGTAGTCGTGCCTCCATGGGCTGTAGTGATTCCTGGCCCCTGCAAAAACTGTAGGTGTGACACCCGAGTGAGAGACTGTGAACTTGCACTCCCCAAGATCTGCATCACAGGGCAGAAAGCCCCCTCCAGAACCAGTGGAAGAAGGCATCCCCTCACCCCCTCCTGGCCAGGATGAAGCACACTGGGCACAAAGCCCCCTCCAGGAAGAAGGCATCCACTCACCCCCTCCTGGCCAGGATGAAGCACACTGGGCACAAAGCACCCTCCAGAACCAGTGGAAGAAGGCATCCACTCACCGCCTCCTTGCCAGGATGAAGCACACTGGACACAAAGCACCCTCCAGAACCAGTGGAAGAAGGCATCCACTCACCCCCTCCTTGCCAGGATGAAGCACACTGGGCACAAAGCATCCTCCAGAACCAGTGGGAGAAGGCATCCACTCACCCCCTTCTTGCCAGGATGAAGCACAATGGGCACAAAGCCCCCTCTAGAACCAGTGGAAGAAGGCATCCACTCACCCCCTCCTTGCCAGGATGAAGCACACTGGGCACAAAGCCCCCTCCAGAACTTGTGGAGAAGCCATCCACTTGAGAGACTGTAGCCTTACACTCCACAGAAACAAGCAGTAGGCAGACCACCCACTAGAGAGACTGTGGCTTTGCACTCCCCAGGACCAAGCAGTGGACAGACCACCCAATAGAGAGACTTTGGCTTTGCACTCCCCAGAACCAGGCAATGTGCAGACCACCCAATAGAGAGACTGTGACTTTGCACTCCCCAGGACCAAGCAGTGGGCAAACCACCCACTAGAGAGACTGTGGCTTTGCACTCCCTAGGACCAGGTAGTGGGCATCCCACCTACTAGAAAGACTGTGGCTTTGCACGCCCCAGGACCAGGCAGTGGGCAGACCACCCACTAGAAAGACTGTGGCTTTGCACGCCCCAGGACCAGGCAGTGGGCAGACCACCCACTAGAGAGACTGTGGCTTTGCACTCCCCAGGACAGAGTGATGGGCATGTGGCCCCCTCCAGGAGCAGTGGTGTTGTACCATCTTCTGACTGAGGTGCCCCCCCTCCCCCTTCCCCCTGACGTGCCTGTGTATTTTTGACCTGATGCCCCAGCAGTGTTCTCTCCATATTGAGGAAGGAGTCAATTGGTTTCTTTGCCTAGGTGGTATGGCCCTGTTGCCCACAGACATTGTGGACTGGGCAGTGTCCCTCCATTTATATATATTGTAGATACTGTTTTGTGCTTTGAGGATGTATTTCTGGAACTTTATATTATTACACTGACTTTACTCACTTCCTTTTGTCCTTGCGTTATTCCTGAGGTGTACGGGGTGGATATGTATTGTTGTTTCATCTGTTTGTGTGTATGTTGTTGGGGGTGGGGGTGTTGTGTGTTGCGTATGTGTGTCACTCTCTTTTTCCTCCCCTATCCCTTGTGTGCTAGGTGCGGTACTCACCGTGGTCATCTTCGCCGGCGTTGGTATTCCTGGTGTAGGAGGAGGTAAACCAGCATGGGTAACACCTGTAGTTCGGGCTCCATGGCGTCGTCGTTCTTCCTTCAGTGTCCAGAGGTAAGTTGTTTCCCTTCTGTGTACTGTTTCCGCCGTGCTTTTGATGGCGTTGGTACTGCCCTGGAAAAGCTGATTGATTGGTGTCTCGTAATACAGTGGGCAGAACCTTGTCTTCTGCCTGGCTGTTGGCAGTTACCACCGCGGTGCATGTTGATACCGCCGTGGCGGTCAGTGTGTTAAAGTGGCTGTCTGTGTGAGCGGTTTCCCCTGTGGTCATAATTCCATTTTTTTTTACAGCCGGCCTATTGGCGATATTACCACCGCTTTATCACCGACTGCCAGGGTTGTAATGAGGGCCTTAGTATTTTGTCTTCCTCTTGTGTCTTTTGAATTGAAGTCTCCTGTCAGAATAATGTGCCAGTCAGGATGGGACTGCCGATAGTGCGAGACGATTGCTGTTAAGATTTTTATCATGGCCCATTTGTGGGAAAGGCCAGGATGTATGTAGTTGTTGACCAGAAGAATTGGTGGCCTGTTGTTGGTAGTCCAGTTGCTGAGTTTGAACACTTGGCAGTTTTGGCTGTCTTGTGGCAGCTCTTCTTTGTCCATGTTCAGGGTTAGTGAAAAGTAGACTGCTAAACCCCCACTTGGCCTTTTGTGTTGCGTGTGCTTGACTGCGTTTATTTGAAAGGACCTGAAACCCAACAGCCGAAGACCCTGTTATAACCAGGTTTCCTGCAGTGCAATTATGCTCATGTTGTGCAAGGATTTAGGTGGCTTTAGGTGGAGAACCTGTTTCCAGTCAGGATTGTGCACCTTCTATGTACCATGATAGGAGTTCTAGATACTTGAGGAGAACATGCCTGTAGTGGTTGTGGTTCTCATGTGAGGTGGGGGGCATTCAAGGCTGCCAGGAGCCACTCCCACCGAGCTTCAGTGAGTGATGCTCAATTTTGGGTTAGTTGGTTTCTTTGGTTACCAAGAAGCATAGGGGAAGCATCTAGGGCGCTCCTCAGGACCATTGTAGGTTGTTAATTCACTACCGTGGAAGCATTGCAGGTTAAAATAGGAAATGGTCATTTGTCCAGCTCTGGCCTGTTTATGATGATCCCCCAAGACTTGAAGCACTGTGCAAATGCCAGAATGTGATTGCCTATTTCGTCTGATTCCCAGGATGTTAGTGTGGTTCTGGTCGGTTGTTGTCCTTCGCAGGTTGAAATTCTACAGAGGTTAGTTCTGTGGAGGACAAGGTGGTGAGCTCTGGAATTGCTTTGAGGAGTCTCAAGATATTCCCTCTATTCAGAATGTTGTGGTTTCCCTGAGAGATGTAATGGGGGTGAAACAGCAGCATAAGGGGATATCCCTCACCCTTTGATGTTAGTGATTGCCGTGGCGATGCATTGTGTGCGAGTACCATCCCTGATGTTTTGTGATGTGTGGGCAGGTGAAAGAGCCTTCTGAATTGAGTGCCCTAACAGGTATTGGTAGCACTTGGGATGGGGGCTTCGATTCCAGTGGAGGAAAGTGACTGCATGCAAGGTTGGTTATTGTCTGGGCATTGTTGCAGGTTTTGCCACAACAAAGCGGCCATGGGTTCCTGTGTTCACTATTAGTCTGCTGATTGAAAGAGGGCCAGGTACTGGTTTCACTGTGTTAGTTCTTCGGGCTTCTGAGCTAGCGGATTGATATCCTTGGCCAAGTGAGTAGCCAGCATCCAGTGGATTTAGGATTTTTGATCTGGTATTGGCTTGTAGGTCGCATAGGGATGAAGTGAGGGGAGGGAGCTATGTTGTATTGTTGTGATTGCGTCGTGTTGTTCCCGTCGAGAGTCTAGGGAAGATATGGGAACCTGAAGCAGTTTTTTTCCCTGCTGTGCTCTGTTGTTAGTTAGCTTCTGTTGGGCCGGTTTGGCATGGATTGGATTGCGAGATACATCTTGGCCTGCTGCGGCAGAGCCAGGTTGATTGTCAATGTTGTCTTGGCTTCTTATCCCGTGTTTTGTGATTGGTTCATGTTGTGCCATCAAGGTGGCTCGGGGTGAGCAGTCAGTAGGATTTGATCCTTTTGTAAAGCAGTTTCACCCTGAGTATGGGGGAAAGCTGGTGATGGCCTGTTCTTGTTCTTGGGTTGGTTCCAATTGGAGAGAGTGGTGTTGTCTGACATTAAGACTGAGAGAGATGAATATGCTGATGTCTTGGTGTGCCTTTTTTGGGGCTGCATTGGCAAGTTGCTTAGCAAATATAAGATATTTGTTTTTACCTGCCACATCCTTGTGGTCAATTTGCTTCTTCCTGGCTTTCCCGTTTGCGTTGTCTTTTTGTCAATTTTGGGTTGGCAGTTTTGTTGCTGATCCAGATTGGCCCTTCCGATGTTGATTCCTTGAGAGATAAGTCAGAGGCAAGGTTGGTTTGAGTAGTGGGTGTTTGTAAGTCACTGATCAACTCATGTTGGATGGGGTTTGCCTCAAGTTATGGGGAGGGCTTGTAGTTGACGATATCCTTATTACATCCTGGTCCCTGGCTGGCTGCAGCGAGTTTAAGATATTCGACAGGATGGCTGGAAGTACAACTAATTTGTCAATTATTGGGCCGCAAGCACATTTATCTTGATTTTGTGTGAGACCTGCCTGTGAGTTCATAATTAGGGATGTAAGGGTCTCCATTTTTTGGTTTATTCCTGCAATTTGCTCAGCCATTAGGGTCATGCTGTCTATCTGTAGGTCCGACTTGGATGACTGGAAGTTTAGGACTTCGATGGATGATTGCAGGGTTGTGAGTACGCTGTCCCACCACAGCGGCAGGATTGGATCGTTCTCAATAGATTGTTTGTGCGTCCGCAGAGGGGAATAGGTTTGCCGAATATTTTGTAGGTATGCCTCATTGCAGTCCTGCTTAGGTGTGCCCTACGTTGGGAGATGAACTGTGGGGATCATTGTATTAGGGGAGAGATGTGTGTTCCTAGGCAGGAGAGTTTCCTGCGTGTGGTCCCCTTTGACAGGATCTGATGATGGTAAGGCCACCTTGGTTTTGTATACATTGTGGGATTGAGCTGCCGGTTCTTGGATTAAGTTGTCTAGTACTAGTCTTCCTGAGTGGTTTGAGGGGTGGATGTCCTCAATGTGAATGGTTTTAATTTCTAATGCCTGTATCAAGTTGCCGTTGTTTGAAAGAGAAAGAGAGCAGGACCAGAGCTCATCTATGCGTGGGCTATGTAAACCCTGCCTGGCTGGATTTGCCACTGGCGTTCTGGTAGCTGTGAGGGCCTGAGCAATACCATGCATTGAGAAGAATAAATAAAGATCTTCGTTTGTCGTTATGAAAGACAGGTGGATTTGAGCTACTGCTTCTAGGGTTTTGCCAAGACCAGAGGTGGCATGATTGGGTCGTATGTAGTCTTGATCTTCTTTGGATGCTGTTAAGTTCATTGGTTTCAAGGGTGACATTGACATTTGGTGTGAGCCACTTAAACCGCTTGCTTCCAGTACAGTGCACCTCTTGATGTGAATAATGGGACTGGGAAGGGCTGTGGCGTCTTCCGGGACTGCACATATTGCGACCATTGGATCCTTCAAGAAGGGGAACAGTTTTAGTGTCCCAGTCCTTGACGGCGGCGAAGACTCCAACTGAGTAGTGTTGTTCGAGGTTGTGCCCTTGCTGAACACTGAGGGGAGCTTCAAGATGGGCTTTTTCCCTGGCTTATTCGCAATTTGTTGCTGATTCTTGAAGAATCTCATATTCCTACTCTTGGGTTCTATTGATGGAGTTTCAGAGGCGATCAGAGAAAACAGCCACGTGTTACTATTTCAGGCGCCTGCTGCATGTGTATCTTGAGGTTGGGTCGTATTGCACAAGTCTAAGGAGGTCTGAGGAGATCTGAAGAAGTCTGAAGAGGTGGAGGTGAAGATCAGAGGGGAGCCACACCCGGCTGCAAGCCGCACCAAGACCTGGCTTGGCCGCTACTGTGGCATGGGGCTTAACCTACTCATAGGGGGCCTAATGCCTCCCGTGCCTGCTGAGTTACCTGCTGCTGTAGCCTGCTGTTGCTATTACTGTGTTGCTCAGCAAGGTGCGATGCTTGATGATTGTAGTAGCTTATACCAGGTGTTGTGCTGCAGGGTCGAATGTGTTTGCCTGTAAAGGTGGCTGCTCTCCCAGCTCTATTTGGGGCATCTTCTAGGTCTCTGGACTGGACCTTGCCACGGTCTTCCGGGGGGCACGTTTAAGGGCACGTCTGGGGTGCTTATGGTGCTTCTGGAGCATCTTGTACTTCTGGTGCTTTGTGGTGCTTTTGAGATACTTCCGTGCCGCCTCTCCTCCCTGGTTGACCCCCTCTGGTGAGGTGCTTTTGAGATAGTCCGACAAAAAGTATGTAGAGTTACGCACGGAAAGCCGAACCCTGTAAAAGTCGCCTACTCTTCACGAGTACAGGACCAAAGAACCCGATTACTGCCTCCCAACAAAAGTTGTAGGTCGCATAAAGTCACTACTTCTGCAATATTCCATAGGTACCAGAGATACTAACAAAAATGACGCGCCGTACACAGTACTAATTGTATAGCTCTATGCTGGTTACTACAAATAGAAATCCTCTGGCCTTGCTTTTACTCTGTGCTGTTTGATAGCTGTTTTGTGCATGGATATAGATCAAAAGGTATCGGACCTCAGCATATGAAGGGATCTTTTCACACATCAAAGATTTGAAACAGATAATTAATTAAGTGCTTACGGTCTAAAGATAATTACATTATTACAATAGATCAATCATAACCATGAATCATATAACATTTAGTGATGCATATCCTAAATCTAAGAAAATACAGAACTTAAAAGATCATGCTTAATCTAAACACACAATTACTATAAAATATAAAAATCCATTTATAATGTTAACATAAGATTAAAAAAATGTGGGATAAAAACTTGTCTCTGGTTAACCACAATAAAACACCTAAAAGACAACACTACTCCTGTAGTTGGCAACCTGCACTTTCTGCCAGTTTCGAAACAAACTCTTGGATGATCTATGAACACAGTCAACCTGGGTAAAAAATAGGCCTGGGCACCCCAACAAAAGTGGGCCACATTTCCGAATAGCAGGCATTCATAAAACACTACTGCATTAATTTCAGAAAAATCAGTTTTGCAAATATGTATGGTAACCTAAGCATTTGAAGCCTATAGGGGCAGTAATATTGGCCAATAAAGCCAATAAAGCTGAATACTTACTTCCAGTCTCAATGCCTTCTAAAACAAAGTGAGACAACCTGTCCCAATCAACTGTGTCCTTGTCTCTGATTACCACAGAAATCTAGACCAAAGCCAAGATGAATGAGTTTAGGTCAGCCTGCACTGGGCAGGCCTCTGGAGAGGAGAGTGGGGTTGAAAGGTGAATTATATCATCCTATGGTGTTGGTGACCTGGTGCTATGATCCTCGTGGGTTGGCAGAGTTACAGCAAAAAAAGGTCTGGGTGACCCTGAACTGATGATTTGGATGGGAGGGCTGGGGCCAGCCTTCTGACTGGGCCTCAGGAATTGGACTGGTCCACTGAAGGTCTTTATCCAGGCCAGGATTCCTTCCTGACAGACAGGGAAGGAGATCACTGGACCTGAGGGTAGCTTAGAGGGGAGAGAGAGAGACAGATAGGTACAGAAAGGTGTTTTTGGAATGGAGAAGTGCGATAGACAAAACTGTGGTAGAGAGGGCTGAAATAGAGATTTGGAGTAGGTAAATGAAAGTCTACAGATAAGTGGAGAGAGAGACAGAGGGAAAGAAAAGGGGTGAAGTAAAAGAGCTGGGGTCGAGTATGGGGAGACATCTGAGACACAAAGGTAGGTGAAAAGAGGTAGGAGGTAATCAAAGAGTTGACAGAGGTAGACAGAGAGGTAGATAGTTATAGGCAGGGATTTAGTGACTGGTGAGGTAGAGCGAAATGACGCATAAAACGGTCAGAATGGGAGAGGAAGTAGGAAAAAGTGAAGAACAAAGAAGAGGGAAAGGTAGAGAGGTAAACAGAGGTAAGTTAGTTGAAGAATACATGAGAGGGAGATAGACAAAAAGCAGAGAGCTCAGTAAAGAAGTGAGAGATGCCAGCGTAAGCGATGGCTGATGAGGGAAAGAGGCACAGAGAATGGCATCAAGGAGTGAGACATGATAGGAAGAGAGATGCGGTAAGAGGTAGATATTAGAGAGGGGGAGCGAGGGTGCTACAATGAGTCAGAGGTGTGAAAAAATAGGGAGCAAAAGATCATTTTGTCAGATCATTTTGTCACAAGGACCTTGGTATGTATGGGGCTTTGCAATTGTTCACACTGTCGATTCCTTAAAATGTTTCTGGCTGATTTCCTTCTCTGGCAGGCCGGAGATTGAGGAAGGTGGCCCAGCTACAGGGAGGTGAGGCAGGAAGCTTGAATTTCTCTTACTGCTGGGGAGGAGAACAACATCACCCAGCATTAGGAAGAACCGTATTAGAAATTCAGGTATCGTCGCATTAAAGTATTGCCAATGTGTTTAGATGTGCCATTGGAGTCCTATTACATACTTTTTTAATTAGTACCCTGGGACAGTACTCATTCAAGGTACTGAGCACATTGTAAATGCCCTACTGCACCTCTATGGTTGGGGAACAGGTATACTTAGCTTGGTTCACTGCTGACCTCTTAGAGAAAAGCAGCAGTGAGTGTAGAGGCATTTTGAACAGCCCCACCAAGGTGACAAGTGCGTTGGTTGTTCTTAAAAGTAATGTTTTCCAGCAAGAGGACTCAGGCAATTGCAACTGCTGCTGACACCTGTTGTGATGGACATGGCAAGTGTTCTAATAAATGAAAAACGAAATCATCCTTCTGAGGTAGGAGTACTGAGTAATTTTAAATTAGGTAAAAGTGACGCCTTTATAAACAGGGTTTAGATAAATGCATAGTGAATAGCTATAAAAAGCACTCACCATACTCTCCAAATACACACTGCAGATTAACAGGTAGGCATATCATTTCTAGACCAAGCTGCAGCACGTGCATCACAGAAAATCAATGCACAACACTTACATTCTTGTGACACCAGTGAGGCAAATATCCTCTCTCCGCTTTCTGATATTTCACTCTCCCTCTTTTATGAACATCCACACAGAATTTTCTATTCCTCGCAGAACCTTTATTCCTCTACTTATCGTCCTTCTTTTTTTCCGTGTCTAATCTCTTGATCTCTCCTCCACTCCTGTTTCTCTCTCTTCTTTTTTCTTTTTCTTACCCCGTACCACAGCTGCCCAATTTCTCCACCCAGAACATCCTGTTTCTAATCTTCAATCTTCTTGACTTTCTGTGCCTTTCTTACTCTTTCCATAGCACTGTGTCTGTCTCATCACCCATTTTCTCATTATTATTTCACAGCAAACTCCTTCTGCCAGTCTACCTTTTTCCCTTCAGTCTCTCCTCTACACTTTGTTTGCTCCCTTACTCATTAACTTCTCTCTAATTCCCACCTCTGCAGGTATTCCCTTGGTTTGTGGGCTCACAGGGACAGCACTGCAGGGCCCTTTGCAAGTGCAGAGAAACTGGTGGGGCGGCGTCAGGGTAGTACAAAGTCACTCTCCTATGGGAAGGTGAGAGTATGAAATTGCCCACCTCACCTGAGCTCCAGTCAGGCTGCTAAGGACAACCTGCCCCCCCTTCCACCCCTATTGCTTTTCATGGGAAGCAAGGCAGGGGAAGAGGTCAGATCCAGCCTCCTACAGAGTGTAGAGGTGATAATGGCCCTTTACACCTCTGCTCCAGTGAGGCAGATCTTCCTCATCACCTGGGACAAACTGATTTCATTGAGTGATCATATGTGGCCCAAACTGGCTCCACAAACTAATGGGCAGGCCCAGAAAGGACATGTAGCGACATTGTAAGCCACCACTGGGGTGGAGTGGTGACCATATATCCCTGCTGCAGGCTCACCCCCGAGAACCCCTGCCACGCCCCCCAAGCCACTGGTGATGCAAGACATCTCGACCTACCCCAAAAACATTCAAAATCGGCATCATTGAACCCAAACAAATATCAGCCAACAGGTTGGCCTCGGGCACTGGCCCACAATTTACTGTCTGAATGCCCGGTTTACCAATCCAACCCTGGTTTATGAATGCCACAGACCTTACAGCCAGTTCATTATTCGTAACAACTAGAGCAGATGATCCTTGAATGCTTCAGTTTATTTCTGCACTTCTTTATTTATATATGAAGGACGTAAAGTGCACTGTGCACAGTGTCCAGATGTGAACAGGCAGCATTACAACTGGTAAAGTACAAAGCATTCGTTGTCGAACAGTAACATTATGTCCCTGAAAATCAGGTTACTGGGTAATGTATGCAAATTCAATGGGACCTTTATCAGTAAAGTGCCTTTATGTGCACAGAATTCATACACATAACTTTACTACTATGCATGTACTACATGGGTACGATACATGCCCCCGTGCCTGACATATATACAGGATGCCACTGCAAGGATCTGGGGTACACACAATAGCACAACATAAAAACTGAAGGTTCAGTAGGACACACTCTGATTGACATAGACAAACCAGTCTGGTGATTCCAGGGATGGTGATAACACCCTTGCTAATAAGGTTTGTAAGTCTGCTACTCCCACATTCTTGAGGAACAGCTATATATACATCTAATTAAATCAAAACTACACTTCAGAAATTCTACATAGTTTTCTCTATATCATCTACTGAACATTTAGACAGAAAATGAGACACACAGCTTCTCCTGAACCAACTATTTATGACTGTTGCTAATACTAGGAAGTAAAGGATGAGCTCACTCTCCTAAGATTAACTCAAAAATCAAAAAAGAATATAGTGATTCCTGTGAGATCTGGATGTTCCTTTTGTAGGCGGGCAAGGCAGGAGCACAGAAACACTAATGTAATGCTTTCCCAAAATTCACAATCAGGCAGATAGTGCATTTGAAAGAATTGACTAAACGCATTCTTCCTTTAGAGTCTAATGATTTTGCAATCTGCTTGTCAATGTCACATTATGCATATGCATTTTATATCTTTTGGAACAAGCTTAGTGACAGAATCTCAGAATTCCTTAAAGTTATTTGTGTAATGACTTTTCCTCACGTGCTAGGTCATTCTACCATGGCATTATCAATTAACAAATGTCAGGCACCTCCTACCACATTTGTTTTATTGCACATGGTCCCTCATTCGGGAAGCTAAATACAAAGACATGCTAACTTTGGATTCTTACTAAAACACAACTAATTAATGCATCTTGTCACAGAGAACTCTGAGCCTGATTACTAGTGAAAGAGGGAAATTTCTAATTTTGCAAATTAAAAGCATTTAATTGTAAAGTGCAAAGTACAATGTTAAATAACATGTGCACAGCAAACACAAAATGTGTGGTAGATAATCACATTTAGCCATTATGAGCAAACATTCGAGTTAACATGCTGTGATGAATTAAGTTAGCCTAAATATTAATACAATTTTGAATGCTGACTATACACGTTTAAGACTAAGAGGTCTGTTCACGCATTTTATGCAGTCGCTTTGCATTAGATTTTTTTCTTCTTTCCACTTCAGATGCTGCATTGTTTCCAGAAGCATACTGTTAGCTATTAAATAGTCATTTGTTAATTATTAGACAACTGACAGTGAGGTTCGCAGGGGAGGAGAAGAAGATGACTGGCAGTGTGACTCCTGGAAGAGCTGCCTGAACTACAAGATTATGTTTAGTATAACAAGTCAAGGACATAGCCATGTATGAACCATAGTAAAAACAAATAAAATTGGGGAGTTTACCTGCTCCCAGAGTTTGGAGAAGAATGATTAGTTCCTGAAAGTGGGAATGAGTAGCTACACTACAACTAGCATTCTGATTAATTATAATAGCGTGTGTTCCTTAGACTAGAGAGGAGTCGTTCTTAGAGATGCTTGTTGATTCAATGTTGAGAAGATCTTTCTAGCATCTGCCAATCTACACTGCTAATGTGTCATGTCTATGCATTCCTATTCCCTTACCAGAAACCTTCATGTGGATCTCTGAAGTTGACTCCTTACTCTATTTTTGCTAGAAAGCCATTCTCGCTCAAACCTTCTTTAATATAGTTAAGATTTTCCTTTATGGATCACACTTGCTGGACATTCTGCATTATGTTTGTAATTCTTAGTAATTTGTGGTTGTATCAATGTTTAGATTATTTGAATCTATAATAATAATCACTACAATTAAAATACTGTTACTCAATCCCTTCAACCTCATTTAAATTCTCCTTGTTGTTTCCTTTGAAGTCCAAATTGGTCTTCACTGTGAATGGAAATTGATGTACAAATTGAGCTCCTCATCCACTCTCTTGGTCGGCTAACTAAGGTCCATTTGACCTGGTCAGTGACCTGCTCTACCTCTGCATAGCTCCACCAGTAAGTGGAAGCCCATTCTGACTTGAACTCTGACTTTGGTCAGAAGTTCAAGGCCCTCCTCTACCCGCAGGCTTCTGCCTGCGCCTTATCCCTTGTGTCTACTGGGAGAGCTCTGCTCTTTTGCTGGCCTGCCCTCTGCCTCTTTTCTCCTAGTTTTTTCTTTTGTGTGTTGTTTTTGTGCCTTTTGCTTTCTGCACTTTCCTCTACCTTTTCCTCATTTTTCTTCTCATTCCTCTCATTCTCGCATCTCTCTCCTCTCTCTCATTCTCCCCGCCGCTGATGCCCCTGCGACCGTGGCCCGCTCCTCTATCTCTCTCATTCTCCCCACCGCTGCTGCCCCAGTGGCCCTGCCCCCCTTTGTCACGCTATTCCCGCATCCCAGCTGTCCTCTCCCCCTCCTACTTAATGGCTCCTGCTGCGCGGTAGGAAGATCAACCTCACTAACCTGGTCAGTGAACTGCTCTGCCTCCGCATAGCTCCACCAGTAAGTGGAAGCCCATTCTGACTTGAGCTCTGACTTTGGTCAGAAGTTCAAGGCCCTCCTCTACCCGCAGGCTTCTGTCTGCGCCTTATCCCTTGTGTCTACTGGGAGAGCTCTGCTCTTTTGCTGGCCTGCCCTCTGCCTCTTTTCTCCTTGTTTTTTCTTTTGTGTGTTGTTTTTGTGCCTTTTGCTTTCTGCACTTTCCTCTACCTTTTCCTCATTTTTCTCCTCATTCCTCTCATTCTCGCATCTCTCTCCTCTCTCTCATTCTCCCCGCCGCTGATGCCCCTGCGACCGTGGCCCGCTCCTCTATCTCTCTCATTCTCCCCACCGCTGCTGCCCCAGTGGCCCTGCCCCCCTTTGTCACGCTATTCCCGCATCCCAGCTGTCCTCTCCCCCTCCTACTTAATGGCTCCTGCTGCGCGGTAGGAAGATCAACCTCACTAACCTGGTCAGTGACCTGCTCTGCCTCCGCATAGCTCCACCAGTAAGTGGAAGCCCATTCTGACTTGAACTCTGACCTCAGTCATAAGTTCGAGTTCCTTCTCTACCCGCAGGCTTCTGCCTGCACCTCATCCCTTGTGTCTACTGGGAGAGCTCTGCTCTTTTGCTGGCCTGCCCTCTGCCTCTTTTCTCTTTTCTCCTTGTTTTTTCTTTTGTTTTTTCACCTTTCGTTTTCTGCGCTTTCCTCTATCTTTTCCTCGTTTTTCTCCTCACTCCTCTCATTCTCACATCTCCCTCCTCTCTCTCACTCTCCCTGCCTCTGCTGACCCTGCGGCCCACCCCTTCTCTCTCTCATTCTCCCCGTCACTTCTGCCCCCACATACCGACCCTCTTTTTCACACAGTTACCGCTCCCGCCTCCCAGCTGTCCTCTCCTCCCCCTACTTAATGGCACCCGCTGCGCGGTAGGAAGAGCAACCTCACTGACCTGGTCAGTGAAGTGCTCTGCCTCTGCATTACTCTTCCAGTAAGTGGAAGCATTCTGACTTGAACTCTGACCTTGGTCAGAAGTTCGAGGCCCTCTTCCACCCGCAGGCTTCTGCCTGCGCCTCATCCCTGGTGTCTAGAGGGAGGGCTTTGCTCTTCTGCTGGGCTGCCCTCTGCTGCTTTTCTCTTTTCTGCACATTTTTTGTGTATGCTGTTTTTTTGCCTTTCGCTTTCTGCACTTTCCACTATCTTTTTCCCATTTTTCTCCTCACTACTCACATTCTCGCATCTCTCTCTCTCTCCTCACTCTCACTCTCTCCTCACTCTCACTCTCCCCGTAGCTGCTGCCCCTGCAGCCCCACCCCCTCCCCCTCCCCTCTCTCATTCTCCCTGCGGATGCTGCCTCTGTGGCCTGCCCCCCTTTTTCGCACTGTTCCCGCTCCTGCCTCCTAGCTGTCCTCTCCCTACTT
This sequence comes from Pleurodeles waltl, assembly GCF_031143425.1. Taxonomy (NCBI): domain Eukaryota; kingdom Metazoa; phylum Chordata; class Amphibia; order Caudata; family Salamandridae; genus Pleurodeles; species Pleurodeles waltl. The sequence goes on along the minus strand of NC_090437.1, from coordinate 812,622,435 downwards.
AATGGAGGCCACGCACAGTGGGAGCACCGCTGGCATGCCAAAGGCATGCCTAAGGCAAGCCCATCTGCGACCCGACCATGGCCAGTGCCAGGAGCCCTGGACCTCTCACCCACCACCGCTACACGCCAGCAATACTCATCACTCTCAACCCGGAACACAACAACAACTGTAAGCAGGAATCATCAAGCAACACCAAGGGACCCTTCACCTGCTGCCACTGCAAATTAACCAACCTCCATCACTCAAGCCCACCCCGAGGACCCACAAAGGAGAACACAACCTCAGATGTATCCTTCTCAACACTCGCTCCATCCATAGGCACACCATAAAATTCTGGAACCTCATCGACACCACATCCCCGGACGTCGCCTTCTTCACAGAGACTTGGCTTAGCGCCTTCTCGGCTCTAGACATTCCCATCGCCATCCCAGATGACTACAAGATCATCCACAAAGACCGCACGAACCACCCCGGGTGAGGCATCGCCATCGTCCACAAAGAGTCCCTACACCTCTTCACCAGCACCAAAGACTCCACAACCAACGTGGAACCCCTCCACTTCCAGATTGGAACCAACCCTAACACCACTCTGCGGAGCACCCTAATCTACAGGCCACTGGGCTGCTGCCCCCATTCTGCAAAACAATCGTTGACCTCACCACAACCAACAAACTCGCTTCCAAAGACTACATCCTCCTCGAGGACCTCAACTTCCACCTGGAGAACCCCAATGATAACAACTCCATGACGCTGCTTGAAAACCTTGCCAACCTTGGACTCAAGCAACTCATCACCTCACCCACCCACTCCCCTGGACACACACTCGACCTCATCTTCACTGCCAGCAACCACATCACTTTACCTTCAGCAAATCCCCCGACTGACACCTCAGTCACTTACCCCTCCCCCGCAGGATCTGGAACAAGATCACCAAGGACCAGCTAACCAACAGCCTCAACAACTCACCCCCCAGACGTCCTCGACACTAACACAGCTGCCCAACACCTCATCAACTTGATCTCAGACTGCACCAACACCTTAGCCCCCATCAACAAACCCTCCAACAGGCGCACATCAACGAAAGCCAATTGGTTCACCCTCACTCTCAAGGAGTCAAAAGAAAACTGCAGACGCCTCAAAAGAAAATGGCACACCGACAAGACCCCCACCAACCAAGCCTTCAAAAAAGCCATAAACACACACCACGAACACATCAGGACCACCAAGAGAAATGCCTTCTAGGAATGCATCAACAACAATGCCCACAAAGCAATTAACTCTTTGCGATCATCAACGAACTGACCAACCCCAGAGCGAGCGCCATGGATATCCTCCCCTCACAAGATCTCTGTAATAACCTCTCCACCTACTTCCACATCAAGATAGTAGACATCTATGACAGCTTCCTGACTCAGGACCTTCCCACGCCCACCACCAGCCTATCCACCACCGAAGCTCCTCCAAACCCCCACCACCTACTCTGTTGGGCCAACATCTCCAACGAAGAAACCTTCAACATCATCAACTTCATCCACTCCGGCTCTCTCTCCGATCCCTACCACCACCACATCTTCAACAAAGCAAGCAGAACCATTGCACCCAAACTCCAGCACATCATCCACCACTCCTTCGAAACCGCCACCTTCCCAGAAATCTGGAAACACACTAAAATCAAGCCCTTACTGAAGAAACCCACCGCAGACCCAGACGACCTCACGAACTTCCAGCCCATCTCTCTGCTACCCTTCCCAGCTAAGGTAATCGAAAAGGCTGTCAACAGACAACTCACCAGACACATCGAACTCAACAAAATCCTGGACCCCTCACAGTCAGGCTTTTGGAGTAACCACAGCACCGAGACCGCCCTCCTCGCCACCACATATGACATCCGCAACCTCCTAGACAGGGGTGAGACCGGGGCTCTTGCTCTTATCCTCCTCGACCTGTCTGCCACCTTCAACACTATCTCCCACCGCACGCTACAGACTCGTCTCCATGATGCCGGCATCCGAGACAATGCACTAGAATGGTTCACCTTCTTCCTCTCCCAAAGAGTGCAACTCTCCCTTCTACTTAGAGGCCACCAAGATCATCTGTGGCATCCCACAAGGCTCCTCTACGAGCCCCAATCTCTTCAATCTCTACATGCCCCCCTAGCCACCATCCCCAGACAACACGTACTCAACATCTTCTCATACTCTGATGACACTCAGCTAATCATCTCCCTCACCAATGACCTGCACACAGCCAAAACCAACTTCCACAACGGAATGAGGGCAGTCGCCACCTGGATGAAGGAGAGCTGCCTCAAGCTTAATACCAAAAAAACAGAATTCCATGTCATCGGAAACAACCCCTGAGCCTGGGACATCTCTTGGTGACCCACTGCCCTTGGAAGAGCTTCGGCCCCCTCCGACCACACCTGCAACCTCAGCTTCATCCTGGACTCAGCATTCTCAATGAACCATCAAGTCAGCGCAGTCTCCTCCACCTGCTTCAATACCATGTGCATGCTCCGGAAGATCTTCAAATGGATCCCAACTGAATCCGAAAGAACAGTCACCCAGGCCCTATTCAGCAGCCGCCTAGACTACAGCAACGCACTCTACACCGGAACCACCACCAAGGTACAGAAAATACTGCAACACATACAGAACGCCTCCGACTGTCTCATCATGAACACCCCCAAACACAGCCACACCTCCACTCTACTGAGAGACCTGCACTGGCTCCCACTAAACAAGAGAATCACATTCAAGTTTCTCACACACTTCTACAAAGCCGGACCAGAATACCTCAACCAATGACTCCACTTCTACATGCCCACCAGACAGCTCTGCTCCACCGACCTCAAACTCGCCACCGTCCCACACGTCTGGACGGCCACAGCTGGATGAAGATCCTTCTCCCACTACGCAGCCAAGACCTGGAACTCCCTTCCCGTTCACTTCAGAAGATCACCCACTCTCTCGCAATTCAGAAAGGACCTCAAACCTTGGCTCTTCACTTGATCCCCACCGCTCATCGATGACATCTCACTTACTGCCCCCCCAGAGCCCTGAGACCCTAGCAGGTGACTATTCATTCTTTCCAAGTATTATGAATGATTATGATTGATTGATGGCGGGAGTTATATGATGATTATACCCTATGTTTGAGATAAAAAATCTTCCAGAAATAGTCAGTGAGAGTGCTAGTCCAAGTAATCTTGACTGCCCCTATGTTCTTGCACCCAGGTTTCTTGAGTGCAATACACGGACCTGATTTTTTCAGTCAGTAATTACAGCAGGTGAAAACACATAAGGATTTGGCTTCAAAAGTGGCCAACCTTTGCCCCACCTTGCACCAGACTTTTTTGTGTGGCACTTTCAATGTCAGCTCTGCCATATCTTCTCATTATTCCACACTGCCCCACACAGAAATCCAGCAGCTCAGACCAGGAGGTAAATGTATCTCTTAAACACTAAGAAAAGGGAATAATGGGGAATACTGTGTGGAACACTACATGATAATTCTGTGTCCACAGAAGCTATTACTCGTTCCAAGGGGTTTAACTCAAATTCATAGTACTGGTTGAGTATTAGCACACAGTGCAATGTGTTTGCATCCCACCGGTACAGTGCAACCCTTAATTAGGGCTAGTTTAAATTAAAAATATGGAACCTCTGCGATGAAATTTGGAGGGTGGCAGCATATGTTAACACATGTATTGTTGGCTGAGATCTTGATAAGCCATAGGGATATTCTACTGAAGGAAGCCTATTACAAATGAGCTGATCAAATGGATTTGAGACCTATTAAGGACACACATCCCTTAATTTCCGTTACAGACCTCATTTGGCTGACCACAATTTCCCAGCTAGAAAGAATGTAATTTACTACCACCATGATGAAGGAAGTGATGTAAGTGGAGTACACTGATTGATCATCTCACTTCACCTCAAACCATCAGTTTGACTTGAGGTGTGGTTGAACATTGCGTTCCACCGACCCAAATGCCTGACATTCATTTTCTTATTTGTCATTATTCAAGGATAACTTAAGGTGGCAAAATTCACAGAGCTGCTGTGAGATTGTGATAACCTATAACCAATTATTTTTCAGCCAATATTGTTGGCTTTTCTGGTGTCCATATCTCGTCAGTCATTGTATATGCAGAGTTTGCTTTGTAAAAAATTAGTAGAAAATAAACACACCTCATTACAAGCAGAGTAAGTTGTTACACTCATGATTGTTTCTCTAAGTTATATATAGAAAATGCCACTACCTCATAATCTTAGCAAGTGGAATTGAACACAGAGGTGAATCTAGCATGGAACAGACTGTACTCCAGATGTACTGGTCTTTCTGAGGCACTGGTCTGGCATGGCTGATTCCACTGACTGATTCCACCTCAGCTTTGCAGCTCTTCCAGCAGAATCTAACAGAGTCCCTCATTTGCTTCTTTCTCCTCACACTCAAGGCCCAGTGTTTGCCTTGCAAAGCGTTTGAACCTTGAGGGGTCAAAAGAAATACTCTGGATTTTTAATAGGGATCAAAACGATGTCAATAAAATATGTTTTGCATCTGACTTGCTCATATGGAAGGATGTGATGGTGGGTCAGACACATTTTAACATCTGAATTCAGAATAGAGACCTAATTTTATACTAAGACGTATGTATTTGAACATCATACTGAAAAACTATGAACTGTTTTTTGTTCTCATGGGCTGCATAGCTGTAGCACCGAACATCTACTAAGCTTTGGTGAAAGGAATTAAAGGTCCCAAGGAGCAAGAAAATCAAGTGACCAATTAGCAAAGGTAAGGAAACTTCCTGGTAAAGGTGTGCTGCAAGCTCCAAAGAGTTTCAACTGTATTGTTTTAGAGAAAGAACACTTTGTTTTGCTAAAACCATATTCTGCCTTCAGAATTTAGGGATGTTTGAAAGAGCTGCCTATAAGGTTCAGCTAACAATGGGACGTGATTACAATTAAAGTTTTCTGGTGCTACTCCACTTCCAATAACAGGGTGGTAAGCAAAGCAACATCAATAGCAAAGCTCTGCAGAGTGTTGTGGTTACAGTAGGTCGCTAGTTGGATGAAAATGAATCTTCATACCAAAATGATATTTCTTGGATAATAAAAGCAACCAAACCAGAATGATGGATAGAGGTGCCTGTGTTAGTGTGTGTGTAAGTTTGCGTTAATCAGTTGTGTTAAAAGCATACATATATATCATACATAATTGGTCAACTGTGCCTAATAAGTTGAGGAGGCCATTGAAGAGTTCCATTAACCTTTCAAATTTTTTTAAGAGAGCCATGGATTGTCATGCGCATGTTTCTATGAGACTATTTGCTATTTTAAATGTCACATATTAGATTCCTCTTTTGATGAAGATTTATCTAAATACTATGATCCTGTCTGTTGGAAATGGCCCTTTCTGCAGGGTTATCCCCAAACCTTTTGCCTTTCTTCTCCTATTTCTCTGACCCTCTTTCTGTTGGCTTTAGGACCCTGGGCCCTTTATCACTGTTAACCAGTGCTAACATGCATGTGCTCTGTCCCCTACAACTTGGTATAATTGGTGTACACCCATTTGGCTTAATTTACATGTAAGTCCCTTGTAAAGTGGTATACCATACACCCAGGTTCTGTAAATTAAATGCTACAAGTGGGCCTGCAGCGCAGATTGTGCCACCTACAGGAGTAGGCTTTCAAACTTGTCCCAGGCCTGCCACTGCAGGGCCTGCATGCACCGTTTACTGCCAGATTTACTTGTCAAGTTAAACTACTTGCCAAGACCTAAACTCCCTTTTTGCTACACCAAAGTCACCCTGAAGGTAGACCCTATATAACCCTATGGGCAGGGTACTGTGTATGTAAAAGGTAGGACATATGTCTTTATGCACTACATGTCCTAGTAGTGACAAACAGCCTATTTAATTTCATACTACTGTGAGTGCTGCTTCTCTCATAGGATTGCATTGGAAATGCCCTTACATATGCCTAAGTGGGATCTTCTGATCGATGAGGAATAGCGTGAGCATATTTAGTATGTTTGGAATGATAGTGAGAAATCCTGCTTGATGGTGTAGGTGGAATTTATGTTACCATTGTAACAATGCCACTTTTTGAAAGTGGCCATTTTTCTGTGCTTGTATTTCTAGTGCTTTGCTGCCTGACTCCAATTCATGTTTGGGGCAGTGATAGCTCCACTTCGTTCAATACTTTCCAGACACCAATCACAAAGGAAGGGCTGGATGTGACAGAAGAGCCATCTGCATACTGATAGTCTTCCAGGCTGGGGAAAGGGAGGGTTGTTCACACCTTACATGTGAATCAGCTGTGTCCTGCTCTCATACAATGGACTGATTACCCCCTACTGATGCCTAGAGACAGGGCTGGGTTGAAAGGGTGTTGTGCTTTACTAGAATGGACTCGTTCGAAGTTACCCCAAAACAAAGACATTTCTGAGTATGAGTAGAGGAGATGTAGCCCACTGATTTTTAGATCACTTTGGGGACTGCGACCGAGCCTCTGTCAGAAGGACTGCTGGGCTGCGCAAAAGCACTCATCTGGACTCCTCTTCTTTTCTTGCCCTGCCACCTGCTGCTGCTGGGCGGCACAAAGGACTAATCTGGATTGCTTTTCTGCTTGTTTTGCTGCTCTCTGTTGCTCCCTACTTCTAGTTCCACCAAGGGCACCTTGTCATTGGCATTGCTGGTCTGTCAGGAGGAATCGCCACTATGGGTGTTCGTGGGCTGGCCTTTTTGCACCTCAAAAGTGCCCTCAAGGAGCACAGCACATTGGTGTGTGCTTTTCCCTGTTCCTGGCTTTGCCCAGAATCTGCATGTGGAGCACTTTTCTTTTTACTTCATGGCCCACGGTGCATTGGTGAGAGTGTCACCTTATGCCTTCAGGACCTGCAACTGAAATGGGCCCTGGAATATGTCAGTCATGAGGAACAAGGATCACAAGCCCCCCTAGCCACTGAGTAACCACGAAGAGAACTGGTGCTATGTGTCCAGGATCTGCATTGCTCCAGAAGGGAAGTCCAGCACTGTGATCCAATCCTGGATCAGCACTCCCTCAGTTCCTTGCACTATACCCTAGCCCCTGCAGTCCGAGGGATACGTCCACAGGTTAGGGTGATCAATGCTTGCAGATGCTGAAGAGAGAGTCACAGCTGTACTTCTCCAGGTTGCCTGGCAACTGGGGGCGGCATACGAGTAATACCTTATGCAACACCTCACAGGCTTAGTGGGAAAGGTCATGTGACCAAAGGACATGAATCATGAGTACTGGGCATAGGGAACACTTCCTGGAATAGGACTCTGGGTCCTGCTAACACAGGGATCAGCCTGATATGCATCATGACATCAGTGAATCTTTTAGAGTATGAATGGCAACAGACTATGTACAACAAGAAGGGGCATTTGAGGAGCAGAAGTCCAGCTCAAGAACACAAGTAGTGGTGGTTCCTCCTGACAGACCAGCAATGCCACTGACAAGATTCCTTTGGTGGAACTAGCATCAGGTAGCAGCAGGCAGCAGGGCAACACGCAGAAAATGATCAATGCCTGCAGATGCTGGAGTGAATCGTGGCTGTGCTTCTCCAGGTTGCCTGGCAACTAGGGGTGACACGGGCCCCGCCCACAGGATTCTGCACGGGGGACGAGAGGACAACGCAGGCCCCACTAGCAAGACCGTTGACCTTCCTTCACACTGTGGATGTCCCCAGGTCAACCTAGCTCTCACCGAGGTACAGTGGGGCTACCTGGGGCCAAGCAAGGAGAGGAAGCCGCTCCACGCTCCATCGCAGGTGGCCAGTGACCACATACAAGTATGGGCTCGAGTGGCCCCACTAGCTTCCGGACCCACTTGATTTTGGGGGAGAGCCTTGTCTTTGGTCCCTTGGAGAAAATACCCACCTCCCTTCCGAAGGAACCCTTACCGTAATGCAACTAGTAGAGGCATAGGTGTTCCTAAGTCTTCCAAGTGGAGCCATGAGTACCGTATAACACCTAATAGGGGTGCAGCCATCCTGCACTATGCATTCTTACAGGTTAAGTGGGTGAGTCATGCATTCCAGATGTGGTTGGCCCTCAGTCCTGGTTGCATTTCCCAACAAAGGGGGTGATTAGTGTAACTTCTTGTCATACAAGCCTGTTGCCATTCATACTCTAAAAGATTCAATGATGTTATGATGCATATCAGGTTGGTCCTTTTGTTAACAGGGCCCAGAGTCCTATCCCAAGAAGTGCTCCCTATGCCCAGTGCACATGATTCATGTCATTTGGTCACATGACCTTTCCCACTAAGCCTGTGTTGTGTTGCATAAGTTATTATCAGTATGATGTCTATTATGTTAGGCCATGCACAATGTTTATGTTCTATGATGTTTTGGACTCATGATATGTATGCAACAGAAACCATATTTTTATTAAATCCTGTTTGGATTCTCATTTGTGGGGTGTTTGTTGTGTCACTGGTGCGAGTGTGTTGCGCAAATGCTTTACATACAGTATGACCTCTGGAGATAAGATTGACTGCTCTATGCCAAGCTACTAGGGTATGAGCACAGGTTATATTTAGTGTGTAACTTACTCGTCCTGACTAGAATGATGGGTTCAGCCTGGCTGAGGTGCATACACTTGCCAACCAGAAACCCCATTTCTTACACTGTCAAAAGGGAAAACAATTGTAGACAGTAAACAATATTCACCAGAAGTGTTTTACTAATTAAACACATGTAAAATGAAACCAAAATCCAAAACAATAAATGTTCTTTTTCAGAAACGTCTCTGTTTGAGATAATATATACTGTTGTCATATCGAGAAACGCCTATTAATCAGGTAATGAAGTTCACTAATACTTCTGAAATACGTGGACATTTTCAGCGAAGTACTTGACATCTATCATTCTGAATTTAACATATGTGTCACAAAATTTACATTTTAGAAGTTATAAATTAGTGCTTAACAAATCAAAATTAAAAGATTAACCTTTTCTAGCATTTTTGGATTTTCCAAATACTTTCTGACTGGTACATGGAATGTTAAGGCCTCTCGGTGAGCACTAATGGAAATTCGAGGTTAAGTTTTGGGGTTACTATGTAGGAGGTGCATTTCACTGGCAGATACATTCTTTGGAGCTGGGATGCCTATTTTTCTAACTCGGCTTCCTGGCCTCACTAAACCGTGTGATCTCGGGCTAAACTCTGTGCATTTCTGGCCGCTTCTCTCTTCTGGCAAAAGTGATTCAGGTTGCACTTTGAGTCTTTACAAGAAAATATATTGATTCAAATTGACCCAGTGAGAAGCTCCTTCACTCTCACATGTACCATGATGCCTCTCACACTGCATCATTAGTCTGGGAATGGTCGCTGGTTATGAGATGCCCTGGATGTAACTTAAGTTGCTATCGGAATAGATGCATTTGAGACAGCCTTTCTACCATACAGGAGCATTGCACGCGCTAACGTATTTTGCATCAGTATAATCAGCTACTATTAAATCACACTACGTTTTCCTGATCTATTGTACCCCTGCATTTGCCTCCTTCTCATCACATTCCCAAAGCTGAGCCCCGCTGTTTTCCCCTTTTCTTCCCTCCATGTCGTCACAGGTTCCTGCCCTGGCGACCCCATTTTCTGTTTACTATGGGGTAAAAACATGAGCACTGATTGTTTTGTTAATAAAATGCCGGGTTCCATCTTACTGGCTTTGGGACAGTATTTGAAATTGAGGCATTTTACAAGATGTGCTCGGTGCAGTGGAAAGCACTCGACTCTATCATGTCGACTCTTGTTATTGTTTTTTGATTAGAAAAGCTATGAATGCACAGATATATATGATAGATTGTCAAACTTTGATGCGTTTTTCTTCTGATTGCCTGGGCAATCATGAATTACATCAGCGGCTTTCATTTCCTATTAAAAAGATGAAAGCTGAGATTCCTTGGCCTAAAAGCCACCTGTATGTTGAGGCAGCTTTCTGAAAGAGAAAATAGGCACTGCATTTCCCTTTATGTTTCACAGCAGTGCAGATCTGCTCCTCTCATAAATGAGGCTTGAAAGGCAGTCGTAAAAAAATGACTAAGAAAATATGAAAAGGAATCTAACAATCTGACTGATCTAGTGGACATTAAAAGCAATTGTAGCAAGCCTAGGATCACATTATAAACAACCTCACCGAAAATTACCATTACTTTTCCAATAAACCTGAAGTTTTTGACAGCACGCGTGGTTTATGAAGTTACTATGGGGGATTTATTAAAATATTGAATACAAATTGTTTGGTAAATTAAAAAATATATATATATCCTGTCCATTTCCATATTTCAGTTTGGTCTTTTGTACCCCGAACACCAAAGGCGTATTTTTAGAGTCCTCTTTCAGCCTATACTATGTCTTAGCGCTACTGACAAGTCAGTGGAACTCATTTTATTAACCTAACCAGGATGAGAGATTGAGTAGGCCGGACAAGATCTAAATCTATGAACATGTGGTCAAACAAAACCCCTTCAAGTAGATGTATTTGTCCACTCAGCCACCAGAAGTGATTTCGGTGCTTATGTTCCATATGTTGATTGGCAACTACCCTTTATTTTGTGAATAAGATAGAAGGTTACACCAATTATGTGGCGCAGAATTGCATGTCTACTGATTATTCGAAATAGTTTGTGAAATCCTGAATTTAAAGTAACTGAGAAACCTTTAGGTTCAATGAAATAAAAAAATGCATTCTGTTTTAATTAGTACACTTCCAAGATTTCAGTGCCAGATTTTCAACTCTGACATCTCACCACAAAGTGACAGGCTGAAAGTCTCAGGGGAAGTGTTTCAATATTAATTAACTCTAAGGTAGCGATAAATCTCCCAGAACAATTGTACAGTCAAAGGTAAGGCAAGGAGACCGTTGGGCTGTCAAACATTATTATAGCCCATGAATGGTGAAGTGCATAATGGAGGCAGGTTATCAATCACATAGCATAAATATACTCTAAAACACAACAGGAGGAAAGTCAGGCAACAGCGCTATAGCTCCTTTGATGGATGTTCTTTGTAGTTTTTGCCGAATAATAAACTCGGCTTCGCTGGACATACTGCATTAGCGCTGTTTAGCATGCTTCCTGGTGTGAGGAAGCTCCTGTCTCATCAGAATAATACGTTTGAAAATACATCAGATTGTATTACAGTACTTAAGTGTTCACCCATGTGGACTTTCAAGTCAGTTGGTACTACTTACACTGACTCGCTAATAGTGTTTCACGACTTAATTTATATTTATTTACTCAATTTATGTATTTACTCATTTAGATAGAACACACTGTGAATTACATCTTAAAGGTAGAACGTGAATAGCTTGGGGAAGGACTCTGCACTGGTTGTAGAAGAAGAGGGCGAGATTTCCTAACATTAAAATTAGGTTTAGGTCACAAAAGTGACATAAACAATTATAAAATGCTTAATTGGAATTTACTTCTCAGCACAAATCTAGCTCACTACTTGAAAGTTGCCCGCGAGTAACTCAGAGTAATTGCTTTACATTATTTTGCGACAAGGTGGAGTTTCATAGGTTGTGGATTGGGCATTCTCATGCAAACTCCTATGGGCACTATCCATTAAAAATAGTAGACAGGGATTTGTTTGAAAAAAATAAAGCCTATTTATAGCTGGCACATTAAAAGCAGAAAGGTTTTAGATTTTTCAAAATCATTTTTGACTTTGCATGTGTGCTCCACTATAAAGCACACGTCCAATGTGGAAACAATTTAAAGATTTGTCTAGGCATGGTGTTGTGTACTAGAAATGTAACCTTCCAGTACAAAACCTGTGCTAGACGTGACGTGGTTGCCTTTGCACAATGGCGCAAAGGTTTGTTCATAGTACTTGACAGCGTGATTGTGTGCCAGTGTTAAGGAAAGAAGGGACAGTGCCATCTATTAGTAGTTAAGGCACTGTCCTGCTCCCTCACGCAAGGCAGAACAGTAACTTTGGTTGCTGAACTGCATTGACTCATCCCCACAAGTTAGAGGGTGTCACTTGGTGTGGGTTAGTGCTTAATACTGTGCTGATTTGTGAATTTTGATGTATATTCGATGATGCAAGTGAAATAATCTTTCAGATCGCTGGGGATTTCAGAGGATTTCTTCTGTTATTTCTATTTATGTTCTTTGGCAGGGGCACCATGTTGCGCTGAATGGGATAGTGTAATAGTCATGGAGGTGTATAGTGATTGCTGTAGGTATTGGTACTTGCAGGAAGGCACTTCAAGATCAGGCACAAGATCTTAAATTTGATTCCAGCTGCATTTACCAATGGAATTTATGTAGGACTAGGGCTGTGGGTTCATGTTTTAGACACAAGATTAGCTATGAAGTGACATTATGGGTTTCTTGAAGTTAAATGCGTTTGTAGTGGGGGGACTGTGAGGATGAAATTAGCATAGTAAACCCTGGCGTTTGCTAGGGAGACCAACGGCTGTTCGAAGTTTGGGGAATTCACCATAAAGGTATTTTCTGTGTAGGTGAATTAAATGAATGATATCTTGAATTTGACCTTTTTTTGACAGAATAGCCATGTAGCAAACATAGTGGTTATCATAAGGAATTCTGTTTTTGCTCTGCTTAGGTGAGTACATTTTTCATTCTCTTCTGGATGAAAGCTAGGATGATATCTATTTAGGTAGAATCACTTGGTCTAAGTGTAGTCAGAGTATAAGTGGAAGATAAGGCGCATCATATGGAGGACATACAAGTCAATTAGGAAGCAGTCTACAAGTGAACCATGAGGTGGGGCTTGGTTGTACTGAAAATAACTTCCCTGTCTGAAACCTTTGCAGGTCTAGCCCATATTCCGGCTCCGATTGCACCCTGTGGGTGCTACACCACTTTAAAATGGCATAAATGCATAGGACAAGCAATGGAACTATGATTGGTTTGATAGACAGCTTTGCAGAGCACCTGACCTCCCTTACACAGTGTAATTAAGGCTACCTCTAATGTCATACAGATGAGCTACACACAGGCACCACAGTCGGTGGAGTGGAGTGAGTGATGCTCACCACTGGCAGTCTGCATCTGCAGTTCTATTCCAAGGAATTGGATTGAGCCAGGGGACTATTCTGCTGCACGAGACCAGCTGCAGTAGACGAGAGCAAAAAACACTTGAATGCCTAAGGCAGGTGTGTTATGTTCATATCGGTTGTCTAAGCTTGGTCGCCTTAGTGCCGTGTTGATTTGAGGTTTCTTGTGTTATTGTCATATCATAGTTAGCTGATGTTTGGTGTTGTTGTCTTGTTGTGGGGGTTTATTGTTTTTTTTTTGGCATTTTGGAATAAATTATGACAACAAGGAGACAGCAGGGTACAGGTGCATACACACATAAGGACTAGCATGGGCCTGTTCCGTGACGTAGAAATCATATTTTTTTACAAATCACAGCAGTAAAGCATGGAGTTTTAACCCTGCTTCTCGGCTCCCTAACAACCTCTCAACCAAAGACACTAATGCAGGGATCTGCAGACAATAAAGGCTTTATTAACATCTGATTATACTACACCTTTATGAGCATAATATCTGTTTCTAGTAATATAGGACCTGATTACAACTTTGGAGGAGGGTGTTAATCTGTCCCAAATGTGACGGATATCCTGCCGACCGTATTACGAGTTCCATAGGATATAATGGACTCGTAATCTGGCGGGTGGTATATCCGTCACATTTGGGACGGATTAACACCCTCCTCCAAAGTTGTAATCAGGCCCATAGTCTTTAAAACACCTAAATTCGAGTACTGTTGACACCTGGAGTTCCATCAGTAGAGTTAGAGCAAATTGCTAAATAGAAGCGCTGTGGGTCCCAAGTATACTTTGGACACTATTGTGGTGCTTGCAGCTGGCTTACCATAGAATTCAGCATCTTTAAGCAGGTCTTTTACATTAGGGGTGGGCCATCCATCCAGGAGCAAGCCAGTCTCTGCTTAGCCTGCAGCCATTTTCTCCATCGCCAGGTCATAGTTACCTTTCAGCACTCGCTGCATATCTCCCATGAGTATGCCCAAAAATGTAACTGAGTCTACACACCAACGTAGGTGGTATTGAATGGATGGCTTGCCAGTGCCATCTGAGAGAGGAAACATTTCAGATTTTCCCCAGGTCATGTGTATGCTCAATAGAATCCCCAATCGTGAGATCTCTCTAATAAGGATCTACAGGTTAGGTTCTGGATCTTTGACAAACAGCATGATTTCTTCTGTATACATCAACACAGGAACATGCCTATTCAGGAACACTATCTCCCTGTTCAGATGTTCCTCTTTTTGCGATGATGCTGGGGGCTCAATGGCTAGAGTAAAAATGAAGGGTGAAAGTGGACACCTTGGCGGATGCCTCTATTTATGTGAAAAGGCTGGCAAATGCCTAACCTAACTGGATTCAGCATATAATAATCACAATAAATTCAAGATATTGGGGATAATTCACATTCATCACAATTCTGCAAACAGGAAAGGACATTGAAGAGTATCAAAGGCCTTCTGTGTGTTAAGAAACACAGACAGGGCCTTGATATCCAATCAAATTTGGTCAATTAGAGTAAATAGATATTTAAATTATTAAGAGATACTTTCCCCGATATAAAGTCAAACTGCTCCGGGAGGACAATGCTCCTCCTTATGGGTTCAGGAAATTAGTTATGATACTCCAAACTGGATCTAAACAATGGGTACCATTATCAGGCACCTGCTGTACTCAACAGATGGGATTTCTGTATGACAAATACAAAGAGTACTGTTGATGTAATTTCAACGTGCTTGATCATCATACCGAGCGTTTTGCTGCAAATCTTTAAAGCCACCATCAAAGATGGAGCAGTTCAAGAAAGTGACGAGTTGTCACTTTTCACAATATATGAATACTGCAGGTTTTGCCAAGAGGTAACGGATGAAAAATGGGATAATGTGTCCCATGTGATTACTTACAATAGTACTATTGGTGATGTCTGCTACAGCTTAACATGTGATACTTACAAATTTGGAAAATGTGCTCAAATGTGTCTTGAGACAACAACAGGGTCTCCTCAAGAGATCTTTTGGAAACAACAAGTACTGTTTCAGCGTAGAAACAATAAAACTTGTGAGAATATGAAAAATAACATGTCTTGCCAACATATTGTGACTGTTGCTAGCCATACCAAGTATGTTAAACTACCAGTGGGGTGGTTGTTTACTTGTAGAAATACCACTCACATTCCTGTCAATATAACAGGTGGACCGTGTGCTTTTATGTGGTTAGGATTCATGATGTTTCCATTTCACTCAGTACATACTCGCTATCTAAGGGAAACAGTTCAATTAAGTGAAGACTGTGACTCTGAAATTAAGTTATTATCTAGATCAGAATATGTGAGCTTAAGCATTTCTATAGTACGAGTTCCAGGATTAGCTGTTCATAATACTCTAGTTATAAACAAGTTAGCATGTTTGATGGTTAAGAACATCAATCACACACCCTTTGCATTGGCCAAATTACTCCTTGATATACGAGGCACTAGAAAAACTACATTGCAAAACAGGGCAGCCATTGACTACTTGCTCTTGAAGCATGATCATGACTGCTCAGAGTTTAGGGAATGTGCTTCTTTAACCTACCAGACCACTCTAAATCTGTCTAGTCTCATATTGACGCTTTACATGAATTGGTGAAAGGAGTGAGACAAGATGTTGGCAAAGGGTCGTGGGACTGGTTATTTAGCAGGTTACCTGATTTTGGGCAATTACGCAAAATTTTAGGTGGAAAACTCATAGTGATTTGTATTATAATAATGCTATGTTGCTGTGTACAATCCAGACCTAACCTACTTACAATGTTTAGACCGAAAAGGGTTACTTTTAGACCAGTTGTTATGAGAGTCACTGGTGAAAGGGTGGAGTGTAGTGCTATCAGTATTTAACCAATGACTCCATTTTGACCACTGGAACCATTTTGTGCTTAGTTTAGCTTCAAATGTTGTTGCATTGGTGGCAGAGGTATGTTTCTATGCACAGCTTGTTTTCTACACTGAACGTGTTTTCGCTCTTCTCGCCAAAGCAGGGAACATATTGTGGGGGGTGGGGAGGTGATAAGACTGTATCAGCATGAAAATGATTATAGCAGAGAAAGGTATCTGTCCCTGGAATGCACATTGGGGCCTGGACAGTTCTTTTGTGTGTGTTCGACACAGACCAAGTACAGCCAGGGTTTGAATTTCACAACTTTTGCGAAGGGAGGGAGAAGCATACCAGAAACTCCCTCTTGGGTTTGGTTAAGGTATATAAGGTGGGGAAGCTTGGCACTGAGGCAGAAGGAACTCACTTTTGAGGGTGGATGCACTTCTCAAAAAACTAAGCCCCATTGGGGAATGTTTCTCCTGTCTCAGCTGTCCAGGGTTCCACAGCTTGATGTTGACAAGGGCAAGGATGATGTTGGATTTGATCCCCATGGTGATGCATTTTGAATTCTGAATTATCTAGCTTTGTTGTGTGCATGCATAAATATATATATATATATATATATATATATATATATATATATATATATATATATATATATATATTTTTTTTATTTTTTTTATTTTTTTTCACTGCATACATATTCATTGTTGATGTATTGTGCTTGTTTTGCCCAGTATTATTTCACTGCTGTAATTATTTTAGTATCTGCACGTATTTTCCTGCATTCAAGTTAAATGGTCAAGTTAATATTTTTGTATGTCCTCGTTTGAGATCTGGGGAGTGCCTGGATAAATTCATTACTCAGACTAAGAGTGCTGCATTCTTTGCATTCTTTAGCTTTGTTCCCTCTTAGTTTAAAGCTAAGCAGAACACACATCAATGGGTTTATCAGA
Organism: Pleurodeles waltl; assembly: GCF_031143425.1. NCBI lineage: Eukaryota > Metazoa > Chordata > Amphibia > Caudata > Salamandridae > Pleurodeles > Pleurodeles waltl. Next base: position 812,605,563 of record NC_090437.1, on the reverse strand, counting down.
CTTAGGCTTTGTGTATTCCTCCTGGACAGTCACACACTAGGGGGATTAGGTGTGGCTGGATGGGCCATCACTGGCTAGATGAGAGGGAGGAACTAGGCTCAACACCATTTATACTTAAATAGGCTGTGTCCTGTCTACACACAAAGAGCTGCATATTCCTTCTAGTTAGTCTGGAACAAGATCCAGGAAGGCAGGGCACCTGTGCATTTTAAAGAAATGCATTTAGCTGCTTCTCTCCACTTCACAGGAACAATAAACACTGGACCCCAGATACCAACTCTTCAGGACACGTCTGGACCTGTAGATACTCTGTCAGGAAGAATGATTGTTGTGCTGCTAAAAGGACTGTCACTCTGTTGAACTGCTGCTCTGAAGGAACCACTGCCCTGCTGTGTTGACCAGCTGCCCTCTTGCCTGGGTGAGAAGAGAACTGGACTTGTAAACTCACCCTTGACTCCAGGACCCCAGGGTAACTCCAAGGGCCAGTATGCTGGCCTCCTGATTTGAGCCACAGGGACATAAAAGGCTCCCAACCTCCTGCTTCAGCCCCTGGACCCTGCTGCAGTGAGTTCCTGACTCCAAGTGGTCCCCCCCAGGTCATAGACCCTTGAGGTGGCTCAGGGAGCTCAATTCAAACTTTTGGGCTTTTTGTGACCGCAAATGGGCCCGTTCACAAAAAGACCTGATGCGCACACTGCAACTGCGCGTGAAGCTTCTGCAGTTGCTTCTGTGTGCTACAACATCAACTGCTAGCAAAGACTGCCAGTGCGAAGCTCCAGCCCACCCACAACACCTGGCTATGCTAATTTCTTCCTGCAATACTTTCCCTGCTACTCACGGACCTCTCCATAGTGAAGGGTACTCTTGGCAAACAACTGAGTAGGTAACGTCCAGCGGGCCTAACCTGATGACTGTAGCTGACCTGTGTTCTATCATGGTCGTACTGAAAGTGTGACTTCTCATATCCTAGATATCCTTAGTTGATGTTTTGTGCTTTTTGGTGCTATTTTCACTAAAGGCTTTAAAAAATCATAACTCTGGTTCTACTGATTAGATTTGTGTTTTTTGGGTCTTGTTTTGTTTATTTGTTTTTTCTATATTGTTCTAATTTGATGTGGGGTAGTCATTGTGTGTTTTGCTAACTTTATTACTGTTTGAAGTGCTGCAACAATACTTTACACATTGCCTCTGAGTTAAGCTTGACTACTCTGTGGCATGCTACCAGAGCGCTGAGCACAGTTTAATTTAGATCTGGCTTGTGCCGCATCCTGACAAGGATTGTTGTTGATGCTTGACCAGGGCTCACACCCCAGTCAATCACCAACCCAGTGTCTCACTATGAGTTTCGAATTTCTTGAACTTTTAGTGCTTGATGTTTAGGTTTGTGATTTCTTGAGTCATGGGATAGAATTTTGGCATTTTGAAGTCTTTTATGGACGGTTTGTATTATTTCGGTATTGCAAATATTCTATATTATTATCATTACCAATGTCTATATTAGTAGTAGCGGCATTGGTATTGTTCCTAGTAGAGATAGTAGGGGTGTAGGTAAGAATGTTGGTTGTATGACTATTACTACTGTGTTTGCATCATAGTTATTGACACAATCGTATTTCTATGAGTGAATGTGGAAACGGGACAAACATAGTATCAACAAATATTCTTGACGATGCCATAAATAATTTTCACAGCTTCCGATTCTATTGTAACACAGGAAAAAAAGTAATGCTTTATATTCAGAGCATTTGTTTCACGACTTCCACAGAGTTTAAAAATGGTGCAGTTGCATGTGCTCAAATGTGCATGAATGTCCAACAAAAATGCATGCAGACTTCTTTTCGGCCTGCTAAATGCAAGTGATAGTTTCACAATGGCAGAGTAACGCATGCTGATGCGTTTTTGTCCAATGAGGGCTTAGTGGGATTCAGTATTCTGTGCACGGTGTCTTCTTGGGGGTAAGAGGTCACCCTGTAAGTAATCTTATAGATTTTTCATGATTTAAACAAGAGAAAGAACATGCTTCTTAATGTGGGTCGATGCATATTCAGCATGTGAAGCGTGCTCTCCAATTTATCATCTAATGACCGGAATTACAAGGATTATCAAAGACCATTAAAAGGGGTGGAATATCTTATTTCTTAAAATGCCATTCTTAGAACTGACACGCCGAGAACTTTAATGCCTGCCAGACAGAAATGAGCTTTCAGCGTGCACTTCCGGCCTTTGGCAAAGAACACATATGCGCATGAGCCAATTAAGAACCAGGCAGGTTGTAATAAATTCATTTGTGAATAACTAGTGGCTAAAGGTGTGTGTAACTTGGAATGAGAATGTTTATTACAGTTTTTATCGGTAGAGCCTATGCTTTTGGAACAAACTTGCTGTCACAAAAGGCGGGATGTAGGCTGTTCTCAGAGGAAATGAACATTGAGGTTACGAAAGAAGATGCCAAGAGGCAAGTTGTCTTCTTAATGCCTACTTTTACCGGAAAATATCAACAACTGACAATGTATCAGCAGACCATATCATGACAAGACGTGTGTGAATGCCTAAATCCAATAGGCCTGATTTATAAAACTGTGGCAATGAGTACGTGTCACTTACTCTTTCATTACTGATTATTACTTATTATTGAGTTCCACGAGTAAGCAAGGAGTACTACTGACCAACTCCTGAGCTACTATTGAGGTCCTTCAGTGAGCCAGGAGTACTCCAAGCAGGATCTTTGTGAATCTGGTCCAATGTACGTAGTCACAACAAACGCCACTGAGTATTAGTGATGCACAAGAAAGCTTAGAACTGGTGCTGTACAAGCAACCTTCACACTCATTCCCTGGCAGTCCAACCAGAAAGCGGGTAAAGCATGTCAATGGCCCAAAGATGTCAGCTGACCAAAGTGAACCCGTTAACAAGAACTCTGAATACCCACATCTGTACAATCAATCAAAAGCTGTGCTGTTAAGTTATCGTGTGGCCGACCTCCTTATGGCCTCTACCAATGAACTGCTGCTGCTGCAATGAACAGAATGAGGGGAACTACACACAACACCGAATGTTGTCATAGAACGACATCTGCAGTAATATTCTATGGCCTTGATTCACAAAGGTCCTCCGTACTCGTGACAGAGGCCCTGCAGTCGAAGGGAAAGTTCCACTCTCAGGGAGGAATCTTCCAATGAGTACTCCCAAGGACTGCAGGTCTTCTGCCTCGAGTGCGAGGGCCTTTGTGAATCACGCCCTGTATTTTAAATTGGGATTGTTGTGGATAAGGCACACAGTCAACACCACAATTTGGGCCCATCATGCATCATTTTCATTCTCAAATTGGTAATTGTGCCACCAGTGAGTTGGATGCTTGCTTTTAAAACATATGGTCTACCCACTAAATCAATCAGCAAGTGACTTTTATGAAGCTACACATGTACTCATTGTCTTGACTCATATTAGTTGCTCATTGGCTCTTGAACTGCAGAATCTGTAAAACAACATAGGGGGTTATTCTAACTTTGGAGGAGTGTTAATCCGTCCCAAAAGTGACGGTAAAGTGACGGATATACCACCAGCCGTATTACGAGTTCCATAGGATATAATGGACTCGTAATACGGCTGGTGGTAAATCCGTCACTTTTCCGTCACTTTTGGGACGGATTAACACCTCCTCCAAAGTTAGAATAACCCCCATAATGTCTTGCTTCTAAGATAGTCAATACTTTTCTGAGCCAGTCCCAAGACTTTGCCCAGCGAATGAGTGATGTAGGTTTTCCAGGATTTTCTCCTTCCCACCATTTATGAGCAGGAATTTACCTATCGTTCAATAAAGGTCCAAAAGGAGCCTTCCTTCTACATTTACTGTTCAGCATCACAATAAAAAACAAATAGTAATAAAACCTTTTTGTCAAAAAAGCTAAGAACGCCATAAAGGTGCCCAATTCACAGTGTCTCCAACAAAAAAGTTCTTGTTAACATCAACCCAATAGACTAAAAAGAGTTAAATTACGGAAACGTGTCCAACATCTTGTAGAATAGGGTTTCCATCCTTTTCACAAGCAAGAGCTAGGTATGTTCAATGAAAATCACCCTGAGCTCCTAATGTCAGCGTTCTGCACATCAGACAAAATTACATTAATGGCCTCCCTATGCAAGACAACCAGCCTTAATCATCTCAGTGCAGGACTGCCTGCAGTTTTATAAACTAGGTAAAGTCATTCTGGAATGTTTTTACAAGGAAAATATATAACAGCCATGGGTGCAAACCCCTGGTACCAAGGTGATACTATTAGTATTAGGTCTCCAACATTATATATAAATAGACAGATAGATAGATAGATAGATAGATAGATAGATAGATAGATAGATAGATAGATAGATAGATAGATAGATAGATAGATAGATATAGATATATAACTTCTGTCAAGCTTCTAATTTAATAGACTGAGCTGCACACGGGAGACCTAGTCAAAGGTAGCTGGAGAGCTACTTTTAGCTCCCAAGCTACTCACTAGAGATGTATGCTTTAGAACCTCTAATAAAATCAACCCCTTCACTTTTATTGGCCATCGTATAATGGGTCCTTCAGCTACATTTCACGACTCCTGACAATCAATACACAAAAAGAAAGAAAAGTAGACATCATACTGTCAAACTTTAACAGTTACCACAACTCCAACCACTCAACCTTTTAACTCAGCGCATTAACAAAACAATCTAGGCTAAAAATATTAATGGTTTGTTGTATACTTATTGTATCTGCAGCAACAGGTGGCAAAGTAAAATGAATTTGTGTGCTTAATCAGATCAAAAGTCTTTTTTAACTGTTGAAGGAAAAAATGTAACAGACTTAGCTCTACCCATTTAACAAAATTACCATTTAAAAAAAGGCACACATTGATTTTTGCATGCTTTAGCTATGTCTCAGTCAATCTTTCGTTGACAGATCTACATATTTCCATTTTGAGGCTGCATCATTGTATATCGCCAATCTGACATTAGAAGGTTACTTAACAGATTATTTCAACTATATTTAATTTATTCATATGTGTCCAAAAATTTAAATGCAATTGTACATCTAGAATTATTAATTAAAAAGATAACAGTCATACAATATTCAATAACGTGTAATATAAGTTGCGACTCAGAAAATTAATGCATCCACTTTGAGAGGTTTGTGTTTGATACCAAGGTCAAAGGTTCTAATCCTGACGGGTGCATAATCCGCTTAAGGAAGATAGACAAGCCCACAAGCATAATTGTGCCTTTCAAATCAATGTTTGATATCAAATGCTCTGATCATGGCTCCAGCAAGGAAGTTGCAAAACACAGGACAGCAAGGGTTGCTTAGAAACACCCAAAAGATGACAAGATTCTTGTTAGAAATGGGGTCTCTGGTTGGCAGTGGTTTACACCCTGTCCTAGTAGGGACCTTCAGTGTAGTCTGAGTAAAGGAGTCACAAAGCTAAGTTAACCCGTGCTCACCTCCTTGGTAGTTTGACTCAAGCAATTATGCTTATCTCAGAGGTAATGTGTAAAGTATTTGTACACACACACAGTAACTCAGTGAAAACACCACTGAGTACTCCACACCAGTTTAGAAAACTAGGAAATATTTATCTGAGTAAAACAAGACAAAAACAACAAAAATCCAACATACACAAGTCAAAATATCTCTTTTGAAAAGTTTAAGCAAGTCTTAATCCATATAAATCAATGGATGTATCACTTTAGCACAAAGGACCTATGATGCATTAAAAACAAAGATGATGCGGGCCACAGGGGAGGTGAGTTGCCGGAAAAGCAAATCGATTCATCGGTTCCTTAATGCAGAGGGAAGGTGATGCACCGATTCTTTCCTCTCAGGTGATGCCAAGCATCAGTTCCTTACTGGCAGGGGAGGTGATGTGTTGATTCTTTCCTGAGAGGAAAAGCGATGTGTCAATTTACGGACACGTGGCCTTGGTTCTTCACTGCAATGCAGTGTCGATAAAAAGTTGCGTGGAAAATCTTGATGTGCTATGTTGATGGGACCACAGGGAAACAGGCGCTGTGTCATTTCTGCAGCCACGAGACAGGCTTTGTTGCCATAAGTTAACCGGGTATGCCCAGATGTGGGTCCCGGGCTCACAATGACACTGGATTCAAGCCAGCCTGGCTAATGAAGGGTGATACCCTGAAACTGGTCCCAGGATGCTTATTTCCGGCCCAGGGTGGACCTGGCCTGGCAGTTCGGGTGGATTGTTCCAATGGGGAACAGGGTCTAGACTGATTTGCATATGACTGGGGCCAAACTGGGGTGGCATGGTGAGCAAAATAACTGATGGATTAAACCCAGATCTGTGACTGGGGGTGGATGTTCGATTGGTTCTGCATTCTATTCATCATTTGTGTTTGTTTGCTTTTGTCGCCATAAGTGCGCCAGGTATGCCCAGATGTGGGTCCCGGGCTCACTATGCCAGTGGATTCAAGCTAGTCTGGCTGATGAAGGGTGATATCCAGTAACCGATCCCAGGATGTTTGTTTCCAGTCCAGGAAGGACCTGGCCTGGCAGTTTGGGCTGGACTGTTCCCACAGGGTAAAATTAGGGCATCCTTGTTGGTGCCCACAAAAGTTCCTGCTTTTGTCACTTCCCTCATTGCATGCTTTTCATCCCACCCATGTTTGATTCTATTCACAAAAGAGGCTGTGACTCGGCACCATCAGAAACATCATAAAAGCTGCAGATTAGGACAGGTATCTCATTGGGGATCACACCAATGGATAATATGCCAGTACCAAGGGGCAGTGTCCCGAGGTCAACACAACAAAGTGGAAGTGCAGGGATGATGGCTAGGTGCAGTGGCTTGAACTGAAGAAGAGAGGGTGGAGGGGATTGGGGCCGCCTCCACCTCAAGAGGAAAAGAATAGAAAAATGCAAGCAGTGAAAGTGAGTAAAGCAGGGGATATATATTCATTGGGTCGGGAGGAGGACTAGATGTGTACGGGGATTGGTGATGGAAGCGTAAAGAGAGGGCAAGGTGGAAAAGGCCAAAGGCTAGGTGTGGCTGGAAGGGTCACGGGACAGCCAAGGGGCTGTGTGACAACAGGGATGAAGCAAAGGTATAATGGAGCTCTAGGGCTCATCAGTGAAGGATAAGAGCACAGCTGAAGTGGAAGCTGCCAAGACTTACAGAAGAGGAATACATTAGCGATGCATTAGAGGTGGTGAGAATGGGAAAGAAAACAGAATGAGTGAGGTTTTACAATTTGAGAGGCTTAGGTTTTGGATAAATTGGAAGAAATATTGAGGCAACTTTGCGGGGAGATGGACAGAGATGAGCTGCAAGGTTGAGTGACCTATGAGCTGGGAGTAGACATAGGAGGAAATGGATTGTAATGGGTGAGTTGATAATGGGAGGGTACTATGTGTGAGAAGGGGACTGGATAATTTGAGTGGAATAAACACCATAGGGTGGAGGTAGAAATACAGGAGTCCAAGTCAGGTCTTCAGAAGTAGGCAAAGTGAGACTACAACATTAGGAGTGGACGGAACTCGTGGAGTGAAATTCCGCAGAGTTATATAAAACTCTGCAAGAGTCAGCAGAGTTCAGTGAGTGGCCGTAAATCGGTACATTATGTTACGTGTGCCAATTTTTAGTGCTGGGAGCTAGTTCCACACTGAGAAATCAGCACAAACAGAATCACATGCAGTTCCAGAGGGCACTGTGGCTCAAGTTGGTTTTTCTGATGCTCAAATAGATTGGTTACTCAAGCGGCAACTTTTCAAATGCATATGGTTATAACCACCTGCAATGCCCACATTGGGAAAATCTTGCCTGTTGCCCTCCTAATTCCAGAATGCTGAGCTAGGGAATGGCAATTCTTGATGCAGCCTGCCACCTTGTATTTGGCGGGCCACATACAAGAATAAAACTCCACCATGAAGTGGTGTGTGGCATCTGGCCAGAACTCTGCGTTACATGCATAACATAGAGTGATCAAAACTCCACCAAATCAGCCGGTGAGCATGCATTTTCACACATCCCTATATATCATAAGGGCATTCATCATTTCTTATGGGGGGGTCACTTAATACCTTGCTTGTCACCGAGTGGGTAAATATGCATAGAATGGCAATTGATAAAGAAGGGTACAAAGCAGAAAAAAAGGGTTAGGGACAAGTGATCAGGGTCCCTACCAATATAGACTCATGGATGGGGAGTGGTGATGGATGCTAGCATAATCATATGACAGTGTCAAGTTACATAAGGACAGAGATGGGATCAGAAAACAGTTAGGAAGTGGAAGGGAAGTGATTTGAGCAGAATATGAAAAAAAAGTTAATCTATGAGGCCAATCTCTTGGCTTAGTCATCCACTCCAGAACTGTATTTGCCCTCATGGCCATAGGTGTGAATACAAAAAGGTGCACTCGGCATTTCACCCTTCAAAGATCAATAAAATAAGAAACATTTGAGTCTTTTAACAATAAATAGCCATTATTAAGTGTCAGAACACTTAAAAATGTGGGACAGACATGCTTTACAAATACATATTTTATGCAATGTTACATGTGACACATGCAGATGGGGGCTAGATCCAGGAAGTAATTGAGATCTGTGGACAAGTACCTATGGTGATAGTATATGACTAATTAGGCCAATATCAGGGGAACAGAGTGAGCAAGTTACCAGTGCTGAAGTGCCTCTTTAGGTCTGCCCCATTACATGCAAGAGGGTTGAGCAGAATAGAAGAAGTCCTTGGTACTGGCAAGCAGATAATCATAGGATACTTTTCAGGCCCAAGTAAAAGATTAAAACAAAAAGAACATATGATGGACAGAATGCTGAACAATGCAAACATTCACACCCATTTAATCCACAGTTTTTTAGCCGACCAAGCCACCCCACCTCGGACCCAGCCATATGCAAATCAATCTTGCCCTTGTTCTCCATGAAAAAAGTCCAACCTCAGCCAGGCTAGCTTGAATCCAGTGGCATGGTGACCACGGACCCATGTCTGGGCATACCCTCCCACTTAGGGTAACAAATCCAAAAAGAACAAGGGATGGACGGAATGCTGAACAATGTCAAACATTCACCCCCAGTACAGAGATCTGGGCCTAAGTCCTTGTTTTTTTTGCTGCCCATGCCATTCCAGCTGGGACCCAGCCATATGCAAATCAGTCTTGACCTGTTCCCCATGAGAACAGTCCAGCCCGAACTGCCAGGCAAGGTCTTCCCTGGACTGGAAACAAGCATCCTGGGACTGGTTTCGGGGTATCACCCCTCCTCAACCAGGCTAGCTTGAATCCAGTGGCATGGGGAGCATGGGACCCATGAATGGACATACCTCTCCCACTTAGGGAGACAAATGCAAAAAGAACAAGTGATGGACGGAATGCTGAACAATGTCAAACATTCACACCCAGTAGAGATCTGGGCCTAAATCCATCTTTTTCTTGATGCCCATGTCATTCCAGTTTAGATCCAGCCATATCCAATCAGTCTTGATCCTGTCCCCCGTGGGAACAGTCCAGCCCGAACTGCCAGGTCAGGTCTTCCCTGGACTAGAAACAAGCATCTTGGGACTGGCTTCGGGGTATCACCCCTCCTCAGCCAGGCTAGCTTGAATCCAGTGGCATGGGGAACACGGTACCCACGTCTAGACATACCCTTACCACTTAGGGCGACAAATGCGAAAAGAACAAGTGATGGACATAATGCTGAACATGTCAAACATTCACCCCAATCCATCGTTTTTTTGCTGCCCATGCCACTCCAGTTTGGACCCAGCCATATCCAAATCTGTCTTGCTCCTGTTTCTCTTTGTAATAGTCTAGCTGGAACTGCCAGGCCAGCTCCTCCCTGGACCAGAAACAAGCAAGCTGGGACTGGTTTCAGGGTATCACCTCTCATCAGCCAGGCTAGCTTGAATCCAGTGGCACAGTGTGCACAGGACCCTGTGGCATACCCTTCCCACTTAGGGTGACAAAAGCAAAAAGAACAGACGATGGATGGAATGCTGAACAATGCAAACATTCACCCGCAGTCACAGAGATCTGGGATTAATCCATGTTTTTTTTTGCCCACTACGCCACCCAAGTTTGGACCCAGCCATATGAAAATCTTTCTTGACCCTTGTTAGACCTGGCATCTTTTGTGTGTTTCCCCTGTGTTTTTGCCTTCTGACCTCCTGTTTTTCTGGTACGCTGGACTCTGTTTTTCTGGTTTATTGTCTCTGTGCACTTTACCACTGGTGATCAGTACTAAAGTGCAAGTGCTCCTTATGTATTTTGTATTAGTGATTTGTTTACCCATGAATGGCATATTGGATTTACTCATAAGTCCCTAGTAAAGTGCACTATGCATGCCCAGAACCTGAAAATTAAATGCTACTAGTGGGTCTGCAGCACTGATGGTGCCACCCACATGAGTAGCCCTGTGAACAGGTCTCAGACCTGCCACTGCTTTGTTTTAAACTCCCAATTTGACCTAGCAAGTGTAACCATTTGCCAGGCCCAAACCTTCCCCTTTACTACCTGTAAGTCACCCCGAAGGTAGGTCCTAGGTAGCACCATGGGCAGGGTGCAGAGTAGGTTAAAGGTAGGACATGTACTGATGTGTTATACATGTCTTGACAGTTAGTTACTGTCAAATTCGGTTTTCACTGCTACAAGGCCTATTTCTCTTATGGGTTAACATGGGTACTGTCTTTAAATATATTTTAAGTGCAGTTCCCCATTGGGAGCAGATAGAGATGTGGAGCTTGGGGTCCCTGAACTCACAATATAAAAACACACATTTTGTTAAGTTTTTTTTTTTTAAACTGTCAGTCTGAAAATGCCACTTTTAGAAAGTGGTTATTTTCTTGCTTAAACCATTCTGTGCCTCTGCTTGCTTGTGTATTCCATGTCGGGGTCAGAATGACAGTTGCACTGTTGAGATTTCCCTCCTAACAGTGACAAAGGGAGCTGGGGTGTAGCTTGCATCTCCTGATGAGCCTCTTGGGCTAGAGTGGGGAGGTAGGAGCTGACACATACACCTGAAAGGGTTGTGCCTGTCCTCACACAATGCAGTCTCCAACCCCTTGGTGTGTGTCTGATGCCAGGCCTGGGCAAAGGCAGGATCTTGTCCACAACAGTGACTTTCCTTTGAAGTCTGCCAACTTCAAAGGTGGAAATGGGTATAAGTAGTGGACCTAAAACCCCAGACTTGCGGAACACTTCTGCATCAAGAGGAACCTCTGCCAAGAAGAAGAGCTGAAGAGCTGGAGGAGGAGTACTGCCCCTTTGCTGTGTGTGCTTTGCTGGGTTGGCCTGTAGCTGATGTTTGTGCCTTAAAGAGGGCAAAGACTGGACTTTGCTGTGTATCCTGCTTGTGAAGTTTCTCCAAGGGCTTGAAGTAAAGCTTGACTCCTGTTGGAAGTCTCAGGGATATCAATGACTTCAGCTTCATCTGCCTACAGCACTGTGAACTGTGTGTTTTGTGATACAAAAGAAGAAAAACCACTGCCACGCTGTCAACAATGCCACTGACTGCACCGGTATCTGATGATGCCACACAGAGCTGTGCCCCACATTGCACTGCAACCCTGGTCTCACCGACGCAGCCGCCTAGCACCGTCACCGAGCTGTTGCTTGCACCATGACCTCTCCACACTGACATTGACACAGCTAACAGCACTGTGGCCTGAGGACACCGCTCGTGAGGTACACGATACAGCATCCCGCCCCTCATCGCAGCCTTGTCCACCGACGCCAGTGCCATCAACTCCAGTGTCATCAACAGATGCTCCTGTCTGCACCACGACCTGTGGGCACTGCACGAAGCCCGCCCCATGGCGGACCACCACCTTAGCCCTACCGATGACAGTGCTTTAGCAATGACGATGCTGCTGCCTGCACTTTGGCTATGAGGCACCGCACATCATTCCGCCCCTCTTCACACTGCAGCCCTGGTGTCACTGACACTGCAGGACACCATCACTGAGCCGCTGTCTGCACAGTAACCTGTGGGCAATGCATGTCACATTGTCCTGCTTCGCACCGCAGCCCCGATGCCATCAATGCCAGTGCTCCTGATTTCACCATAAGCCCGGAGTTCGATCTGTCAAGCGTGTGACTTCTGACGTACCTGCACTGACCTCCGGAACCAATGCCTGTGACACCAGCAACACCACACTCCAGATCTCATTGTGTGGATCAGGATGCCCTACTTTTCCCAGGTACTGTTTGCGGGTCTTCCCAACATAGCTGGCCTACAATGCCGTGGCTGACCTGAACTGTTGGATTTGTTGTTCACGATGACGTGATAGCTCGAGATGAAGCTATCGACTTCAAGGAACTGTATTTTTAAGTTAATTCTTGAAAAAATCATATCTTTGTTACTGTATGTTGTATTTTTCTCATTTTGGTCTTGTTTTACACTGATTAATATTGGCTAGTTTTCTAAAACTGGTGTCCTTTTGTAGTATTGTCACTGTATTACTGTGTATTATGTGCAAATGCGTTACACATTGCTTCTGAGTTAAGCCTGACTGCTTGTGCAAAGCTACCAAGGGGGTGAGCAGGGGTTATCTGAGCTCCCTTATCCTGACTAGAGTGAGTGTCCCTACTTGGCAGGGTGCAGACCGACTGTCAACTAGAGACCCCATTTCTAACACTGGTGAGGATAGGATTTGAATTTGTACTTGACCTACAGTGATTGGTGTGTACTACAGCCATATCGCAGACCACTGCATACCACAGGCAGGTTTTTTGTTTTTGATTTTTCCTTTGATCTATTTTTGATCTTGAGCTTAAGTTGAACTTCCTACTACATCATGCCCCAGTCAAGAGCATCATCAGTTACATTCCTGGCTTTGGTTTTTGTGACGGATAGGTTGGAATCCTACACCATGATGGAACTGAAATCAGTTTGTAAAAGTGTTAAAATCCAAGTTAAAGGCCTCCCCAAGAAGGAGGAGCTCCAAAAGGTTCTGAGGACCTGGGTAGCAGCCTGAAATGCCAGTGGGCATTCTGATGATCGAACTGAAGAGACAGTGAAGCCAAACCCAAGGGAAGATGTGCTGAGGGTGCAAGTGCCGCTATGGGAGGGGGGGTTACCCTCTGGGCTGGGAAGCAGTGGTGGTTCAAAGGGCCTGACTCCAGAGGAGCTGGAAGACAGGAGAGAAGCCAGGAGACATCAGATATAGTTGGAGAGGCTAAAAATGGAGGAGAAGAAGATGCTCTTAGATCAGGAGCTCCGAGTAAAGGAGCGGGATCAAAAGAGTAGATCCACCAGCGATTGTGGCAGCAATACCTCAGTGCAATCAGATAGGATATTCCACATTCCCAAGATTGTAGTAGGGAGTACAAGAAGGGAGATGATGTCCAGGGGTGGTTTCAGGGATAAGAGGCATCTATCCACATGAATGGGGTCCCTGAGAAGAATTGGGGAGGAGGATTGTGGAACCCCTTCACAGAGGAGGGGAGGGACAATTTGTTAGCTTTGGATAAGGGGTACAACCTTACCTATTCTGACATGAAGGAGGGCCTTCTCACCAGGTATGGTCTCCCTCCTGACAAGTACATTGATCAGTTTAGAGGGAGTAAGAAAATTGATTCACAGACCTGGTAAGAATGTGTGGATTCTTTTTGCAGGGCACTGGATGGTTGGGTGAAGGGCAGTAGTGTCACAGATTTGCATGGACTGTAAAACTTAATTGCATGGGAGCACTTGTCTAGTTTGTGTTTTGCAGCACTGTGCAGGCACTTGACTCAGAGTAAGCTGATTGACCCCAGGAACCTTGCTATGGAGGCCGACTGCTGGGTGGGCAGACTGTGGGTGAGTACCACGGTCCACAAGAAGGTGTATGGGGGGAAAGTCCACCAAAGGTGAGCAGGGTCCCCAGCAACAGAGTGGGGGGACAAGGGTAAACAAAAGGAGTTCTCCAAAGGGCCCCAATCTAGTACCCAGATGAAGAATTACCACGCCCCTGGAGATAAGAAACCATGGGCCTCTTAAGGAAAGCCTGCAGAGGTGGGACCCCATAAATGCTTTTCCAAGGGGATGGCCAAAGTAGCACTTGGGGAGGAGTTGGTCCCAGGTGGGTGTGGGGAACCAACCATGATGACCCAGAGAAAACGAATGCCTGAAACACTAAAAAATCCAGGCAGTGGATGATCATCAATGGGCAGAGGGTAAAGGTTCTCAGAGATACCGGAGAAAGTGTGACCATGGTCCGGTATCAAGAGCACATAGTCCCTGGTGTATTCCACCAAGTAGTTGCTGTGGACATCTTATAGCGCCAGTGTAAGGTGGTGTAGGTTTCCTTTGAGTGGGATGGTCTTAGGTTCCTTGAGGGTAGCTATAAGTCCCACCATGCCTGTTGGCTGTCTACTGGGCAACAATCTGGAGACTTCTGTCTGGAAGGAGGTGGAGCTCAGTTTACACTTGGGGATGTTGGGGTTGCCAGAGTGGGCATGTGTGACCACTTGGTCAATGGCAACCAGTCAGGGTGATCAGAAAGACATGGAGCCTAAAACAGCGGCCCAGGTGCCTGCCAAGAGAAAGGGCAAGGGGCACAAGAAACCCACCCCTGAAGTTCCCACAGTCCAGAAGGAGGCTGATATCAAGAGGGATGTCACAACACCTACAGGGGAACAAGTGGCCAAACTTGAGCTGACCCATTGGAAACAAGAAGGGGGTCCCACCAGGGAGAAGTTCTATTGAGAGCACAAGATGTGCTCTATTCTCATGGGTCTTAGGCAGCAGGCTGAGGATCAGGCACCTGGCACTGAGCCCAAGGTACACCTGATCTATTTGGGAGAATGGTCTCCTGTATAGCGAGCCAAAGGCTGCTGAGCCTGGGGCAGCCCGTGTGCTGGTGGTACCCCAGCACTTCAGAGCCTTCCTACTGTATTTGGCTCATGATGTGCTTCTGACAGGACATTCGGGGCAGGGCAAGACCTTTGACAGGCTTGTAACCCACTCTACTGGCTCCAAATGAGAAAAAATACAGATGCTTTCCTTAGAACCTGCCAAACTTTGCCAAGCAAGTGGCATAAGTGGAGGAAAATGCAAAGCTCGCCTCCAACCCTTTCTGTCATGAGCACCCCCTTCGACCTGGTGAGCATTGACATAGTAGGGCCTCTGGACCCCAAGACAGCCCTGGGCAACAGGTTCATCTTCTTCTGTTGTGGCCCAGGCACTAATGGGGATCTTTACCCAAGTGGGTTTCCCCAAGAAGGTGGTATCTGCCATGGGTACCAACTATATGTCCATGTATATAAAGGCTATGTGGAAGGAATGTGAGGTCAACTACAAGTTCACCTCTCCTTACCACCCCCAAAGTAACGGGTTGGTTGAGAGATTCAACGAACCCTGAAAGGCATGATTGGGGGTCTGTCAGACTTTATGAGACATAACTGGGACATCTTATTGCCATGTCTTCTTTTTGCCTACTGGGAAGTACCATAGAAGAAGGTTGGATATAGCCCCTTTGAGCTGTTGAATGGGCACCAGGTAAGTAGACCAAAAGAAAGATGGGGGCAAACGCCTAGGAAATTACCCCAGGATGTACTTATTTACATGCTATCCTTCAAAAACCAGACTGTCCACTTCAGGAAGCTCGCTCAAGAGAACCTACCGGCAAGCCAGAAGGACGTGAAACGCTGGTACAACCAGAATACCACTCTGGTTGAGTTTCAGCTTAGCCAGAAAGTGTCCCAGTAGAGCCTTGGGCTCCACAGGACAAGTGGACAAGGCCATTTGAGGTAAAGGAGTACAAGAGTGATGTCACCTACTTGGTGGACTTGCAGACTCCAAGGAACCCCTTGAGGGTCCTACATATGAACAGTCTCAAACCCCACTTTAAGAGGTCTGAGTTAACCAAGCTCCTGGCTACAGATGATGGGATGCAAAAGGAGAGTGACCTTCTCCCTGACCTCCTGTCTGCCAGAGAGTAGGATGGGTCAGTAGAAGGTATTGTCCTCTCCCCTTTTCTGACTCTAGAGCAACAGAGTGACTGTCACCAGTTACTGTGACAATTTTCAGCTCTGTTCTCACTCACTTCAGGTGTCACACATCTATGCACACATGATATTGACACTGTGGACAGCCTGCCTGTGAAACACAAGCATTACATGTTAGCTGACGGAATGAAGGCCAGCATCAAAGATGAAGTATCCAAGATGTTGGCTTTAGGGGTGATTGAGCAATCCAGCAGCCTTTGGAACAGCCCAGTGGTTTTGGTACCTAAGGCTTTGGTGGGTGATACTCTGAAAAATGTCCCACGATTCTTGTTTCCTGTCTGTCCAGGGAGGACCTGGCCTGGTAGTTCTGGCTGGACTGTTCCCATGAGGAACAGGGTCAAGATTGATTTGCATATGACTGGGTCCAAACTGGGGTGGCATTGTGAGCAAAAGAACAATGGATTAAACCCAGATCTGTGACTGGGGGGTGAGTGTTTGCATTGTTCAGCACTCCGTTTGTCTTCCTGTAGTGTTGCTAAAGTTGCCTTAAGTGGGAAGGGTATGCCCAGATATGGGCCCTGTTCTCACTGCGCCCCAGGATTCAAGCTAGCCCTGGCTGATGAAGGTTGATGTCTTGAAACTGGTCCCAGGATGATTGTTTCTGGTCCATGGAAGACCTGGCCTGGCACTTCAGGCTGGACTGCTCCAAAGGGGAGGAAAGACTGATTTGCAAATGGCTGGGTCCAAACTGGGATGGTGTGCTGAGCACAAAAAACCAATGGATTAAACCAAGATATTTGCCTGGCTGATGAGGGATGATACCCTGAAACTAGCCCCATGAAGCTTGTTGTGGGTCAGGAAGACCTGGCCTGGCCGTTCGGGCTGTACTGTTCTCATGGAGAGCAGGGTCGAAATTGGCTGGGTCTAAACTGGGGTAGCGTGGTGGGTCTAGAAATGATGGATTGAACCCAGATCTTTGTGACTGGGGGTGAATGATTGCATTGTTCAGCATTCTGTCCATCTCTTCTTTTTGCTTTTGTCACCATAAGTGGGAAGGGTATGCCCAGAAGCAGGTCCTATGCTCATTGCGTACTGCATGCAAGCTAGCCTGGCTAAGGAGGTGTGATACTCTGAAACCAGTCTGAGGATGCATGTTACCAGACCTGGGAGGACCTGGCTTAGCAATTTGGGCTAGACTTCTTCCATGGGCAGCATGGTCAAGACTGATTTGAATATGGCTGGTTCCCAGCTGGGGTGGCGTGGTGGACAAACAAAGGTGGATTAAACTCAGATCTTTATGACTAAGGGTGAATGTTTGCTTTGTTCAGCATTCCATCCATCATCTGTTGTTTTTGCTTATGTCTCCCTAAGTGGGAAAGGTATGCCCAGACCTGGGTCCCATGCTCAATGCACCAGTGAATTCAAGTTAGCCTGGTTGATGAGGGGTTTACCCTGAGACCAGTCCCAGGATGCTTGTTTCTGGCCTGAAATGGACCTGGCCTGGAAGTTCAGGATGGACTGTTCCCATGGGGAACACCGTCAAGGCTGATTTGCATATGGCTGGATCCAAACTGGGGTGGTGTTTGGGGCAAAAAACAATGGATGAAACCCAGATCTTTGTGAATGGGGTGAATGTTTGCATTGTTGAGCATCCGTTCCATCATCTGTTATTTTTGCTGAAGTAAAAGATTAGGCATGAATATTTAGCAAAAAGCAGTACACACCCACACTACCAATGCTTTGGAAATTAAAGCAGATGCACTAACTAAAGAGGCAGGAGTGATAAGACAGGGAACATAGTAATAGGTCAGGGCTATGTTAAAACTTGAGACCACATTTTCTGTGGTAAATGTGATATCGAGCTGGGGAGGAGAAGGGAGAGGAATGTCATAGTATGGTTTATCAAAAAACATTTTGAATTTTCATACACAAGTTTGCATCAAAGAGACAGGGTTGTCAGTTGGAAGTTTGCAAAAGAATAGTGGTCACCTGGTATGATCTACTGATTAATGAGGACAACAAGGGATGATGGGAGTATCTTGGGGCACTGTTCTATATTTTCTGATGATATTCACTTTGGGGTTATAGCCTGGTTGTATGATGGAAACATGCATTTATATTCACTTATGTTGTCCGGAAGAGGGAGTAGGTGTTAAACTAATTTCTTCAGAGAGCACACTAGGTTGTTACACAGCAATCAAAGAGACAACTGCCCTGGCACAGAGTTGTGGGGATGGGCTCAAAATTTCATTTTGTCAGCTATGAGATATCCAAATGAACTCCCATTAATAGGGTTACAGTTCAAGGGGAGGATTTTGATGTCAAAGCCGTGCCCATGAGGTGGGCAGCAGACCAGGTGAGTCTGGGACATCCAGTAGTGTTATGAGATGTGAAAGACAGGGAAGGGGAGGCCTGCAGAAATGTGACACAGCCTGGATGACATTTTCTTTGTTGGTTGAGCAGGCAGCCTGAGTGAAGGCTCTCTATTGTGGATCACAAAGCAAGCAGTGAATATGAACTTGGGTTGCTTTTGGCACTGCATAAGACTGAAGTGACTTAAAGACATCTTCAAGGGGTGGTGAGGGGATAAAGCTTCTTGCAGACTAGCAAGATCAGAGGTAGGTGAAGTGCATAGGGGCAGGTGGAAAAATTGTGAAAGGAAATAAGTTTGAGGGACTAAAGAGATGACAGCAATGAGGATAGCAGTAGGCTTACTCATGGAGAAGATGTAGTATAGATACAGGCAAACGTAGACAGACTTCTTTGGGAGCAATGCTAAGACAGGCAGACAATGCAGGATATTGAGGGGAAATAATACAGTTTAATGGTATTGAAGGGAAGGTATATGGTTGTCACAATGGGGTTGTCAAAAGGAATATCCTTTAGGTGAAGTGTGTTGCAGGGTATTAAAAGGAAATGCCAAGAAAAGAAGGAAACCAATTAGGGGTGTGAGTGATATCGCTGTCAGTACTGAAGGTAGTAATGGGGCTGGCAAGATTTGCAAGTACATCTGTCTGGGAAATGGGCTTGTTTACAGTAAAATGTTCTGTTATACATGTGTGGCATTTTAAGTATTTGTGTTAGGGGGCAATACATTGAGTTGGATGTAAAAGATTGATGATTTAGGCGCAGTTGTTGTAGAGGATGGAAATAGGTTGACAGACAGACTGCTTGTGGTGTGGAGGAAATGCTTATAACTGGAAGGGCAAAAATGACAGAAAAAATGGTGCAGTGAAATCTTGTAAATTTCACTGTGGCATCTTTTTGGGGATCCCTGCATGGGATTGCCGCCTTACATGCATTATACCTGGCACGGGTACAATGTGGAACAAGGGGTTACAAAGTGGTGCAATGCATGTATTGTGCCACTTTATAAATATGGCACATGATGGGGGCCTCCTTAACACCTCCTCAATGTAAACAAAAATTACGCTAGAGCAGTACAAGGGGTTTGTAAATATGCACCCAAGTGATGTCTGTGAAAGTCTGTAATTCAAAAAGCTCAAAAGGTTTCCAAGTACTAATTCAGAAAAGAACCTTGTCACTGTCATAAAGAAAAGTGTTGAAATTACTAATTTCTTCTACGTCCCAATGCAGAATAGTACTTCGTCACTTTTTTTAGATAAAAATTTCTCCCCTTTCGGGACTTCACTGAAACTGCTATGGAACCAAAGGCTGCATACTTTTATCAATGTTTTCAAAGGTTCCACACTTTCCTCTGTTGCCTAAACCTCCATAGTAGTAAATGTCTGAGGCCTCTAGGACCTCATGGAAAGACATTAGGGGCTTGATTTATACTTTTTTAGCACCACATTTGCATAATTGTTTGACGCAAAAGTGGCGCAAACTTACAAAATATAATTGAATTTTGTAAGTTTGCGCTGCTTTTGCATCAAAAAATGACACAAATGCTGCGCTAAAAAAGTATAAATCAGGCCCTTAGAAACTCTCAGGGGTCAGACAGAGGCCAAAATTGTGTCCCATTCCCAGCTCCCACTGGTCTCCCTGCCCTTCTTCACAGGAATGTCCTCTTCAGCTTTTTGTATGTTCCTGGAGCCAACCAGTGGTTAAGTATCTTTCTGCCCTTGATTTCAATTGGAAGGGGGTCCAAACTCCTCAGGCCCCTCTCATAGGTCACTGATGAGGAGTACAGAAGGTTCGGTCTGCCTGGTAGCTTTTTATAAGTGCGGCAGGGTTCTGAGGGAGGCTAGGTGAGTGTCCACCTTTGTAAGGTTCTCCAGTTTGTACCTCCCAGTCTCTCTCTAACCAATGGAGTACATTCTTGAAATTACAGGCCTACCTAAGTTTTCAATAGTTACTGTTGACCTTACTGCATACAGGTCCGAAATTAAATGTGTCAGGGCAAGACCAAGATAGCCAAGTCTTCACCTACACTTAACTTGGACTCTGAGCTGGGGATGAGTACAATGAAAATTACTAATGTGCTCACACATCAAATATTCAAAGCCTGTTTGAAGTGGGTCCTGGACTTACAGCAAAAAAACGAGACAGACGTTTAGTAATACAAAGAGTTCTTTAGTAACCAGACAGGCGATACACAAAAATTGTGATCTGAGCCTGTTTGATCCCTTTTAAAGGTGCAACCGTGTTACAAGTGCCTTAGACAGGGCTGTCGTGTAGGATTTGATAGATGTTGTACAGCAGGAGGGGCAGCAAACCCCACCCTGCATATTCTGCTGAGCTCAGATGTCACCTGTCAATCAAAATAATCTATTGTGCGGCTCCAGGAAGAAATTTCACTCCTCATTGAAGGCAGGGCTGCTGCTGCAGATGAAGGCTAATTAACCTATGGTGGTTCATGTAAGTAAATATAACTTTAGGTAGGAAATTCCAACTTCAAATAATGATTAGATTTTTTAAAACAGCTAGGAAACATTCTTTAACCTTTCTGTAGCTGTTTCTAACTGGATAAGGCATAACCAGTGATGTCATCTGTTTTACCAGTATGTCCTGTGGGAACAACTAAACCCAATATAGTGAAAACAGCTTTTGTTGATTTAGGGCCTGCTTTAGAACTTGGGCAGGGGTTTACTACATCACAAACATGACAGATCTCCTGTCATATTATGATCCCATTATATCTCATGGAGACTGTACCATGGCGGACCGCATATCCATCAAGTTTGTGACAGAGTACCCCCTCCACCAGGATCTTAATTCTTAATCAGGTCCTTAATCTCTGTTTGTACATGCTAAAAATAATTCAGGCATGTAGCACTTCAAGCCGCTATGCACTCTCAATTATGGTAAATAGGATACATTTAGGGGTGACTTATTTAGCACTAGAAACAGATTTTGAGGTCTGTAAAAGAGTTTACTTTTACAGGTCTATCCACAACCATTGCCACTAACAGGCTGCAGGGGACCTTGCTTCTGTGTCATGTTTTCAAGTTCACAAAGTGGATGGCAAATATAGTTCTCCTGTCCATATCTGGCATTCAATCTTACATTCAGCAAGTGTCATGTTTATACCATGTACAAAGGCATTATACTAAAATCAAGTATGCCAAATGTGACTTTAAGCTAGTTTCAGCTTTTTTAAGGATCACGGCACCTACACTGTGCACTGAATAGCAGTGCCCCTCTCTTAGAGTTCAACATCACAAGCACTGAGAATGACCGCCCAAATAGGGGGTGCTGTGCAACAGGTAACAACATAGAACAGAAGGTTAGAGGATGAAGAGATGACACGGGATTGCATGAATAGGGGGAATGCAGAGGATAGGACTCCTGCCCTTGTTGGGTTGAATTGAGAGGGGATAAAACCAGGCTGGAAATGAGTTTAATATAATGGGTGGGAAGTATTTGGTCAAGCTTAACATGAGAGTTACAAAAGAGGGTGATGAAAGATGTGGCAGGGATATGTCTGAGATGGGACAGGATATATATTAAGGGGCCTTTGTTGGACCAATGGGATGTAGGGGGTGCAAGAAAGCCAGCTACCATTAACATATCATGCAAGGGAATGATGGACTTCTTTGGAAAGTATGCAACAAGGGCATAGCTAACACCAGGAATATCAGATGGTAATCACCAAGGTTTTTCAGCTATGCCAAAAGCACAAGCTGTGCTGGGGGCATAAGATTTGTTTAAAGAAAGCAACGGACGTTTGGAAAATTGGTGGGGGAAGACAGGAAGAACACCTGTTGGGAGACTTTCTCGGGTGGTGGAAAAAACAGAGAGAGGGGTCAGGATAAGGAAGGGGGAAAGATAACAAGTTTAGGACAAGAAATGTATGGGGAGAAAAATCTGATTGAAGAAGGAGTAGGAGGCAGTCTAGGCCTAATGTGGGCAGGTGTAAAAATTGAAGTAGTTGCAATTCAGTAACAAAGAGTATGAAATAGGATTTCTTAGATAAACATGTTAAGGTGAGGAAAGTTAAAAGAGATAGGGGAGCTGCAGAGCACCAGGAGAGGGTGATCTTTAAGGGTGAGCAATAGGTTAGTTTATGGTGTTGGGACATTGTTAGGGGTTTAGCGTGCTGCTAAGCCGAAGGATTATTAACAACTGAGCTCTTCTAGCCTCTAAAAGTCATAAGTGGACTTTATATCAGGGAGTTCATGTAAGTAAGCATTTTTCTTTTCAAAAGCCTTTCAATAGCTTGACTGGAGGACTAAGAGATGACTCTGGGAACCAGAAGTAGCATTTCCTGCCCCTGTGTCCCTCTTTACAGTACCATGATTACTGATACAATCACTTGCAGTGCAGGCCTCATCATTCTGATAGTTCAGAATCTGCCTAACCAACATCCTTTTGCCTGGTGAGGAAAGCTGCAACAGGTGGGTAGACTGGTCCTTGACTGCAGTCCCTAGTACAAAACACTGTCACTTGGGAATCAGATTTATGGCCCTTTCAAAGTCTCCCATTCATTTGTAAGGGAGAATGTTGTACATTTCACATTAACAATAAAGAAAGTCGAAATGGCAATGTAATATGTAATTATTAGTATAATCAATAAACAAAGCATTTTTCCTTTAATGTTTGCTTCTGGAGTCTTGCAGCACTACAAATAACAGGTGATACCAACATTGAGCTCAATGATCTTTAGTTATGTGATGTTAGAAAGATAGAAGGATGGAAGGCTTTCAAGCTGTGAAAGGCAGGTTTTGTGGATTACAGAGCAGTTGCATGAATTCACAGAGCCATCTAATTAAAATAGTAACAACAAAAACATCTGTTAATTTATTGGGACACCTGACCCCTTTGTAAGCCTGCTGATTTTAGTTGTGCAGTGAAATAAAGTGGAGCATCAACTCCAGCGATTTTCTGATAAATTCTATAAATTTTTCCCTCAAATTGATTTGCTAAGGAGTCGCATAAGGATTGAGATTGCAAAATACCTTGAGAACAGGCATTGGGATTTAAGAAAGCATTGAGAACTTTATCTAACTCCTTAGAAGAATTACCTGCCTGGTTAATTTAATGAGAGATATGTGCCTTACAGGCTTTTTTATGTTATGGTGGGACTTGGTTAAAGCTAATTGATATACCTCTTGATCACTATAGTTTTTCAATTGACACCATCGCCTCTTGAGTTCTTTCAATCCACAGTTCAGGTGTATACTAGGGTCCATTGTTGGAGTTAAAGCAAGTTTTCAGGGAGGCTATTTTGTCAAATGTCAAGTTTAAGGCTGCATGATAATCAGAGAGAGCCTTATGTACATCAGCATCTGCAGCTGGAAGTATGAACTTAAATTAATTAGCAAAAGAATCAGGACACTTTCACGCCAGTGTCTAGTTCTATTATTTGTAGCCCTCTGTGCATGTTCAGGCACCTTGGATGATGCAATCTGAAAACCAATTAGGGAATGGTCAGTCCATAGCAGAGTTTAAGGGGGGGCATCATAGAGCTGAGAGGGAGAGTTCATAAATATCAAATCTAAAGTGTGGCCTGCTAGATGAGTAGGCCCTGTGGATCCTCAATGAATTCAATAAGCAGCTGACTAAAATGTCTTTTAGGCCTTTGAGGGTGATACAATAGAGTGCCACTCCGACAGTTCTTAGGGAAGAAGTTAACCCTAAAAACACAAATCTCTGCACAATCTGCTAATAGACTATTTATAAGCAAGAATTGAACTGTTTCTTTATAAATGATGGCTGTGCCACCCCCTGTCCTACCTTCTTTGTCTAGCCTCAGCATGCAGTAGGTGTCTGGAATAGCTAATGTTATGGCTGGTGAAGAAGTAGAATTCATCCAGGTTTCGGTTAGGAAACCAATTTCAGATAAAAGTAAGGATAACAGGTCCTAGATTTCAACTGCATGTTTTAGAAGAGGCCTAACTGCATGAGAAGCCGGTAACGCAAGTGGGGTTTGGGAGGGCGCCAGTAGGTGAGAAGTGTCGCAAGTCAGTAAGTGAGCTAATGCTAACAGGAAATGTGATTACCGGCGGCGGCTGCCGAAATTGCTCGACGGATTGTAACTCCCTTATGGAGACATTGAAATCTGCAACTTCTACAAGCAGAGGGGCCTTCTGGGTGAGGTGGAAACGGGGAATGCCTGAGGTAATGAAATAGCAGCAATCTGTATATTCGCTGTCAAATTTGCATAATTATTCTGCAGAGTAAATAATTCTAGCAAGGTACTTGTCATATGGGGTAAAAAGAGCAGGGGTCCTGGCTCCTGGCGACAGCCGGGTGCAGGAGGGCTTGCTTTCGCATCGGGATCGGCCTCAACAAACAAACGACCGTGGTATCGACCGTGATGGCCTGGAGAGCAGGTGAGAAAGTATGGCACAATTTAACATATATAAGCACTGTTTAAAATGACCTAGTACAGCAAAGTATTCACAAGCAGCTTGTAAAAGCGTGTCCCAAAATGTCTATATGCAGTTGCTATTTGTCAGCCCACATACTTGTTATAGATGTGCTCTGGAAGATTGTGTGAAATGTAAGTAGGCAGTCACACTTTTGCCATGTTTTGCATACATTTGTATGTCTTATCATTATTGTATAATGAATAGAAGGCGGGTCATGTATGTATGGGAAGCCTAGACACTTATTATGAACGCTTGATCTTGTGCATAATAATTTCAGGATGTCGCTGTAACCAAAAGGCCCTTGAAAAATGCTCTGTTATTCTTGCAACTCTATACAGGTTTTATAGATAACACACTTTGAACTTGATGTTAAATACAGTGCATTACCGTTAGACCTGCCATCGTTGGTGGGGTTTCCCCTGTCTTTTTAACTCTGCCTCCTGTACTTTTGACTGTGTGATACATTTTGTTTTTGCTGGTTTTGGTACTCTGGGCACTTTACCACTGCTGATCAGTGCTAAAGTGCAAGTGCTCCCTTTGTAAATTGTGATTATGATTGATTACCCTTGATTGGCATATTTAATTTACTAGTAAGTCCCTAGTAGAGTGCTGCATGCGTGCCCAGGGTCTGCAAATCAATTGCTACTAGTGCAGCACTGATTGTGGTACCACATGAGTAGCCCTGTAAACATGTCTCAGACTTGCCATTGCAATGTCTGTGTGTGCAGTTTTAAACTGACATGTTGGCCTGGCAAGTGCACCACTTGTCAGGACCAAACCTTCCCTTTTACTACATGTAAATCATCCCTTAGGTGGGCCCAAAGCAGCCCCATGGGAAGGGTGCAGTGTATTTAAAAGGTGGAACTTGTACTGGTATGTTTTACATTTCCTGATAGTGAAATACTGCTAAATGTGTTTTTCACTATTTCAAAGCCTATCTCTCTCATAGGATAACATGGGCATTATCTTGAAATATCTTTTAAGTTTAGTTTCCCATTGGGAGCAGATAGAGATATGGAATTTGGGTTCTCTGATCTCAAAATTCAAAAATGCATCTTTTAGTAAAGGTGTTTTTTAAATTGCACGTTTGAAAATGCCCCTTTTAGAAAGTGGGCATTTTACTGCTTAACCATTCTACGCCTCTGCCTTACTGATGAATACACGTCTAGGTCGGATTGACAGTTGGGCTGTTTGTGAATTCACTCTAGACAGTCACACAAAGGGACCTGAGGTGTGTCCTGCATATACTGATGGGTCTTCCTTGGCTGGAGTTGAGGGAGGAGCTGACACTTGCGCCTGTTATTACACAAAGCACTCTCCAACCCCCTGGAGTGTGTCTAGGGACAGGACAGGAAGAGGCACAGTCTTGTTCACTACAAAGAATTTCCTGTGAAGGTTGCCTACTTCAATGGCAGACATGAATGTAAATATTGGACTGCTGACCGCACAACTTTAGAACACTTCTGGATCAAGAGGAGACTCTGCCAATGAGAAGAGCTGAAGAGCTGTGAGGAGGAGTACGGCCCCTTTGCTGTGTGTGCTTTGCTGGGTTGGCCTGCAAATTACTGCTTATGTTTTGGAGAAGACAAAGACTGGGCTTTGCTGTGTATTCTGATTGTGAGGTTTCTCCAATGGCTTGAACTGAGCTTTCTTCCTGTTGTGAAGTCTCAGGGACATCAAAGACTTCATCTGCCAGTGCCTGGGCTCTTCTGCTGAGAGTTCTGACTTGCTTAGTGGTGCCAAATGCAGTCCATGGGCCCTTAGAAGTGGAAGCTGGTAGCCTGCGGGGGAAATTCAACGCATTGCTGTGTGCGAGTCAGAAAAATCAATGCAGCACCTGTCCTACAGCTGAGGAATCGACGCAGTGTGTGCTCTCAACACAGACCCTTCACACAGTGTGACAGAATTTTCCACACATTGACCCTGGGTGCCAAATCTTCAAAATTGCAGCAAGGCTCTATTCATGGAAGTCTGGAGCCCTTTTCTGTCAGGATCGTAGGGGTCCTCGTTACCCACGCCACCTCTCCCTTCACTCCCGTCCCACCCATACGCACCAGCTGGTGGACAGCCGAAGGATGCCAACATGACCCTCCCCTCATTCCCTCCCCCCTCTTTCTCTCCTTCCCCCCATATACTATGTCACACAACCCGGTTTCTTGTTCTAATCTACCCACTTCTCTCCCAATGTTAATCTTTCCACCTCCCTCTTTTCCTGATACCCAGCTCTCAAACTCCGGACGGCATCCCCCCACCTCCGCGATGCCCCAAACTTCAATCAACAACCCCGTTTCCCTTTTTCCTCCCTCTGGACCGCAATTTCCCCATCCGCCCTCTTCCCTTCACAATCCCCCCTCTCCATATCTAACTTATTTTAAGATTTATATCAGCACTGAAACATAGGATTAGACCACAAGAAAACCCGAGCCCCACACAGTTCGAGGATACATATAAATGTTTCTCCTGACCAGCCCCCCAATTATCCCACTCTCCTATCCTAGATCCTATCTCTTATACCATAGGCAAACACGTTCATATCTACACAATACCCAACATGACAGCTCATACCACAAAAGAAACTATCACCACACTCTTTGAGCCACCCCGATGAATGGACCCACTTCCTTCCCCTTACCCTTCCTCCCCTCTCCCTCCCATTTTCCCCTCTCCCCTCCTCCCCTTACTCCCCCCTCCCACTCCCCCCATCCCCAACTCTAATTCTCCTCCCCCTCTCCCTCCCTCCCATCCCGTCTTTATCTCTTGCCTCATACCCCAATGTACATATTCTATTCCTGGTAAACTAATATGTTTGCCAACTGAGATTCCAACCTTTGTCATAACTTTATGGGCGCCGCCCTATACTGTATCTTGTATTATTCTGTACCATTTCTCAATTTCCAATAAAAAGCTTTAAAAAAAAAAAAAATAGCATCAAGGACCCGAGGCTGGGTGTCTGGAAATCAACACATCATTCTCCTGTGGGGGAAAGAATCGACGCACTGCTTACCTGGCGGGGAAAGAATCAATGCATGGAGTCACATATGAGTAAGGAATTGATGCATCACTTGCTGTTCTGATGCATCACCTCTCCTGCAACTTCATTTTTTATGCATACCAGATAGTTTGTGCTAAAGCAACGCATTCAGTGATTCCTATGGATTAAGACTCTTTTATATTTAAAAATTTATATATTTTCTTGTATATGTTGGATTTATGTAGTTTTAGTCTTGTTTTACTCAGATAAATATTGGCTATTTTTCAAAACTGGTATGGAGTACTTTTGTCGTGTTTTCACTGTGTTACTGTTTGTGTGTACAAATACTTTGCACATTGCCTCTGAGATAAGCCTGACTGTTTGTGCCAAGCTACCAAGGAGGTGAGCGGTGGTTACCTCAGAGGTGTTACTCCCTTACCATGATGACAGTGAGGGTCCCTACTTAGACAGGGTGTAAACTGACTGCCAACTAGAGACCCCATTTCTAACACTTACTTATAGACTTCCTTAATTGAGTTTATATATTACCAGAAGACTGGAAATAGATAAAAGGCAACTTGCATATTATATTCCTATAACTGCTGGTGGGGTTCTTGCAAATTGTTAAGAAAAATGTTCAAAGGCACTTCATGGTAGTAAGAAACCACTTCTGCAGTTTCTCAAAATGCTGGTTGGAATGTTGCAGCTCACAAAATATTACCCATTGCCTTCACTACCCAGAACCCTATACCCTACACCGTGTACCATGCCTGGCTGAAGCTCCCCCCCGCCCATAACTTCCACACTCTGCAACAGTGCCTGCTTAGAATACACCCCTTCACCCTGCACCACTCCATGCTTGGAAGTGGAACATGCCATCTGCACTGTCCTTTACTTGAAAATGATCTGCCTTCTATTGTAGTTTACCATGGAGTGTGCAGCTGCTGTGCTATCTGCCACAGGACTTTCTGCCTTCATGACATTTTGCAGTAGGAAATCATCTTTGATTGGTATCCGGTCCAACAGCGCGGGGAACTGTCAATAATGTCTGCCCACATTTGGTGGAGAAATTTAAATTGACTAAGATCAGTTAATTAACTGAGCATGCCAAATTTAATAGGCAAATGTAACATGACAGCAATCAAATAATATACCTTATGACTACCAACTTTCACCCCATTTCTATCAATAGATGCATATAAAATATTCTGTTATTAGTAAACATATCCTGTAGCACGGACAGCATCACTGAACACAGTTGTGTTCTACATTAACAATGACAGCATCAGTAAGTTCAGTGGTGCCCCACAGTAACACTGACTGCGTCAGTGGATACAGCTATGACCTACAGTAAGACTGACAGCATCACTGTGTATGGCTTTTTTCCTACAGTAACACGTACAGCATCAGACACCATCATTGAGCACAGCTGTGTCCTACAGTAACACTGACAGTATCAGTGAACACAGCTGTGTCCTACAGTAACACTGACAGCATCAGTGAACACAGCGGTAACCTACAGTAACACTGTCAACATCAGTGAGTATAGTTGTGTCCTACAGTAACACTAACAGCATAATTGAGTATGGCTGATTCCTACAGTAGCACTAAACAGCATAAGTGAGTACAGATATTTCCGACGTTAACACTGTTCACCTGTGCCCTACAGCAACACTGACAGCATCAGTGAGTACAGTTGTGTCCTGCAGTAACACTGGCAGAATCAATGAGTACAGCTATCCTACAAAACACTTTGCATCAGTGAATACAACTGTGTCTTATACTCACAGCATCAATGAGTACAGCTGTGCCCTACAGTTACACTGACAGAATCAGTGAGTACAGCTGTGTCCTGCAGTAACACTGACAGAATCAATGAGTACACCTATCCTACAAAAACACTCTGCATCAGTTAGTACAACTGTGATTTATACTCACAGCATCAATGAGTACAGCTGTGACCTACAGCTACACTGACAGCACCGTTGATTACACCTGTGTTCCTCAGTAACACTGACAGCATCAGTGTATACAGCTGTGTCCTACAGTAACACTCACAGCATCAGTAGCACAACTGTGGCCTACCCTACCAAGGGATTTTTATCTGAAATTAAATGTTATTGTACAGAAGATTAGCTAATCTCAATTAACGCAGGGCATGTGTAGCGCACCAGGAGTTTTCATAGCAATGTCACTGGTCTGTTCACAACGTGACCAGTGAATATAATTAAGGAAGAGAGGATACGCGTAAAGAATGTAAAGAACATTGCAATGGCCTCTGACTAGGCACGATTTTCCACATTCGGCGTCTCGCCTCCTTAATTTTTTGTATGGATTAGATTCTGAAACCAAGACACATAGCATTGAAAAGGCAGAAATCCTTTGAAGCCGCAGTCCATTACCTCAGGGGTGGACTGGCAGACCGGTAAAGTGTCGATTCGAAGCACTGCCATTACTATAAACATTCTAAATGTTCCTGCTACCAGAGGCGCATTCATTGATTCAATAAATACATTACTTAAGTGCACGACCAGTCCATTTGGGATGCATACGCTCTTGTCTTTACTAATTTTCCAATAACTGAAGCAAGCTTACTGCTCACAAATAATTATACTAATGAACATCTGCTTGTTCCAATTTTCCAGGATCTTATTTCCTTCATCCAATGCTAATATAACTCTTAATGTGAAGTGATATTTTCGAAACAAAGAAGATATTCCACCAAGTTCTGAATAACGCCTCGTGGTTAGTTCGTTGAAAAGATATTGCTTGACTACCGTGGCTGCATAAACCCGTGGTCACTCTAGGCGCTGCATAACTATCGCTGATGACATCTTTGTACTTTTCAGTATCCCTTTCCTGAAAGAGAATGTTTCTTGTTTTTTTTTTTTTTTCTTCAAGGACAATAAAATCAAAAAACGAAGCCACAAAAATGGCATTTACATTTCTAAGCCCAATTTATTAATGAATTATTCTTTTTTCTTATTACTGTTAAAAAACAAACACAAGAAACGAAATGCCTAAAATTCAGTCTTATTCAGTCTGGATTTCGTTATGACGTACGAAAAGAGTAAAGTGATGTCTGAACCACAGGCTAGGGGCGGAACATTCCACGTCGCCGCTCCGGAAGCCACGTTTGTGGGGTTACCTAAACCTTACAACCCCCATCAAAAACCACTGGCCTTACATTTACCTTGGGGAGTTTGGTGTTAGAATCACTCACGGTGGCAGCTGGAGTGCAGATGTAGATTGTGGGTCCCAACTGAGTGCCCCTAAAGTTAACTGCGCTGGACTTTTTCCTGAAGCAATCATGATTCAAGTACACAGGCAGACTAGGGCATCAAAGAGGTAATGACATGCCGTGTGCTAATGCCCAACAAGCACCATGGCATGTCTTTTGCACCCTATTCATAGTTGTACATGGTGCACATTAACTATTGCGGTATGCCAATCAAGGTCAAGAAAGTGAAGAAGGCATAGCAAGCACAAGGCTTTAGGAGGATTTCCGACACCACAAAGGCAGATACACCAATTCCACCTAATGTAAGCACAAATGTCAGTGAGTGTTATCGTCTTCCTCATCCTTGCGGACAATGTGGCAATGGGTTCTTTCTAGTTGAATGCCACTTTACTGTCACATTTTGTGAGGCAGATTTGGTCTGCTCTTTGTTTACTCTAGTGTGCTTCTAGCGTGACAGAGCATGAGAGAACCTGTTCGGTGACTGTTTCTTTAAGAGATGGAAAGTACACTATGGGCTGTTTGCACTGCTGTTCCTCTGCACATAGAATACATTTGGATGATGCAGACGTCTCGCAAATGTAAATCCCATGGGCAAAGCAGCTGTGATATGAAATGGGGGTTTCATTCTGGCACAAGGTTCTCATAACTAGGGCTGGCTAAATTAGTTTTTAATAATCTGCTGAAACAGAATGTGAAACAAACTGGTTTGGCATCCACTGCTCTATTTTTTATAAAGCGCAGGGCACGCAGAATACCCTGCAGAAATTCCTTATTACGCCCAGTGGAAATAAGCAAAGTATTGAAATTCTTGCACTGGCCATCACTGTAAGGGGCCTTGACAATGTATGTGCCTTTGTTTTGGTGGTAATAGCATTAAGATAATCATACTGCCTGGCTACTGTCAGCGCATGAAAACAAGTTCCCCAGTAGGGCAGCCTATGTGTACAGTCTTTCTGCAAAAGCGCCAGGAGGACTCTGTAGACAAATGTTACACACTTGCTTTTATAATAGGGAAGCTGTTTTTAAGAGCACTGTTTGCTATTTTGCATAACACAAGTTCGCCTAAAGGTATTGTACCACTTTACACAAGCACCAGCTACATCACACAAAGCCACATTCATTTTTTAGGCACAAGCTGATTAAGTGATTTTCCCAGAATCACATGATGGTGAGCCAACACCGAGACTCAAACCTGGTTCCCAAGTTCCAAATTCAGCAGTGACACAACATCCTCTACCCCATTTTTAAGCCCCACCCAAAATGCTAAGTCTTGAACTCTTTGTTGAAAACCAATAAAATGTGTTGATTCAAAAAAAGTGCCATCCAACACAGTACCTCTAAAATCAACTGCATTGGATTTGTTTCATGATTCCACTCATTAGGCACAAACAAAATACATATCGTGTAAAAATTCACCTGAGTATTTTGCTCAGCCCCTACTTATAACTCATGTCGCAGTCTCAGAAAGAAACCAAGAGAAGCAAGCCATTGTTTCTCCTGAAACAGACTTACATTACATATTGAGCCTTAATGCTTTAAGGC
Organism: Pleurodeles waltl; assembly: GCF_031143425.1. NCBI lineage: Eukaryota > Metazoa > Chordata > Amphibia > Caudata > Salamandridae > Pleurodeles > Pleurodeles waltl. The sequence continues at coordinate 812,573,108 of NC_090437.1, read as the reverse complement.
GAGGTGTTCATCAATTCTAAGGCAGTTAGCAGTGGTGCTAAAACAGTTTTCAGAGTGGGGTGCTCCCATCAATTTCACATCATCAAAGTCATAGGGATTGTGAAAAATCCAAACCCCACACAAAAAACAAGTGTAGCAAATGAGTCATGCCCATTCAGCCGTAGAGTGCCAAGGGTGTGCAATGTTAGTCGGCTGTTCACATTGGAACACACTGTCACAAATATATCACGAAAGCATGGTTTGGTACAGCAATGTCATTTACAGACAGCACATCTTGCATTGAAATGGCCACTCGATTCGCACTGACATGGAGTTTTACTGACAAAACTATATGCCACAAAACAATAATGTGAATCATTGTTCATCACAAACTAAAAGTGTCTTAATTTGTTTTGATTCTATTAAATTCTTTGTTTCGATCACACTTCTGAATTACAAGAAAAGTGCTCCATTTGCATTTTCCTAGTAGCTGATATATTTTCAAATATTTGAACAGTTCTTTCACAGATATAAATATATTTTACTGTATGTTAAAAAAATTACATCCTACAGCCTATCCTTTCACACTTCCTGTACCTCAACACCATTGTCACATAGTTCAGTTTACTAAAGCCTTTCAATTTACAGTCACAGAAAGAAAAGTAAACACCAATCTCTGGTAAAAGAATAAGCAGCAATTTGTCAGATGGTATAGGTGATATTTGAACTCTGTTCTTGGAAAGCACAGCAAATGTGACAAGATAAAAACAACATTTAAAGACATTGTATTGCTCATTCACTTTCTAAACTCCAGCATGTTTATTTTGGGGGTACTGCAGCACCCCCTGACCCATACTTCTAATGCCTATGTAGTTTAGCCAAGGAGTGAGCAATTGCTGATAAGGACTGGTGTTCGCTTTGAATATGAATGCTTAAACTGTGGCAGATTCTCCACTCACATTGCCGAAATGACCTGCTCATTAGAGGCCAGCTCTGAATACCGATCAGATTTCAATTCGGACTATGAGTCAAATAGATTTCAGTTTCACTATATGTCGATCCGCATGCCAAGTATCATAATTAGTAAGATTGAAATCATTATCCTGTGCCCAACTATAAAGGTACTTACTGGATGCAGAATCATCAAAAGCAGAGAGCCATTACCTGAGCGGGTCCATTATTATGACAAATGTAAGCAGTCAACTGCATCTCTTTTTAAAACACTTCCATTACACCGCCTCCGAAGCCCTTGTAACACAAGGCACTGAGCTAGGACAGTGGTTCTGAACGGGGCACTTCACTAGAAGATGGTTGCTTATTTATCATTGACTAGCTTAAGAATACACGTGCAATTTTAAGATAATTACAGCAATGTATGGACACAAATATACAGCCATTTAAATAGATGTTTTTCTTACTCTCTCCCCGTTTTCTCCCACTTCCTGTCCCCCTCTCTCTCTCTCTCCCCACCACTCACTCACTCTATCTCTTTACCTTTGCCCTTCCTTCTTTCTGTCTCACCCCTTTTTAGCGATCCATCAGACCCATTTGTGGCATTTTCAAATCATTCGAAATTGACTACTCCCTTGTTTTTTTAATTTTGATAAATTTCCTGCCCAGGACAACTGGAAAGAAATACACATTGAGAATACCACATGCCATAGGATATTGTCAACGGTGAATGTTTCCTGTTAAAGCATCTAAAATGATTAGTGGGAATTTCAAAACTATGTACACATTGAAAAAATAGAATAACACTGTGGTTCGTGTTGCATAAAGTTTTTATGGGTGCAAATGAATGAAGCACATTTAATTGCACAATTTTAGCTCTTTGTGTGATAGGGCACGAAGGAAACAGATTCTAGCCCAAAGTTATCATGTACTATATTATTCAATATTTTCCACATTAAAAAAATTGGAGCACGCTGCATTCGCACTGCACATTCTTTATTTCCATACCTAAATAGAAACACTTATCCAAAAAAAAAACTGCTTAAAACACATACTCCAATTTAAAAGGGTGTATATTTGCAGGTAAAAAAACACTTTTTGGCACCAATTGAGCATTGCTCACGTTGATTTAGTCTATTTTCTATTTTAAGTAAAAATGGTACAGTGAAGATGGGCTTTGGCCCACCATGTTTCTTCTTGGATATAGAAATACAAATGTACGAAACATAACATACATTTTACTATTTCTGCAAATCATTGCACAATTCATTTTGAATACTCCAAATATTTTAAAGAAACATCATGCATATATGAAAAAATCATATTATATACAATTTTATGTAAACATCCACATGTTGGGCCCACCATATCCTGCCAAAGTGGCATATCATGGTTTCATAATGACTTATGTTGCTATCTAAGTTGCTTATAGAGGCCATTAGTCACTTTGGTCTAATACCATAAAACTAAAATACTGAAATCCAGTTAGCAAAGAAGGTTCAAATGTATTTCTATTTCCTCTTCTGCATTAAGACCCTCGGGGGTTGGCATGTAAATCAACAATGTGCCTCAACTGCAATATTCTGTGACCCTTGATATTATCTTTATCCCCCAGATTTTTGTGAGATCCTGTCTGTCTCTGTTAACGTTATGCACCTCCCTGAAGTATAATTCCACAGGGTTGGTGGGATTTTGATTCTTAATTGCTCACATATTTTCAAACGCCCTTCTTGTTACTGGCTGTATGGTGTTCATACACAGTGTTCATTACAGGGACACGAAAGGCATTTATTCATGCAAACCAAATAGTATGTGATATATTTGGTAATTGGTTTCCCCCCTGTCCAAACAGTATTCACATACCATGTCTATTTTTACTAAAAGTTTTTACAAGCCTTACTTTTTGAGGAGAGGAAACACTCTTCTCTGCATCCTAACCAGGTCTCATTCTGTTTATTAACTAGATGACTATGTAGCAAGTGATCCTTGGAGGTAGGATCTCTTGTGTGTGTTATTTCTGGATATTCTTGCAAATTCTTGCTATAATGCCACCACTCTTGAGAATGTTCGTTTTTTTTCTTAATATCCCTCCTACCAATGCCACATGGACATAACTAGAAGGTTCTGAACAAAAGGGATACCCAGAGAATGATTTTAGAACAGCTACTTGAAAGTTAGCAGGTTTCACACAAGAAGATCTGTTAAAAAAGGATACCTGACGCTTGGGATAGAGAGTTCGATTAAAATCATATTACAGCTCAGATTGCAGCATTATTGTCAAAGAAATGAACAAAAACAATAATATTCTCAAAGAGTGATACCATCATAAGCAGAAAAATAAAATGGAAGAATATCTCCAAATAAAACACAGAAAAGCCACTGTGAGCGCTGAAATTAACATTAATGTATTATGTATTTTGATATTTGATTTAACCTATAAAATGTATTTACATGAAAATGTATGTGTAACACAAAATATGCCTACTTGATTGGCCGTCATCATATACAAAGGTATTCACTACTATGTCATACTTACACTTAAACGTTATGAATTTTACTTGTGCTAACAAAAAGGCATCAAGTTTAGCAAGGCCGCCGCTAGTACTGTATGTCTGCCAAATACTGTAAAAATGCAACATTAGTAGAATGATCTCATGTCTGCTGTACAACTACTCTATTGTTTGATTCTTGAACTTGTCCAAACTTGCACTAACAGAATGTTACTTCTCTCAAGGAAATGCGCGTAGCCCGAATTGTATCTACAGTATTGTAACTGTTGACTCAAAGCGTATGGGAAAATGGTGTTCTCATGGACATGTACTGCAATCTTCTGATGTCGGAAGGAAGAACTCAAAAATTGATTCATATTGTATTGACTGCTTGCATGCAAACTGAGATGAACCAATCATTGAAATGTGCGCTTTATCTAATATCTCTCCGATACATAGTGAGTTTGTAATTGGACAATTTTCATCGCAAGATACCACTGACCAATGGCAACGTTGGACAACTTTAACTTAATCACACTGCACTTGGAGTTTCTCAGCATTGTTCCGAGATCCATCCCATCACTTTGACTCTCTGTCATTTTGACATTTGCCAGCTTGTCTACTGACGTTCTGATAATTTATTATTTTGAGTTGATTTATGCAATGATGTTAGTGCTTACTTTTGTGCTTGTTGCTTAGAGAGTAAAAATGCTTTGCTGTCTGCCATGGATACTAAATCCGATGGTTGAGAGAATTTACAGCCCTGAATTCTGAACTGTCCGCCTTTCCAAAATTCCTTGCCTGATGTCCCCCTGATAAAGAAAATTCTGCTTTCTTACCCTTAAGGAGAGGTATTATTCTTGTGGAGATGTTGTATTGTTGTTTTCTCTTTTGCTTTCCAGATACCAACTGCTGTTTTTGACAGTGCCCTAGTTAGTAGGTATCCAAATTTATGTCACTAAAACTTTTACGTGAAGTCCAACATGCTAATGCTAATCTGGAGTTAGAGAGGTTCTTATCCTTATATCTGTTTGTCAAAAAGAACTTGACATCTTTCAATTGCTGATCAAATGTATGTTATTAGCATTGCTCAATTACTTTTGCTATTGATCTGTACAGTTGCTGTTGAAACTTTAGTAATAGTTGCTTTGATAAAATTGAGATTATTTAGATGTTTTGGTCAACCTGTGTTGTTTCCGTATCTGTATCATGTGGTTTTGAGACTAATTTACATAACCTTGGCCTGTTTAATATAGAGAAATAAACATTTTATTTGATTCTAAAGGTGTGCTTATTCGTGGCCAAGTGGATCATGGTGTGTAAAGTTACTTACTATAATAAATTGTATTGTTTATTTGATGATGTTTATTTGATGTGCGGGGTTGATGGTATGATCATCTTAAACGAGTCAAAAGGTTCATCTGCCTAAGGGCGTGAACCCTTTATTAGTTACCAATAACTAAACAGATAAGGTCACACACGCTAACACCACTCTCTAAAACATCGCTTGAAACACAGCCATCTAATTGATATATGAAATGACATCTGGCTAGAATGTAGCAAAGAGTTTTTCACAGGCTCAAAATGTAAAGCATGTAAAATTATCAAAAATAGGACAACGTATGAGGTACCGTTTGGACCAGGAGAGTACTCTCTGTTCCATCAACATATTTCACACAAAAATCAAGTTTCTCACTTCACACCATTCACAGAAGAACAACTGATTAAGATACCTAGCATTTTAAAAGGGGGTCTTATTTGGATAATTAATGGCAGGAGACAAGACGGTCTCTGGCACACCATTGTTTGACAAAAAAAAGGATATTTAGAACCTGGTTAAAAGTAGAAAGAAATTCCATGAGGTAATACTTAGTGGCTGAAATTATCATTATTTCCTCGTGGAATTCCTGTTATTATGAGTTAATCCTCACAGAATGGGGAACTACAGTGCAGACCCTGTTCTACTGGGTTGAAACTGTATTCCTAGTTCCATGTGCATTAGAACACACATTTTCCGCCTATTCTGAGCAGGTGGTAAATGTATCTACCGAGCTCTGAATTGCAACAGAGAAAAGGAGGGAGGACGATTGAAAGGGTAGGTAACAGGGAGGGAAGTCAACTCAGGGTGGCCTTCTTCATGCCCGAGAGAAAGAACAATACATTCCGCAGGACGAGGTTTGCCTGCTATTGCAGCTAAAGCCCCATGCAATTTTACCAGCCAGATTTTTGGTCAGATACGCTAGTTGCAGTTTTCATACACCCAGGAAAATCAGGTCAGTTATAATCAGGTGGAGCAGTGTGCCACCGCATGATACTGCTCCATCTGACTAATAATCAGGTCTTTAGAAACTTTAGCCCATATGTGGGCAGGTCTAGCATCTGCCTCAATAGATGGGGGAACTGATGCACAGTCTCTGATCTGCTGTCACAGCTGTGCTACATCTTATAGGTCAACTTCAGCACTGCAGGGAACACAGCAGGAGTACGAGGTACAAACTTTATATATTGGCACATCTTACCCATGATAGTAACTGAGATGACCATCCAGTAATACACCAGGTACAATTATAATACAGGATGGTATGATTCTAATAAACAAACTGCTTTCGTCACGGTCATGATATTTAGCAGAAGTAGAGTGTAAAAAATGATTCCTTACAGCCACTGGCTTTGTCATATACCATTAAAATATATTCTGAACCAAATATTAATCTGGTCGATGTAATGCTATAAAATGTTTAAAACAATATACCATTGTTGACATTCTTTTAAAGCATATCACCTTAGGAATTGTCTCTGGCCTGTATGATAAGTCACTCCTACATCAGCTGTGTCTTTTTATGGATTTTACCCATTTTAAGATTAGCACCCATCTGTAAATTAAATATTTTCAAGATAGTGCCTTTTTGTAATCTGATTCCTTTGTGGTAAAACACTCCCCACTTGCAGAAATTATACAATAGTGGTATGCCAGTGAGTGGAGCCTGCATTTGGATTGTATTTCTTCTTCATGTAGTCACAAAATAAACATAATCTGTTATGCGATTCAGTGAAACAGGGCCAAATGTACAGACCATCAGATTTTCGACTGGCAAATTGTGGTTGTTAGTGACTTGCAAATTACAAGTCACAAAATCTGATGTACCACAGTGTCTGAGACAGTGTTTTCGATTCCCAAATGAGTCGCAGGGGGCCTGCCTCATTAATATTCATAAGACCGGGTGCAATTTGTGACCCATTCGAAATGGCTGGAGATCACAGGGATGGTTGCCTGCGGGAGTCAGCAGACTACCTTCTCTGGGACTGCTTTTTAAAATAAAACATTTTTTAATGCAGCCCGTTTTTCTTTAAGGATGCATTTCAAACAAAAAAATGAAAAATGTTGCTTAATTTTTTTAAGGGTTGGCAGAGTCCCATCAGACCACTGCCTGCTCTGAAAATATGTTGGTGCCTCCATTGACAAAGAGAAAGGGACCCCTTTGGGACCTCTTCCTGTTTGCAAATGGTTTACACCAATTTGAAATTGGTGGTAATCTGCAGATGTTCTGCGACCACATTCCGGTCATAACCATTCATATATACCAGTGCGATTCGGTATTAGGAATTGACGCCCTAAACAGACCCCTTCCTAATACCGAATCACAAAAGCAAAATGTGATTTTGTAACAAGTTGCTGAGTCGCATTTTGCATTTTGTACATGGCAAAACGCATTTTACCAGTCACAAATGACCCAATGAACCATTTTAGACCAGTAAAATGCTTTCTACATCTGGCCACAAGTCTTCACCTTTCTTCTTCTTCTGATGTCATTGTGAACCCTGGCAGCTGAGGAAACATCAAATCCAGTAACAAATGGGGAATCAAGACAATTGCAATCAATAACTATGTATGGGATTTTATAATGAAAAAATCTTTTGAGTCACTGTGTTTGATGGGAGAATTACATTCTTAATTTTACATTAAGAGATTAGGAGTGGTGACAACCTGACATGCTGTGTGACATGTATATTCCTGGTACACAGAAAAAAAGTTTGTGTAAGGGCTACACCCCTACAGAGTAACTGTTGGAATTCCATATACATGGCTAAACGCACAGTGCCTCTGAAAACACCACATTCTTGCAATTTACTTTTGCACTAATTTTCTTAAAATACAATGTTTTTCACCAGTATCCCGAAATTGAAACACAAGACTTTAAACTACTAATTTATTTAGAACAATGTAATGTTGGGAGCTCCATTGAAAACAAATCGAGTGCTCCAAGCTTCTAATGGCTAGTAGAAGCCTGGAGCTCCAACAGTCCAATGTTTTGGTTCACAGCTGTTGCTGTTAACAAATGCAAAGCGAAGAGGGGTGATACCCTGAAACCGGTCCTCGGATGCTTGTTTCTGGTCCAGGGAGGCCTGGTCTGGCAGTTCGGGCTGGACTGTTCCCATGGGGAACAGGTCAAGACTGATTTGCATATGGCTGGGTCCAAACTGGAATGGCATGGTGAGCAAAACAACTGATGGATTAAACCCAGATCTGTGACTGGGGGTGAACGTTTGATTTGTTCTATGTTCCGTCCATCAACTGTTCTTTTTGCATTTGTCACCCCAAGTGGGAAGGGTATGCCCCGACGTGGGTCCCGTGCTCACTATGCTACCAGATTCAAGCTAGCCTGGCTGAAGAGGGGTGATACCCTGAAGCCACTCCAAGGATGCTTGTTTCTGGTCCGGGGAGGACCTGGTCTGGCAGTTCGGGCTGGACTGTTCCCATGGGGAACAGATCAAGACTGATTTGCATATGGCTGGGTCCAAACTGGAATGGCATGGTGAGCAACAAAACTGATGGATTAAACCCAGATCTGTGACTGGGGGTGAACGTTTGATTTGTTCTACGTTGCATCCATCAACTGTTCTTTTTGCAGTTGTCGCCCCAAGTGTGAAGGGTATGCCCAGACGTGGATCCCGTGCTCACTATGCTACCAGATTCAAGCTAGCCTGGCTGAAGAGGGGTGATACCCTTAAACCGGTCCAAGGATGCTTGCTTCTGGTCATAGGGGGTACCTGATCTGGCAGTTCGAGCTGGACTGTTCCCATGGGGAACAGGTCACGACTGATTTGCATATCGCTGGGTCCAAACTGGAATGGCATAGTGAGCAAAAAAACTGATGGGTTAAACCCAGATCTGTGACTGGGGGTGAACGTTTGATTTGTTCTACGTTCCGTCCATCAACTGTTCTTTTTGCAGCTGTTAACAAAGGCCTCACAGAGCCGGAGGGAATTTGGATTCCCTCGGCTTTGTGAGGCCTTTGTTTTACTAGAGTATTCTGCCCTATAGTAGTGGAGTGTTCTAATAGCCTTACATTCCTCTGTAGCTGAGATATCCTGGCATTAAAGTCCAACTTCCGTGTTAAATGCCCTCACTTGTGGCTCAGGCCTTTAAACGCAGGAGCGAGTCTTTAATGGCTACGGCGGGCTATAATGCTATAGTAAAACATTACATTCGTATTCCTAGAAAACATTATGAATAAAACGTGGTCTATTATTGATATTAACTCTTACCATTTTCTGCTTACATACTTCATTAAGATTCCTAATGGTTTAGAATTCTGAGTGTATGTTGCCTAAATAATGAAGAAGTAAATTGACTATATTTTGTACACAGTTAATGACTGGCCAGTAAGCTTCCTTTGCTTTTACAAATAAGCACATGTCCTATTGACATTGTATACTTTCAAAACAAGGTATGCTGCGTGTGAGGTCCAATTTAGAAGGAAAGTCCAAAATTGACATAATTTCCTTGCTTAATAGTGCCACACTCTGGCTTTGCAGCATCTATAACCTGTCACTGTTCTAAGGTCCTTACTAACTCCAATCGGAGCCAAAGTTGTCAATTTTGCTACTCACACTTTCAGTCAAAATAGTAGTCTGCACGATGCAGCAGACAAAACAGTCCTACAGTTAGACTGCACAGACCTGAGATGTACTTTACAACAGCATTTGCAATGCAATAGGTCTCGTATTTTCTTGAGTTAGAGCTATTGTCATTGTAAATTCATAACTGGACTTTCTTGCCACATAAATTGGTCAACCCTGCCTCATAATTTCGTCTTTTCCTGCCATATAATTCCAGTGGCACTGTATAAAACTAAAGAACTTTCATTTACCTTCTTCCTCTATCTGCAGCACAAAATGAAAATGTTGCAGTTCAGCATTCTAACTTTAATTTGTCATGCTAATACCAATAGAATATCACTTTCATCACCCCGCCATCAGAGTTGCTGGCTGGCTAACACAATTCCCTCAAAAAATACACAAGACAGCCACAGAGGAGAAATAAACTAGAAAGGTTGCCCAAACAAATCAAGAGAGTTCAAACAGTCATAGTGTAATAAGGATATTAAGTTGGCCTGAATCATGGGCATAAAAAAAAATAAGGAGAGATTATTAAAACATACAATTTTCATATAAACCTTTATCAGAAATAAACTTTTTGGCATTAGACTGTAAAGCTGAAAATGCCATAACAAAAATATCATTTGTAAGAAGCATGGTCATATAACCATATTGTTAGCCCCAAAAGGGTATGACCCCATGATAAAAACACAGGTGAAAATACTTCAGTGTAGCATATATCTAGCCCCCAGAGGACATACGGCATTACAGATTTTCAAGACTAACAGGTCTATTTCAATGATATTACAAACATGGCCCATAACTCATAACTTCTCCCAGATGTAAAACAAAAATTATAGCCATGAGAGCACTTAAAAAGATACTGAATGGAGGGAGGGGTTATTATTTTGGGGTCCACTAACCTAGTGTGGGGACCCAGAGATGATGTAGACAGAAAGAGCAGGTTGTGCTGAAACGTTTTGGTGGGGCTCCCATTGTCCTAGGACCATCAAGGCTGTATTATGAGCAAAAAATGTGATGTAAAAGTAATGCCCTGCAAAGCATTATGGGGCAAGCTTCAGTGCCACAAATATTTTAGAGGATACACAATGAAAATAGCATTTGTAAGAAACATAGGGGGTCATTACGACCCTGGTGGATGGTGGTATTTTGAAGAAAGGTACTGCCAACAGGCTGCCGGTACCTTTCCCGAAAATGTGACATTGGCGGTTTGGCCCAAGCCAAACCGCCAATGTACCTCTCCGTCCGCCAGGGGGGTAACAGCCGCCGGGCTGGAGACTCCGGTCTCCAGCCAGGCGGGCGTCACAATTCCACCCATGGGATTATGACCCCACCTACCCCCACGAAAACCATGGCGGTAGGCACTATCAGTGCCGGGGAATTCCTTCCCTGGCGCCAATAGGGGTCTCCTCCTCCCCCTCCCCAAGTCTTCTTCCACCCTCTCCCTCCCCCTTCCTTCCCCCTGACATACACACACATACACGTGCAAACATACACACTCATGCACACACGCATACCCACATCCACCCACACATGCATACATACATACACACACCACAACACACACTAACATACATTGAAGCACACATGAATTCACAACACACAACATACACGTACACTCACATCCATTCATTCACACACGTATTCCACACAACTCACACCTGCATGCACGCATACAAAAACAGACCCCCCCCACACACACAACACCCCCATCCCCCTCCCCTGTTGGACAACCTGACTTACCTGCTTGCAGGGGGTCCTCCGGAAGGAGACGGGACGCGGGGCTGCTGCCAGCAGCAGCGTCCACCAGTGGAACACCGCCAGGCTGTATCATGGGTCATGATAGGGTTGGGGGTGTTCACCTAGCGTGGCGCTGTTGCTGGCAGCAGCACCACCTTAATGATGTCCGCCACCATGACCATAGCCAGAATTCCGCCAGCCTTCTGGCGAAATTCCGGCTACGGTCATATTATGGTGGACGGTAGGTAGCCACGGCGATGGTCTTTTGGAGGCCGTCGCCATGGCGGTAGGTGGAATTTTCCGCCAATGTTAAAATGAGGGCCATAGTCATGTAACTATATAGTTAACCCCTATCAGACATAACCACACAAAAATAAAATGCCATTAAATAATGCAATGTAACCATACATTTTGATCCTGGCGAGCTAGTGTATTACACATTTCAGGGGAAACAAGCCTATAGAAATAACATTACGAAGACGGCCCTTAAAACATAGACTACTCTCAACTGTAGAACAAAAGTTCCAGCCATGAGAGCACTTAAAAAGATACTGAATGGAGGGAGGGCTTATTATTTTGGGGTCGACTAACCTAGTGTGGGGACCCAGAGATGATGTAGACAGAAAGAGCAGGTTGTGCTGAAACGTTTTGGCGGGGGTCCCAGTGTCCTAGGACCACCACAGACTGAGTTAAGAGCAAAAAAATGTTGGCAAAGTAATGCCCTGCAAAGCAATATCGGCCAAGTTTCCATGTGCCATGAATATATTTAGTATGTTGATACGACTGCAATGCCTAGAACAGACCCTAGAGATCACCACAATGAAACTAGGATTTATAAGGAACTTGATCATGGAACTATATAGTTAACCCCTGAAGGGCATAATCATGTGAAAATGACATTAAATAGTATAGTATAACCATATATTTAGCCCCCTGGAGAAATAGTGCATTACACATTTCCAGGGGTAGCACGCTTATAACAATAACAATAACAATAACAATAACAATAACAATAACAATACAAACAAGGCCCTTAACCCCTTCGCTGCCAGGCCTTTTCCCCCTCCTGTGCCGAGCCTTTTTTTGGCTATTTGGAACAGTTCGCGCTTAGGCCCTCATAACTTTTTGTTCACATAAGCTACCCACGCCAAATTGGCGTCCTTTTTTTCCAACATCCTAGGGATTCTAGAGGTACCCAGATTTTGTGGGTTCCCCAGAAGGAGGCCAAGAAATTAGCCAAAAAACAGTGAAAATTTCGTTTTTTTCAAAAAAATGGGAAAAATGGTCTGCAGAAGAAGGCTTATGTTTTTTTCCCTGAAAAGGGCATCAACAAAGGGTTTGCGGTGCTAAAATCACCAGCTTCCCAGCTTTCAGGAACAGGCAGACTTGAATCAGAAAACCCAATTTTTCAACACAATTTTGGCATTTTACTGGGACATACCCCATTTTAACGATTTTTTGTGCTTTCAGCCTCCTTCCAGTCAGTGACAGAAATGGGCATGAAACCAACGCTGGATCCCAGAAACCGCAACATTTCTGAAAAGTAGACACAATTCTGAATTCAGCAAGGGGTAATTTGTGTAGATCCTACAAGGGTTTCCTACAGAAAATAACAACTGAAAAAGAATAATATTGAAATTGAGGTGAAAAAAACATCAATTTTTCTCTACGTTTTACTCTGTAACTTTTTCCTGCAATGTCAGATTTTCGAAAGCAATATACCGTTACGTTTGCTGGACTCTTCTGGTTGTGGGGATATATAGGGCTTGTAGGTTCATCAAGAACTCTAGGTACCCAGAGCCAATAAATGACCTGCACCCTGCAGTGGGTTTTCATTCTATGCCGGGTATACAGCAATTCATTTGCTGAAATATAAAGAGTAAAAAATAGCTATCAAGAAAACCTTTGTATTTCCATAATGGGCACAAGATAAGGTGTTGAGAAGCAGTGGTTATTTGCACATCTCTGAATTCCGGGGTGCCCATACTAGCATGTGAATTACAGGGCATTTCTCAAATAGACGTCTTTTTTACACACTGTCTTACATTTGGAAGGGGAAAATGTAGAGAAAGACAAGGGGCAATAACACTTGTTTTGCTATTCTATGTTCCCCCAAGTCCCCCGATAAACATGATACCTCACTTGTGTGGGTAGGCCTAGCGCCCGCAACAGGATATGCCCCAAAACACAACGTGGACATATCACAGAAAACAGAGCTGTTTTTAGCAAAGTGCCTACTTGTAGATTTTGGACTCTAGCTCAGCCGGCACCTAGGGAAACCTACCAAACCTGTGCATTTCTGAAAACTAGAGACCTAGGGGAATCCAAGATGGGGTGACTTGTGTGGCTCGGACCAGGTTCTGTTACCCAGAATCCTTTTCAAACCTCAAAATTTGGCTAAAAAAACACATGTTCCTCACATTTCTATGGCAGAAAGTTCTGGAATCTGAGAGGAGCCACAAATTTCCTTCCACCCAGAGTTCCCCAAGTCTCCCGATAAAAAAGATACCTCACTTGTGTGGGTAGGCCTAGCGCCCGCGACAGGAAACGCCCCAAATCGCAACGTGGACACATCAACATTTTTGAAAGAAAACAGAGGTGTTTTTTGCAAAGTGCCTACCTGTAGATTTTGGCCTGTAGCTCAGCCGGCACCTAGGGAAACCTACCAAACCTGTGCATTTCTGAAAACTAGAGACCTAGGGGAATCCAAGATGGGGTGACTTGTGTGGCTCGGACCAGGTTCTGTTACCCAGAATCCTTTGCAAACCTCAAAAGTTGGCTAAAAAACACATGTTCCTCACACTTCTGTGGCAGAAAGTTCTGGAATCTGAAAGGAGCCACAAATTTCCTTCCACCCAGTATTCCCCCAAATCTCCTGATGAAAATGATACCTCACTTGTGTGGGTAGGCCTAGCGCCCGCGACAGGAAACACCCCAAAGCGCAACGTGGACACATCCAAATTTTTTAAAGAAAACAGAGGTGTTTTTTGCAAAGTGCCTACCTGTAGATTTTGGCCTGTAGCTCCGCCGCCACCTAGGGAAACCTACCAAACCTATGCATTTCTGAAAACTAGAGACCTAGGGGAATCCAAGATGGGGTGCTTTTGTGTGGCTCGGACCAGGTTCTGTTACCCAGAATCCTTTGCAAACCTCAAAATTTGGTTAAAAAAACACATGTTCCTCACATTTCTGTGGCAGAAAGTTCTGGAATCTGAGAGGAGCCACAAATTTCCTTCCATGCAGCGTTCCCCCATGTCTCCCGATAAAAATGATACCTCACTTGTGTGGGTTGGCCTAGCGCCCACGACAGGAAACGCCCCAAAGCGCAACGTGGACACATCCAAATTTTTGAAGAAAACAGAGGTGTTTTTTGCAAAGTGCCTACCTGTAGATTTTGGTCTGTAGCTCAGCTGGTACCTAGGGAAACCTACCAAACCTGTGCATTTATAAAAACTAGAGACCTAGGGGAATCAAAGATGGGGTGACTTGTGTGGCTCGGACCAGGTTCTGTTACCCAGAATCCTTTGCAAACCTCAAAATTTGGCTAAAAAAACCCATGTTCCTCACATTTCTGTGGAGGAAAGTTCTGGAATCTGAGAGGAGCCACAAATTTCCTTCCACCCAGCGTTCCCCCACGTCTCCCAATAAAAATGATACCTCACTTGTGTGGGTAGGCCTAGCGCCCGCGACAGGAAACGCCCCAGAGCGCAACGTGGACACATCCAAATTTTTGAAAGAAAACAGAGGTGTTTTTTGCAAAGTGCCTACCTGGAGATTTTGGCCTCTAGCTCAGCCGCCACCTAGGGAAACGTACCAAACCTGTGCATTTCTGAAAACTAGAGACCATGGGGAATTCAAGATGGGGTGACTTGTGTGGCTCAGGCCAGGTTCTGTTACCCAGAATCCTTTGCAAACCTCAAAATTTGGCTAAAAAAACACATATTCCTCAAATTTCTGTGGCAGAAAGTTCTGGAATCTGAGAGGAGCCACAAATTTCCTTCCACCCATCGTTCCCCCACGTCTCCCGATAAAATGATGCCTCACTTGTGTGGGTAGGTCTAGCGCCCGCGACAGGAAACGCCCCAA